>NC_000081.6:80939950-81239950 GCF_000001635.26 Mus musculus | reverse complement strand
CAGCTCTCTCCTCCCCTCTTTACCTGTGTGGGTTCCAGGCCCCAGGCCTTGTGCTTGCTCGCTCTCTCTCTCTCTCTCTCTCTCTCTCTCTCAATCTCAGTCTTCCTGCTTCAGCCTCCCTGGTGCTGGGGTTACACACACACACACACACACACACACACACACACACACCACCATATCCGCTTTCCCCCGAGGACCCTTTTTTTCTTCCACTGGGTTTGCACCTCATCTAGACTGGAAGCTTATCTGTGGCAGCTAGAGAAGGAAGGAGAGCTAACCTCCTATCAAGAAATTTTAATACTAATGAGGAGGCTGACTCCCCAGCACCCAAGGAGGCCGCCTAGAAGTATTCCAAGTAGCTACTACTGCAACTCTGCAATGAGAAGTGACCAGCAAGAGCCGAGGAAGCCACCCTCCAGGATGCCTCTGGACAATTTGTTTCAGCTCTCCTCAACATCTGCTAGGCAGCATCCTGCCGACTCCAGCTTCCTGCACCCTCTTGATGACAGAACTAATAAGCAGCAGCCACGACTGCCTCCCAGCGGCCCGAGTGGTCATCTGCTTTTAAGGTGCCCAGCAGATCTCAGCTGCATCAAGCAGAGACTAGCTCAGACTCCCCCAACCCCCCCCCCCAAGAGCCAGCCCTGCAGCTGGTGATTCAGCATGAGGCAGGGAGGGTCGGGTCTGGGGGAGTCACACTAGATAGAACTTGGGGGGCCTGAGGGACCAGCACTGATGAGAACAGGAGTCCAAGCCAGGATGCAGAGTCTCCAGAACAAGTCCAGCCACAGCCCCGCGATGGGATGAATTCACAGTAGCTCCATGAATACCACTAACCTTCTCCCTGTGGGTCCAGAAAACCAAATCCCTTAACCTCAGGCACCCTAAAAATGCAGCCCCAAACAAGATCCAAATATAATACTCAAGTGACCCCTCTTTCCTTATATAGCACACACACACACAGCACAAGCAATTACGCAGGAGCCTCCAGAATGACGTGGGTGGGAATTTGCCTTTATTTCATTCCCATTTGGGAGTGGAAGGCTCAAGCACAAAGATGATGCCAACATATCAGGTATTAGAGTGACCCCTGCACATGCAGAATTCATGGATGCTCGCTCTGGATCAGCCATAGACTGACAGCTGTGCCCTATGAAGAGAATGTCGCTGTCACTGTGAAAACCCCTTTTTATTAGTTTCAAGATCCACATCCACCCCAGGTTGCCTTGTCATTCTCGGTGATTGGATCTCTCTCGACACTCTGAGCTCTTTTGGTTTTTTAAACTCCTGTGGGCTCAGAGCCCACACCCCAGTGTCAACATGCATCCCCTAAAGAGAACGTGAAATCCGCACAGGATGCTGGAGCCCAGGCAGCGTGCTTCAGGAGATCCACCAGCTTGGGAGAAAGACTGCCTTCTATCAACACCAATGAGAGATGGGAGGGAACGCTCGGCTTGCCCAGTCTCACAGTAGAGCCCTAGCTGCTCAGATCCTAGCCCTGCCTAGTTTTAAAGGAACCCAGCTAGGCACCTCCACCTTCTTCCCTTGAGAGAAAGATATATGCGAGCCAACAGATACAGACCCCGAGAACCAGTCAAACCACCCTTTCCTTCTTGCTCCGCTTCTATTCTGTCAAGGGGATCCCTGCAGTCTGAGGCTTCCCCCCCAAACCTGGCTGCAAGCCTCCCTAGCAATTTGTGGGCCCCGTGGAATGTGGTTTGCTACAAGCCCCCAGCCTCCAGCTTCTGCATCCTCCCAGGGTAGCCCCGGGTTTATCTCAGTATCTCTCCCCACGGTTTGATGCGGTGACCTGACTTGGAGGTGACCGGGGGGGATTGTCAGGTGCCTTTGCTTTCTGTCCTCTCCTCGTCAGCTGTCTGAGCATTGCTGACCGTGCGAAGCTGCCCCTGGGCCGCGGGCTTCACCGACAGCACCAAGCGTTTTCGAAAGGTCTCACAGAGTACTATGTACACAAAGGGATTGAGGCAGCTGTTGGCATAGCCCAAGCTGATAGCCGCATTGTACAGGTAGACGAATGTGAGGGTCGGGCGGCTGATGGACAACTGGGTCAGCTGCAGCACGTAGTAGGGCGCCCAGCACACAAAGAAGACCAGACAGATGGCAATGGCTGTGCGGGTCACCCTCTTTGTCCGAAGCCGGATGCTGCGTTGAGAGGCTGGGGCCACCGAAGACGTCATGCGCTGTAGTATTTTCACGTACGCAGCAGTGATGACCACAAACGGAAGGGCGAAGGCCAGGAAAAACTGATACAGAGTGAACCAGTAAAGATCAGTATCTGGGTTTGGTAGGCGGATGCCACAGCCCACAGCACCCCCTGGGAAGGGGATAAGCCTGGCATAGAGCCACACAGGAGTGATGCTAATGAACGAGAGAGCCCACAGGAGGCAGATCACCAGGGTGGCCATGGAGGGCTTCCGGAACTTGGTGGAGGAGATGGGATGGACGGTGGCCAAGTAGCGGTCAATGGCCATAGCAGTCAGGATGTAGGTGCTGGTGAACTGACTGTTGGCGTCCATGGCTGTGATGAGGGTGCACATGGTTTCCCCAAAGTGCCAGACACCATTACCCATGAGCTGGTGGATCATGAAAGGCATGCCCAGCAGGAAAAGCAGATCCACCACAGAGAGGTTGATGATGAAGATGTCAGGGACGTTGCTGCACCAGTGCAGCTTGGATTTCTTCACCACGGCAAAAATGACTGTGGAGTTTCCCACAATGCCCAGGAGACAGATGGTACCAAACACTGAAGGCATGATGATGTTGATGTAGGAGACACTCCTTGTGCGAGGAGGTGGCCCTGAGGATAGAAAGAGCAAGTGTGACCCGCCTTCCGATCTAGAAGCTGACAACCTGCCATGTCGGCCTTCCTGCTGGCCCCTCATGCTTTCCCTTGCAGCTTGGGGTCACTACGTCTCTGGAATCATCTCCTGCTGTTTCCCCTTCTCGGGCTATTGTTAGTTCTGTACCTTACCCTCCTCCACCGTGCCCTGGTGACTCCTATAGGATTTTCTAGATCCACCTGTTACTCAGAGGACCCCATTCTTCTTCGCTTCATCCATTTACTCAGAGGGCCAGGAGTCAAGACTCCCAGATATCTGCTGAGAACAACTTCATATCCCCGGGATCCACCAGAAAACCTTGTCAAAAAGGCTTGAAGGACATTTGTGTGTGTGTGTGTGTGTGTGTGTGTGTGTGTGTGTGTGTGTGTGTGTGTGTGTGTGTGTGTATTTGCAGCCTCATCTTTTCAGAGAGAGATGGCCAAAGGTTTCAGATAGGTTCCTAGGCATATGTGAGAAGTGACTGTCACCATGGGTGTGGGGTGTGTTTCAGGCTCCACAGCCCTGCCCTCTCCCGGTTTTCTGTCAGGGATTTCCTTGGACCATGTCTCCTGAGTCTGGGCTTTCCCAATAGGGTAGGGACTGGAGCTGTGTTACACCCCAGAAGCTTGGGAATTTCTCCACACCAACCTTCCCTCTTTCCCCTTCATTCCCTTCTCCTTCAGAGCTAGAATTTTAAGGCATTGACGTTCTGCAAATGTCAAGAAGCTTAATTCACCAGAAAAGTTAATCCTCTCACGCCCTGTGAAGTCTTTTGCTCCCAGCAGCCTTTGCCAGAAGACAGCAAGGACCACTCAGACCCCATTTCCCCAGTGCGAGGCCAGAGGATTGAGCCCAGGATAGCGGTGAATCAAAGCGCTTCTGCTGGCTCCCACATACTACCCGCCCGCTGTCTTGCTGTCTTGCTTGCTTGCTTCTCCAGCCTTGATTCCCCCCCCCCCCCCCCTGCAAAGCATATTTGGGACTCATCAGCAAGCTTTCCCCTCAAGCCTGCCTCACGTCTTGTCACCAACCCTTGTTGTTTCTAAATGTGCCTCTGCCCCATCTCTATTCCTCCCTGCCCCTTCTGTCCTAGCTGGTGTCCCCTCCTCTCCTCTTCCTCTTCAGGCAAAGCCGACTGCAGATCTTATCACCAAGAACTGTAAGATAAAGTTTCCCAGGCAGTTTGGCTTGGGAGGTGAAACCTTCCCATTTTCCACACCCATCCCGGAGGAGGGAGGACTCCAACTCGACTCACCCGCCAATGTGAAATTATCCTGGCCATCGGAGATGTTGCTGGCATTGGGGCCAGTGGACAGCAACGAGGCTTGCAGATCCATGCAGCCGGTGCAGGTCGCCTGCTCCCTGGAGTGGAGCGCCCGTCCACCCACGCAGGCTGCGGCAGCCTCCAGCGCCCTCCACCGCCTTGTCCGGAGCTTGAGCCCCGCAGTCCAGAAAAGGGTCTTCCTCTACCGCCTGGCAGCCTCTGCTGCCTCTGAGCCCAACTGCTCGCCCCACTCCCTCCTTCCCAGCTCCCACTGACATCACCTAGACACATTAACATTCGGAGGCAGATGCATGTTAACCTCTTCGGTCCCGGCTGCGGCTCCTACTCCTGACTGCCTGCAGAGCCAGCAGCTAGGCTCAAGCCATCCCATGCGGAGGAGCCTGCCTTTGCGCTGTCTCCCAGGGCTGAATTCTGAGCTCACAGGGGCTACCGCTTATCTTGCATGGCCATCCAGGTCTTTGCAAAAGCAAAGGGGGTGGGTGGGGGAGCAATGCTTGCTTTAAAGAAGCTGGACCACGTGGCAAAAGCCAGGGGTACTGTTCTCAATGCTGGGGACTCAAGCCTGGACTGACACATCCTTGGTTCCCAAGCACTCTGGAGGTCACCCTAAACCTTTCCTGTGTCCTGGTAACTTCCAAACATCTCCTTGGCTAGATGACAATTGCTAGTTGTGCAAAGGAGGTTCCAGGCTTTCTGTGGTGCCAATAGTCAGGGGCTGGTGTGCAGACAGAACAAACTTCCCTCTGCACAGATCAGTGGAGGCCAGCCACAGAGGGTTTTATTTTCTAGTGTTCTGAGGTTTTGTCTGGGATTCTGTGAAACAATTATCAGAGCATAAGAGAATAAATAAGTCCACTCAGAGATTAGAATGGACAGTAGCCTCAGAGGGCACAGGCATTAGAGAACTCTCTGCAGACTCCTGCTGACAGCTCCGGGAGATTCACAATCAAATGCTACACCACCAGGGCCAGATGCAGAGCCTAAGTCCTTGGCTAACATGGTTGCCTGTTAACCCTTATCAACGAGCACAGAAGCACAGAGAGACATCCTTATAGCTACCCCGAGTTCCAGCCATACTCTTCCTTACTGATGTTGGATATGAACATGCCTGGTTTTTCAGGCCGAGTTGTTGATTGTCCCTAGTATACCTCTTCTTCTAGGCCTCTTGATCCACCAGCATGAAGAACTTAAAATAAGGCTGTATGGGGGCTGGGGATGGAGCTCAGTTGGTAGAGTATTTGTCTCACAGGCACGAAACTCAGGGTTTCATCCCCTATACTCATAAACTGGACATGCATGCCAGTAATCCCAGCACTTAGGAGGTGGAGGCAGGAGGATGAGAATTTCAGGGCTTCCCCCCCCCCCACAGAGAGAGAGAGAGAGAGAGAGAGAGAGAGAGAGAGAGAGAGAGAGAGAACCAGATGGTAGTTTGACCATAGGCACAGTGGGATGGTTAGTGTATTTCTGGTGGACTCTGATGCCCCCAACTCCATGATGCCCCCAGACCCAGGTGTCCTTTGTGGTATTAGTGGAGGGAATACTGTGGTGGTTTGAATGAAAATGTCCCGCACAGGCTCATACATGTGAATATTGGGTCCCCAGTTAGTGAGCCTTGTTTGGGAAGAATTGAGAAGTATATTACTAGGTAGGGATGCTTTTGGGGTTTCAAAAACCCATCCCTCCGTTCCCAGTTAGCTCTCTGGGCTCCTGCTTGCAGGATGTAAGCATTTATCGGCTCCTGATACCCCATCTTTGCTCCACCATTATAGACTCTAACCCTCTGAAACACTTTCTTTTATAAGTAGCGCTGTTTGTAGTGTCTTTAGAGCAATAGAAAACCAAGACAGATGCTCTCTGGGTTTCTCTAGGGGACTAACCAGTGTGTTCTTTAGCCTCACATGGTCAACTTCCCCTCAAGCATTGCAGTTTCTCTGAGTCTTATGACTCCTTTCTCAAAACTGCCAGGCCAGACAGTGAGCCGGTGATGGCACTGGTCTTTAATCCCAGCACTCAGAAGGCAGAAACAGTCGGATCTCTGAGTTCAAGGCCAGTCTGCTCTACAGAGTGAGTTCCAGGAAAGCTAAGGCTACACAGAGAAATTCTGTCTCAAAAAAAGGAAACAAGATAACAAAAACCCTCTGTCAAGTAGCCGAGGTCAGTGGGGAAGGATCAGCGGGGAGTTGTTGTTGAAAGTGTACTGAGTTTCTGTGTGCAGAGGTAGAGAGCTAGAAATAGACAGCATTGATGGTTGAGCAGCACTGATTAATACATGCTTAAAAAAAAGATTTATTATATAAATGTGTACACTGCCTCTATCTCCAGACACACCACAAGAGGGCACCGGATCCCATTACAGATGGTTGTGAGCTACCATGTGGTTACTGGGTATTGAACTCAGGACCTCTGGAAGATCACTCAGTGCTCCTAACCCCTGAGCCATCCCTCCAGCCCCTTAATGCATGTTCTGAATACTGCTGAATTTGACACAACTCGTTAAGGGGGCAGGAATGTATCTCAGTGGTAGAATATTCTTGCCTGGCATGTACAAGGCCCCGGGTTTAGACTTCAGTATCACATGCAAAGAGTTAAAATGGACAGTTTTGTATTATGTGAATTTTACTGCAATGTTAAAAAAAAAAGTAGTGGTAAATTTCTGTATACAATCTAACAGCCACTCGAGGACAAGCAGTCTCTGCCACGGTAGCTGGAGCACCTTTGTCTTCTTCCTATAGGCTACTTCCAGGAGCCTCCCCAGCCCGATTTCAGCATTAGCTCCAGGTATCCATCCCACCCCCTCTCCCAGGGTGTTCTCGCCCATGAAGCAGGAGTGTCCCTGCCAAGACAACCTCTCCTTTCAGTTTGACATTTGTGCCACGCTCTAGCACCCTATAAATTCATTCCTTATGCACGTTCCCATTACTTATATTTTTTCCAGTCCATAATAAGAGAATGTCCATATAAGGGACCATATCTGAAAATGATAAACGTCCTCTTGAAAGGTATGTTATCAATTGAATCCTATCGTGATTTTCCAAACAAGGGCAGGACGTTTCTCCTTCCTTTCAAAAAGTGGCAGGGGGTTAGTTACATCTACTACTCTGGAGTATTCAAGGGGGTAAAGAAATCTGTTTTCAAATTCATCCAGATGTTATCTCCTGGACATGAAGGTTCCACTCCTATCATTAAGAGCCTCGAAGGCTGTACCTACTCCATCTTTTTTGCACCTCAGCTACCCTTTCAATTAGATCCTGGGTCTTATTTTCAGCAAACTGCTCTATCTCTGCAGAAGCTCACAGACGCCTTGAACTGCTGTTCTGGTGGTCTTCTGGCTTTCACCATGTGTCCCGAATTGATATCTGGGAGTTTGACTATTCCATCTTCTTCCTCCTAGGCTTCCGAAGCAGGTCAGCCATCCCATGACTCACGGCTCCTTTATTGTTCTTCCAGAGAGGTTGCACGGTGTTGGTATCTCCTTTTCTACTTGTATTCATCTCAGCTGACCACAGGCAGGACTGTCACTGTGATGTCACTTCCAGGACAGGGTTGGTCGTCGTATCTTGTTCACTCCTAGCAGCGGCACGATTATGGACGTCTCCCAGCATCTTACCCTGAAGAGTCATTTTCAAGGCTATGACTCCCAGAATTCATCTTTTCAGTTTGGTTTCCTCTGAAAACAGAGTCTTAGACTCAGACTTATTCGTGGAAATGCATTCTTGGTGTGACTCTAAGGAACAGTAAGGGAGCCGGGCAGTGGTGGCACACGCCTTTAATCCCAGCACTTGGGAGGCAGAGGGAGGCAGATTTCTGAGTTTGAGGCCAGCCTGGTCTACAAAGTGAGTTCCAGGACAGCCAGGGCTACACAGAGAAACCCTGTCTCGAAAAACCAAAAAAAAAAAAAAAAAAAAAAAGGAACAGTAAGGGAACAGGAGTGAGGAATCAGACTAAGAAAGTCAGCGGGGCAATTGCTCTGTTTGTTACTGTGGGAAATCCATTTCTGAATTGCTCAGAGGGTTTAGTTAAGTGGTATAGCACAAGGCCCTGGTGTGCATAAGCCTCTGGGTTCAATCCTCAGCATCACACACACACACACACACACACACACACACACACACACACACACGCACAAATGTCCATTACAGCTGAAGTCAAAACTAGAGGTAGAGAATGTGGCAAGGATTCCAGAAGCGTCTGACAGAGACTGTTTTAGGGTTGGCCCATGTCTACCGAATACCCACATGCATCTCTTTAGATCCTCCCAGATACTCCTAGCTCATATGCCCACCATTTCTGCAGCAACCACTCTTCTCGATCCCTGCCGAGTACACATGACAGTTCAGCACAGAGCAGGGAGGGCCTGCTGGAGCTGTGGTGCATATCTCAGACCTGCAGTGTGTCCTTCCCCCTCTGTCCAGGGTGTTCTCCATTTCTGCTACAACTTAGAGCAGGGGAACTCCAAAACGTCCAACCACAGCCCACCTAGAAAGCAGGGCCGGCTAGTCCTTCTTGGGATGCATCTCTGCTCAATGTAGGATGAAGGTCACAGATAGTTGCTTTCTCCTTGTTCAACGGAGGCGCTTCTTACAGCTTCTCAGCAGTCCATGGCCACTCGATATGATGTCAACAGGAAATCCTTATGTCGCGTCTCCAGCCGTTCTGCTTGCTCTTTTATCATTCCTGATTCCTAGGATTACACTTCCCAGTAAAATACCCTCATGTCCCTCCCTTTGTCTCTTTTCCCTTCTGGGAATCTGAGAGTGTATATGACTCACTACTACCAATGGCAGTAAAGGGAATGGTGGAGTGCGAGACATTTGGCAGAAATTTCCTCCTTCTTCCAAAGACATGAAGGAATTATCTCCTTTGCTCCCTACCCCCAACTTTGTTGTGGCTGGAGGTGCCACCTGGAAGGCCTGCAGCAGGCGAGATGATGCTTATTGATTGGATAATTCAGGTTGTCTGGAGGAAACAGACGGAACAAGTGCAGAAGCAGAGAGACTAACAAATGGCCTGTTTACCTAGGTTTGGGTACCACTAAGTGGGATCCATGAAGGATGCTGCAGCAATGTCTGGGGCTGGCAACAGCTGGACACCGTTCCCATGCATAGGCCCAAGCAGGCCAGCTAGCAGAACCCAGAAAGCACTGTCCAGACCCCATCAGGAAAGAGACCTAAAGGAACAATAAGCTGATCTCACTACTCCCCCCGCCCCTGCCGTCTCAAAAAATAAACAAAAAGTAAGAAAATTAGTGCACAGACACAGGAAGAGACCTGCAAGTTTTATTATTAATCCTTGAAGCAACCAAATGCTTCTATCCTTGTGTAACAGATGAAGAAGTGGGGCTGCCACCAGCTTGAGTTGAGTATATAGTATCTGTGGGAACAGAGGAAGGGAAGTGATGGGGAAAGGGCCAGAGACAGTGATTGCAGGCTTGACAAGAATGCTGTCAATCAAGTAGAAAGCTCCTGCTATTGTTTGGTACAACTAGGGCTGGCAGCCTGTGTCCTGCTTTGTTCGTTGGCACAAAGGTCTGATGATGGCTTTTCAGGGTTTGGGTAGATGTGGAAAGGTAACAGGGTGTTCCTGGCTTTGCAGTGTGTCATGTTAAGGGGCAGCATGAAGGATCTTGCTGACAGATGTCCCTAGATCTGAGTGTCCTCTGCTGCAGGCCAGAGAGTCTAAACCACTTGCTTCCTCAGACAAGGTACTTGGAGTTTGAACTTTATAATTGGCATCTTCCAAATGTCCACATAAAGCTACCTCTCTCCTCCAGTCTCCAAAGAACAGAACTTTGACCTCCCCCAGTCATTCTGGCTCTTAGCCTGTCTGTTCTTCAGCCCCAGTAAAATCATTAAAAAGTTGGAGTCTGGCGGCTGGAGAGATAGATGGCTCAGCACTTGGGAACACTGACTGCTCTTCCAGAGGACCAGAGATCACTTCCCAGCACCCACACGGCAGCTCACTGCTGTCTAGAACTGCAGTTCCAAGGGACCCAACGCCCTCACACAGACATACATGTAGGCAAAACCAATGCAGGGTGGGGGGAGGGGGGAGGGGGGAGTCCGGCTAGTTATGATGATATATACCTTTAATCCCAGCACCAGGAGCGAGAGAGAGTCAGGTAGATCTCTGTAACTGTGTCTGAGGCCAACATGGTCTATAATAGAGCAAGTTCCAGGTTAGCCAAATCTACATGGTAAGATCCTATCTTTAAAAACAAAAAACAAACAAGCAAACAACAACAAAAACAAAAGGCCTATTTATAGCAATACTTTTTTCCTGAGATCCTTGTATATCTACTTATCTGGCCTGCCTCAAGCACCCTAAGTGTTCTGTGTATCCTGCTTATGGGAGTCCACCACTGTATTTCCCATGACCCAGATGCTGTCCGAATGCTTCTAAGGCTCATTTGAATCACTGCATCTGAGAATCATTTATCCTCCCTCACTCCTACCTGGCTCCTTCCAATATCTTCTCGATCAAACAGCAGCGACAGTCCTGTGAAAACTGTAAACCCCACCTTTCTACTCTACTGTGGAAAACAGCTTAGCGGCATCCAGTTGCCTTCGAAATAAAATTAACTCCCAACATAGACATGGCTCCCTCTCACATTCAAAGTTGACCTCCTGGGAAACTAAGGTCTTGAGAAGTCCCTTGTGAGAGAAGGAAGTACTAGCACCCGTGATCACCCCTGAGTGGGAGATGCTGGTGGGAGTTGGAGTGGCTTCTCTCATTTAATAAGGAGTGTAGATTCTAGTGTGGTAGGAACCAAGTTCAGCACCCTTTGGGGAGGGAGATAAGTGGGTTATTATTCCTGGGTCAGTCTTAGCTGCAGAGAATGATGTGTCCAGTTCATCTCAGGGTCCCCGGAACAAACTAGATGAGCAGCATCCTGCCGGCTATGCTTGTTTGTGCTTGATTCGCAAACATGCAAAACGTCAAGGGCTAGGGGTGCAGTTTAGTGTTACAGCAATTGCCCAGTGTGCACAAAATCCTGGATTCCGTCTCTAGCACTGAAAAAAAGATAAAGACATAAAACCCTTCAGGTCTGGTCCTTGGGAGGCTGACCTTCTCTGTGAGGGTTGTTAGGACAATCTGTCTCCCAGTTTCCAAGCATGAATCGGTCACGACTCCAGAGCCCTGGAAGAAATGGAGCCCGGGCATGCCCAGGAGAGGACAATGGGATTGGGACTGTAGCTTAGTGGGACACTCGCCTGGCATGCATCAAGGACTGGTTTGGTGTCTAGCACATTGCTTGCACACACACAAAGATGCTACAATGACACAGGTATGAACTGTGATTTGGACTCAGTTCCTCTACTGGAGGTCTATGACCACCTGCCAGGCTGACTATATGTCACAGGCACTTAGTACTGTAGGCATTGACTCTCGATCAATAGGAATTTATGTTGACCAGAACGCTACTAGGATCTACTGTCAGAACAGTGTCTAAATGGATCACCTAATCAATGGACCTGACTGGAATGGCTTTACATCAGTTCCTGTGGCTCTCCAAACCAACCTACCTTTCTCTCAGTCTTTCTATCCTTCCTTCCTTCCTTCCTTCCTTCTTTTCTTCCTTTCTTTGGTTTTTCAAGACAAGGTTTCTTTGTACAGCCTTGGCTGTCCTGAAACTCACTCTGTAGACCAGGCTGGCCTCAGACTCACAGAGATCCATCTACCTCTGCTTCCCAAGTGCTGGGATTAAAAGCATGTGACACCCCCACCCTGCAACATTATTTCAAAGCCTCCAGTTACGTGCCTGGAATAGATGTCCCAGCCACTGGCACAATTACTACATTGGCTCTCAGTTTGGCAGAATAAGAGATCTGATGATAAGAAATGTCAAATGGAAACTCCTGATTGGTAAGCAAAAGAGATCCAGCTTCCTCCACAGAACTGAAAAGACTGATAATGTCATGAAGCTGCTGCGGTATCTCATGCTTATAATCCTAGCATCAAAGGGAGGAGGCTAAGGCAGGAGGATCCAAAGCCAGTCTGGGCTACATAGTGAGTTCTGGGCCAGTTTGGGATACAAAGTAAAACCCTGTCTCCAGCAATAACAAGAAAAACAACAAAACCCACAAGGAGCTGAGGCTGTAACTCAGTTGGCAGAGTGCTTGCCTTGCACGCACAAAGTCCTGAGTTCAATCCCCAGCACTGCATAAATGAGCCATTGATGGTATACATCTCTCACCCCAGCACTATGGAGGTTGAGGCAGGAGAATCAGAAATGCAAGATCATTAACAGTGACTTCAAGATCAGCCACGGTAGCATGAGACTGGTCTCAAAAGAGGTAGGGGGACTGAAGAAATGGGTCAGTGGTTAAATGTACTGATTGATCTTCCAGAGGCCCCCGGTTCAATTCCCAGCACCCACATAGCAGTCTGTAACTCCAGTTCTAGGGAATTGAGCAACCTTTCCTGGCCTCTTTGGGCACTACCCACATACGGTGTATAGACACACATGCAGGCAAAACACCCATACCCATAAAATAAAAACAAATCCCTTAAAAAAAAAAAAAAGCCAGTAATCCACTCCTCAAAAGAAAAATACTCACCACTGTGGCTTTGAAAGACTGTGTGCGATAATTTGACTAAATTCCTAGATTATTCGTCACCCTGGCTAGCGAAGATGGCATCTGGGTCTTGGAGAATGGCAGTGGATTTCCATAAACCTAATTATGCGGTGACTCCAGTTGCAGCTGCTATTTCTGATGTGGTCCCATTGATAGAGAAAATAAATTCCATCCCTGACACCCGATATGCAGTCCCTGAGCTGGCAAATGCCTTTTCCTCTATTCTAGGAAGTCAAAAAGATCAGAAACTGCTCTCACCCCTCAGGGTCATCAGATCACCTGCCCCTTCTCATCATGACTTGCTCTTAGCTCTTTTGACAGCTCTTCACGCCTCAGACTTCTAATACCTCATTGTTTCCCAAGATACCACACTATTCTACTTTCTACGAATGACATCATGCTGCTGGAGGCCAGAGAATAGAAATGAAAAGTACCCTAAATATGACAGAGGTGCCATGAAAATACCAAGGCCTGACATCTCAATAAGGAAGGCTTCTAGGAGCTGGCATTATGAACATGCGACATTTCTCTCCAAAGTGCATGACAATACAGCTTCCATCTCCCATCACCAAAAAGACACAGTGCTTTGTGAGTCTCCAGGGATTGGAGGGTTACATCGATTTTAAGTATGTTGTCCCAACTCATTTTCAAGATGATTTAAGAGCTCCCAGTTCTGGGGCTGGGGGTGTATCTCGGGTGGCAATGTATTTCCCTAGCATGCCCGAAGTCCCTAGCACTATATAAAGCAGGCAAGGTGGCACATGCCTGTGGCAGCATCACTTATGAGGTCATGTCAGGAGGATCAGAAGTTCAAGGTAACCCTTCATTGCACAGTTAGTGTGAGGCTATCATGGGACACATAAGACCCTGGCCAAAACAAAACAAAACAAAACAAAAAACAAAAAACCAGCTTCATTCCCTGAGCAAGAGAAAATTGCACCCGGTCCATACTGCAGGGTAAGCTCTGTCACCTGATCCTAGAGACCTTTCGGGTCCCCTGAAATGCTGTCCTTCTACATTGTATACCAAGGACGCCAATGCCAAGGATAGCTTGCTGTTTGAGACTAGGTCTCTCTATATAGCCCTGGCTATCTGGAAACTCACAGAGATTCCTCCTGCTTCCTGCCTTCTTTAGTGCTGGGTCCTGACATTTGGAGCTAAATCTTGCTGTCTTCAAGCCACTTCTTACCCTCCTTTGTGGAAACAATCCATGCTTTAATGTCTAGGTTCTGGTAGACACCAAATGCCTAAGCGTTGGCTAGCAGACACCCCAAGCATCTCAGCCAGTTGTTGAGAACTTGCCACAGCTGTTTTTCTAGTTCTTCCTTGTCATTCGAAAGGTTTATGCCCTGGGGAGAAGGAGCGGGCTCTGAGTAGATCAGCACTGCAGTTTGCAGCCTGTACATCTGTCACTGCCTGTCCTCTCTGTTCTTCCACACACCGGGGACACTCTGTGCTTGGCTGCAGGTGACTCTTCATTGTGACACCCGATAGCACAGGCGTTCATTTTTTGTGAGTGTTGTTAGGTTTGCAGCGCTGGGGTGGGATCCAGGGTCTTCTGCATGCTAGCCAAACCCTCTACCTCCGAGTTACATCTGCAGCAGCCAGCGTTGGCTTTTGATGGCTGCTCGATAGAGACCGGGGCCTTCCGTTTGGCCAGATTCCACTCTCTGATGGGAAGAAAAGCTGAAGGGAAGACGCAGGGTCAGCTGTGGTGACTGGTCTCAACAACAGAGATGAGTCATTTGCCCGGTCCCTTAGGTAATAGAAAGAAGCAAGAATGGGTTCCAAGGGATCTCCCAGGTGTTCATTTCTTACTATCTCATCCAGATGCAGGGACGATAAAGGGACAAGGCCATAGTCCTTTATAGTAAGAACCATCAAGAGCTCAGTGCACAGCATTAAGGTTAGGCTACTCTATTAGGGGAAATACAGCCCAGAAGCCAGCATAGTGTGCTCGGGGGCAGGGGAGGAAGGTCAGGAATCGAAGGCCAGCTTGGACTACAAACCAAAACCCTGTCTCAAACAAACAAGTGAAAAAACAAGTCAAACAAACATAAAACCCTCTAAGGTCTGGAGAGATGGCTCGTGACTGAGCGGGTTTGCTGCTCGTGCAGAGGACTGAGGTTCAGTTCCCAGCACCCACACTGCACTGCGTGGCTCACAAATCCCCGTAACTCCATTCCAGGGGAATCGAATACTTCTGCGCTCTTAGGGCATCTGGACACACTTACTGTTTGCATACCCATACACTTACACACACACACACACACACACACACACACAGAGAGAGAGAGAGAGAGAGAGAGATGCACTTCAGAATAAAATAAATCTTTAAAAACAAAACCTCAAAACTCAACAAAAATCCTGAAGAGGGATCCTGGAGAGATGGCTCTGCAGTTTAGAGCAGTGATTGCTTTGCCAGAAGCCCTGAGTTTGATTCTTAGTACCCACATGCCAGCTAACTACCAACTATAACTCAAGATCTAGGGGATACAAGATATGGTATGAAGACATACATGTAAGCAAAACACCCATACATATAAAATTAATAATAATAAATGTTTAAAACATCACAAAGATATAAAAATCTATAGATTTTCAAGTCCTATATGTAAAATAGTACATTTACTTAGAACCCGCAAACATCTTCCCAAACACTTGTGTGTGCTCACATGTGTACATGCATATGTGTGTGCACCCAAATGTGCTGTTAGATATTGAACCCAGGCCTTAACCTTTCCTATATATTTTAGATTTTTACATTTAATTTAGTTAACTTGTTGATATTTTGAGACCAAGGTCTCACTCTGTAGCCTAGGCTGGCCTTGAAGTCCCATACTCCTTCCTCAGGCTCCACACCTTCTTTACACTGTTATCTCGGTAACTGTGGCAGCTAAGACAACGTAAATGTGACGTAAAAAGCTGCTATACTGTATAGTTTAGGAATGACAAGGGGGAATGGCATCCACACATTCAGGACAGAGGCAGCTCCCAGCCCCCACACGGCCACCCACACTGACTGAACCCTTAAATGCACAGAACTGACTGCATACCCAAGAGAAGATTTTTGAAAAGTAGCGCCACAAAAATTCACACATACATGTTTATAGCAGCCAGAAGGTATAGAAACAACTGAAAAGTCCTTCTACCTAATGGACACAAAAATGTAGTACTTCCATTCAATAAAATATTATCCATCCATGAAAAAGAAATCCAAACGAAGGCCACTGCGTGGATGGACCTTGAAGTCATTATGCCACAAAGACTGTGGTTGTTCAGTTCTATCTAATGAAGTGTCGAGAAGAGGAGAATCTATAGAGAAAATAGATTCCTGTTTTCCCAAGTCTGGGACTTAAAAGAGAAATGAGAGAGAAAATGGCTGCTAATGGGATAAAGGACATGTTATGTTTATTGTGAATTAGTATCACTGCAAATATGCGCAAAAGCCGTTAACCTCTACGCGTTAGGTTTATTTTATTTTTTGAGTCTCCTGTAACATAGGCTGGCCTCAGAACGGCTATGTAGGTGAGGATGGCCTTGAACCCCTGATTTTCCTGCCTTTAACTCCTGAATTATAGGTATGCAGCACCACACACAGTTTACTGTATACTTTATATAGTATCCTTTAAAAGGATGTATTTTATATGTGAATTCTAGCATAGCAAATCTGACTTCAAATTTTATTTTATTTTTTTAGATTTATTTTATTTTATTTCTGTAACATATGTGAGTACACTGTCACTTTCTTCAGACACACCAGAAGAGGGCATCGGATCCCATTAAGATGGCTGTGAGCCACCGTGTGGTTGCTGGGAACTGAACTCAGGACTTCTGGAAGAGCAGTCAAGGTTCTTAACTACTGAGCCATCTCTCCAGCTCTTATTATTATTTTTATAGGTAAGGTTTCATGTAGCTTATGCTGGCCTCAAACTTACTGTGTAGCTAAAGTGTGGTTCTATGCCTGAGTCCTCCCTTAGCATGTTCAGATATCACTGCACACAAGCAGGAAAGGATGGAGAGGGGACTGGATTGGGTGGGTAAGCAGGATCCCTGTCTAGGAATGAGTGGGGGGGGTGGTTATGGGGGTCGTGAGTGTTCTCTGAGGATTTTAGTGCTACAGCTCTTTTTGGCAGTATTCAGCAAAACAGCTCCTTAGATGATGGCCAGTGAAAGAACTTGTGTGCACGTACATTATTGGGGTGAACAAGATTATATGAACCTTGGAGAGTGTAGGGGGCGTTTCAGGGTGCATGTAAATCATTTGCTGGAATTTAAAGTACTGGGAATGGCCAGGCAGTGGTGGCTCACGCCTTTAATCTCAGCACTTGGGAGGCAGAGGCAGGCGAATTTCTGAGTTCAAGGCCAGCCTGGTCTACAAAGTGAGTTCCAGGACAGCCAGGGCTATACAAAGAAACCCTGTCTCAAAAACAAACAAACAAACAAATAAATAAATAAATAAATAAATAAATAAATAAAAGTACTGGGAATGCCTCATTTGCATGGAGAAGCATTCCGGGAAGTTGAACCTGTAACTTTGCTAAGGACTATGTGATGTGACATCTTCTTCCTCAGGTAGAAGATGTGTGGTCTGGCTCCCCCGATCAGGCAGAGAAGAGGACTCCCTGCTGAGAAAGGGAGTTTTCCATTTTACACTGAGTTCATAGGAGCTGCCCAGACATGGTAGACCAACACCAAAGCCTGATTCTCCTGTCTCTGTCTCTCAAGTATAGGACTACAGGTCAGGTCCCCACCTCCTGGCTACAAATCAACTCTTATAAGGTGAGGGAACTTGAAAAATGGCAGCATTAGGAGAATGAGGAGTTCAAAGTCTAAGGTGATTCTCAGCTATATAGTCTAGCCTACTCTACATGAGAACTCTGAGCTCCATTGGTATCCATGAGGCCCCGGATTAGATCCTCAGAGACACTGCATAGACCAGGCTTGGTGTTGTACATTACAATCTGAGCACTTATTCAGAAGATAGAGGCAGGAGGACCAGAAGTTCAAGGTCACTTTGGGCTTCATAGTGAATAGCAAGCCAGCCAAGGCTGCCCTGTCTTGAGGTACCAGCAAGATGACTTTTGGGCAGGGGGTTGAAGTCAAGGCTGACAGCAAGAATTCCATTCTATGACTCACATGATGTTAGGAGAGAATTGACTCCTGAAGGCTCCTCTGACCTTCAGAAGCATACATGTGCCTGGACACACCCAATAAACAGGTAAATAAATAGGTAAATAAAATGTAATTTTAAAAAAAGACAAAAATAAGAGAAGAAATCCTATCTGCTCTCTAATCCTCAGACAGATGGCCCACTGGCACATTTGTCTCCTACTTCTAGTGTCCTTTGTCTCTGTGCCTCCTGGGTATCTCATCCAGCTACCTCTTAGTAAAAATCTCTGGCTGCCCATGGCACCCTCAAGCACACATCTACATTGGACTCCATGGGAGCAGTCTAAGCTCAGACCTGCAGTGTGAAGTCGGGCTCTGGCTGGCTCTGCTGACAGTACCAGCATCCATCGCTTAGATGGCTTCACGCCTTGGCTCCCCTGCTGACTTGCTGTGTCATCCAGTGAGTCTCCAACCACTGGTGCCAAATGGCAAGCAGGATGACATGAACCCGTCTCCAGAGTCCCCTTGCTGTGGGTTTATTTTCGGACAAGGTTATGGTAACTAAAGTTTGCATAGCCGTTTTAAACACAGGTCTTATTTCAGCTGATCCATTGGGGGCTGATAGGATCCCTGGTGACAGATGTAGGGACAGAGAAGTTCAGAACTGGGTGACTTTTCCCAGGGCCATCCAGCTGACACTGGAGAGCACATCTTTGACTTTCCCAACTTTAGGTTCTATGTTTTATTCCTTCCTTGGGCTTCTGTGAAGACACATTCTCCCTGATTTTATTTTTTAATTTTTTAAAGATTTATGTGTTTAATTTATTATACGTAAGTACACTGTAGCTGATTTCAGACACACCAGAAAAAGGCCTCTGATCTCATTATAGATGGTTGTGAGCCACCACGTGGTTGCTGGGAATTGAACTCAAGACCTTCGGAAGAACAGTCAGTGCTCTTAACCTCTGAGCCATCTCTTCAGCCCTCTTCCTAATTTTACATGGAGGAAATGGGCTTGGCTTTCAGCTGGTCTCTGTATCTGTGTTTCCATCACTTGGAGACAGTCCCTTTGGCCATTTGTTGCTGGTGGCTCCTTATCCCCTTCAATTCACTTCTGTAGCATCTGAGTCGGGATTTTGTGTGACTGAGCAGAGCTGGTCTGGCTGACTCTGCCATGATGTTGGATAAATGCTTGCAAAAGAGACCAGTGTGGCCGTGCATGGTGGTAATAGCACTCAGAAGTCTGAGGCAGGGGGATCGAGAGTTTAAGGCTAGACACGGCTACATAATAAAACCTGCTATCAGAAAATAAATAAATAGGGCTGAAAAGAGCACAGGAACTGAGATCCCAGCACCCGCTTCAGCCCCCCACCCCCATAATAGTCTTCACCTCCAGCTCCAGAGGGTGGAAGGCCACACAGGCACTGAATGCACATAGGCACACATGTATATATATATATATATATATATATATATATATATATATAATGAAAAGTAAATCTTTAAAAAAGTAAATAAATAAAGGATGACTCTGTTTCTATCTCTCTCGCTCTTTCTTTCTCCCATCTCTCTTTCTTGTCGTTGTCCTACTCCAGCCAGTGGCGACACAGACACCAAGTTGGGTTTACGCAGCAACTTTACTTCGGGCTTTTTCTTTTACAGCTCTCTTCCCCAGCAGCTTCTTCTCAGGGCAAGGGCTAAACTACTCCTATTACAACAGCTTCTCTTACTCTACTTCTACTCATGGCAAAGGCTAAAACTACTACTACTCACGCTGACTTACCTCCTTCTAGCGCCACCCCACCTCATCCAATCAGAATTCAACACGCTCCAAGCATGAGCTTAGATCATTCACAGATAGGCTGACAGGTCTGGATCACGAGGAACTGTCCAGCCTGGCAGGCAGCCCACTCCTGCAGCCTCACTGCGCATGCTCGGGCAAGGCAGTAAACAAGTGGGTTTCACAGGGCCTGCGGCCCCACCCGCTTCCCACACTTTCTCATACACACAAGTAAATAAAATGTGAACTTTTGGGGGGGGGAGGTGGAAACAGATGCTTCAAACACAGGGTTTCTCTGTGTAGCCCTGGCTGTCCTGGACTCACCTTGTAGACCAGGCTGGCCTCGAACTCACAAAGATCTACCTGCCTCTGCCTCCCAAGTGCTGGGATTAAAGGCTAGCACTACCACACCCAGCTAAAGTGTAAAAATCTTAATTAAATAACTTTAAAACATAAAAATGGGGCTGATGAGATGGCTCAGGGGTTAAGAGCACTCTCTGCTTTTCCAGAGGACCTAGGTTCGATTCCCAGCACCCGCTTAGTGGGTAATGACTGTCTATCTCCAGTTCCAGGTGATCAGATGCCCTGTTCTGACCTCCATACATACATGTAGGCACACACATACACATAGGCACATACATACATGTAGGCACAACACCCATACACATAAAATAAAACTAAAACTAACATAACAACCGGGCTCAGGAAGTATGTGCATTAATATAGTGATGATCCAATATGTGTGAAGTCCTGGGTTCAGTCCCCAGCATTTCACCAAACAGTCTAGTGATGCATGCTTTGATCCAAACACTTGGGAGATTGAGGCAAGAGAACCAGAAGCTCAAGGCCACCCAGCCACAGCCACATAGCAAGGTCACAGCCAGGCTGGGAAGCATGAGACCTTTGTCAAAACAAAAGCAAAAACACCCACGCAAACTGTTTAGAACTGCCAGCCTGTCTGACCTCCTCCACCCCACAAGTCCACCTGATTCCTAGGGTGACTTTGAAGTATCTCAGTCTACCTACTTGTTCCTCTTCCTTTGCACGTGCTCCCCTCTTGGCCCTTCTCTTGCTTAACATGAGATTGTCCTCCTAGACTGCTGCTACTTCCCTGTCCCCGCCAGACAGCTGGCCGTTGATGGATGCCTGTGACGCCTTTGCTAGGCTGGTCACCTGACTTCCAGCTGCTATGGTTGGCTTGCCTCCTGATGCAGGTTAGTTCTTGCAAGGAAGGCTACCAGCTCCATCAGTTGGCATGTGTTACTGTTGCTGTGGTGAAACGCCATGACCAAAGCAACTTGGGGAGGAAAAGATTTATTCAGCTTACACTTCCACATCACAGTTCATCATCAAAGTAAGTCAGGACAGGAACTCAATCAAGCAGGGCAGGATCCTGGAGGTGGGAGCTGATGCAGAGACCATGGAGGGGTGCTGCTCACTGGCTTCTTCTCCATGGCTTGCTCAGCCTGCTTTCTTATAGAACTCAGGACCACCAGCCCAGGGATGGCCCCACCCACACTGGACTGAACCCATTATTAAGAAAAACCATTAGTTAAGAAAATGCTGTTCAGGCTTGCCTACAGCCCTAGCTTATAGAGACTCTTTCTTTCTTTCTTTCTTTCTTTCTTTCTTTCTTTCTTTCTTTCTTTCTTTCTTTCTTTCTTTCTTTCTTTCCTTTCTTCCTTCCTTCCTTTCTTTCCTTCCTTCCGTCAGTCCTTCCTTCCTTCCTTCCTTCCTTTCTTTCTTTCTTTCTTGTTTTTTTTGTTTGTTTGTTTGTTTGTTTTTGTTTTTCGAGACAGGGCTTCTCTGTGTAGCCCTGGCTGTCCTGGAACTCACTGTGTAGACCAGGCTGGCCTCGACCTCAGAAATCCGCCAGCCTCTGCCTCCCGAGTGCTGGGATTAAAGGCGTACACCACTACGCCCGGCAGAGACATTTTCTTAACTGAGGTTCTCTCCTCTCAAATAGCTTTAGCTTATGTCAAGTTGCATTAAACTAGCTAGCACACATGCAAAATCCAGAAAGACAACTCCCTGCCCAGGAGACCGCTCTAATATAGCTGTGCTTCAGACCCATCTACCCAACCTCCTGGACCATGGAGGGCTAGACAGGACTTGAGATCTGGCTCAGAAATTTCCCCTTCTTTCTCTGTCACTGGGATTTTTCCTTCTACACATCTTAGCTCCCCAAGCTGTTCTCAGGCTGGAGCATTAGCACACTCTAATTAACCTGTTGTTGTTGTTGTTGTTGTTGTTGTAACAGGATCTATGTATATAGCTCTAGCTGGCCTGGAACTTTCTGTGTAGTGGCTTGCAATTTACAGTATCTTTCTAGCTTTGCCTCCTGAGTTGCTGGGATTACCGGCATGCTGCCCCACAAAGCCCAGCTCTTTTTTTTTTTTTTTTTTTTTGGTTTTTTCAAGACAGGGTTTCTCTGTGTAGCCCTGGCTGGCTGTCCTGGCACTCATTTTGTAGACCAAGCTGGCCTCAAACTTAGAAATCCACCTGCCTCTGCCTCCCAAGTGCTGGGATTAAAGACGTGCGCCACCACCGCCCGGCCCCAGCTCTTTTTCTCATGTCCTTCAAGGCAGATTTTGAGATCCCAGAGGACAATGATAACATCCTATTTATTTCTATGTCCACGTTCCCTAGATGGAGGCCTGACACAGAGCAAGGGCTTGGTTATTGAAGTCAGCATAGCTCCTGACCATCCCTAAGTCACATTCCCCTGGCCTTCCTGTCTCCATCTCTATTTCCCTCCCTCTCCTGGGGTTCACTGCTAATTGTGGCTTGTTCCTCCGTGCTTCCCTTCCCCAGCAAGTGACACAGACATGAGTTATTATGACTAAGTTTGGGGTGGGCTGTGGAAAAGGAGGAGACAGAACCTACCAGTGAGCTATACTCCCACTCTCGCCGCCTCCTGCCTCTTAAAATTGAGAGTAGATAGAAGACTTAGCGGGAGGGTCTGGACGGAAGGGCCCCATCTGGCTCCAAGGCAGAGACATTAGCAGAAGGGACCAGGGGCTTGTGTGGGTGGTGGGGTACAATAGCTGGTCACATACCAGGGCTGGATTGCGCTATTGAGACCCCGAGTGCAGAGCTTGGGTCTTCCTTGGCAGCCTTTGCAGTGACTTCCCTTGACGGTCCCCTCCTGCTCCTAGTACATCTTAGCTTCACAAATGCTCCAGGGACATTTCCACTCCGACTCACTCGTCCCCGCCCACTCACGGCATCAACCCACGTCACAGGAGGGATGGCTGCCTCAGAAGCTTATTAACTTTCCAGGCAGCATGCCGCTCAGTCAGTCACTGAGTCAGGAAGGACCAACTCAGCACCCCAGGCGCCCCGGCACAGGCTGACTCAGTGGCCTCGGGTCTCAGCTGGGGTCTCCCGGAACCACAGGATACATCTTAGTGGGGAGGGGGGCTGGGATGAGGGAAGCGAACACAGTAATAACCCAGTTGCAATTTCCTCGATTGATAGCCTAATGTACTCTCTGTTACCGTTAAAAAAAAACCCAAAAACCTAAGACCCGGTAGATTATGGAATGAAAGCTTGTTTAACTCAGGCTTCTGGAGCCGAGGGAGTCCCAGAGCGTGGTCTAGCGGGCTCACAGGCTGAGACAAACTTTTGTTTTGGGGGGGGGGGGGGTTCTTTCCTTTCAAAGCAAACTGGCCTGCGCTCTGTGAACTCAGAGATGGGAAGATGCCCATGAGAAGTTGTGTTCCGTTTTGTTCCCGAAAGACAAAAAACAAACAAACAAACAAACAAACAAAAAAACCTGTGTAATGGTGGCTCACACCTTTAATCCCAGCACTCTGGAGGCAGAGGCAGAGGCAGAGGCAGAGGCAGAGGCAGAGGCAGAGGCAGAGGCAGAGGCAGAGGCAGAGGCAGAGGCAGAGGCAGAGGCAGAGGCAGAGGCAGAGGCAGAGGCAGAGGCAGAGGCAGAGGCAGAGGCAGAGGCAGAGGCAGAGGCAGAGGCAGAGGCAGAGGCAGAGGCAGAGGCAGAGGCAGAGGCAGAGGCAGAGGCAGAGGCAGAGGCAGAGGCAGAGGCAGAGGCAGAGGCAGAGGCAGAGGCAGAGGCAGAGGCAGAGGCAGAGGCAGAGGCAGAGGCAGAGGCAGAGGCAGAGGCAGAGGCAGAGGCAGAGGCAGAGGCAGGCGGATCTCTGGGAGTTTGAGACAAAAGGCTGAGGGGCCTGTTAACATATCAAAGCAGACCTGATCTCCAGGTTCTCCCATAATCCCTACCTGTTATTGCTGGCATACTGCCTTCTACCCTGAACTCTCCAGCCCAGTCCTTAAGAGATTCTTTCCTGAAGGTTTGGTTACCTGCCCACTTTGTGCCTTTGACCTCCTGGCTGCTGCATCTTGCTCCCTATCTTTCCCTCCCCCTTCCCTTCTCCCACTTCCCACAGGGCACACAGCTCAGTCTGGCCATGTCTACTCTGGACACTCCCAGATGTCTCTGACCCTGGCTATGTGCTGCCATATACCACACCTAGGAGCAGCCATGTCCTTTCCTCCTCTCCTTATTTATTTCCCCCCCCCCGCCCCCCCCATCAGTCACCTTGAACTATATTATGCTTCTCCTACCACCTGCCGGGGGTGGGGGGGTGGGGGGATGGGGGGTGGGGGGATGGGGGGTTGGGGGGAGTGGAGATGGGGGAGGGAGTCTATCAGCACTTTCTTTTTTTCTTTTTTCTTTTTTTTGGTTTTTCGAGACAGGGTTTTTCCTGGCTGTCCTGGAACTCACTCTGTAGACCAGGCTGGCCTCAAACTCAGAAATCCACCTGCCTCTGCCTCCCAAGTGCTGGGATTAAAGGCGTGCGCCACCACACTTTCAATGCTCTGGAAGCTTTCCGTTGCAGTGGGATCTGCCTCCGTCAGCCTTCACACCTCCTGACATAGTAAGCCTCTTGGTTGTGCCTTGCTTTGGCAGTCAGAGACAACTCTTGGGAGTCGCTTCACTCTTTCCACATACACTGCAGGCGAACTGGCCCTCCTGCTTCCAAATGACTATGGTCTCTACATCCTCTCTCTTCACTAAAGTAGTAGAATACAGATGTATGTCACCCCACCAAGCTTTATTACGTCGGTTCCTTGGATCAAATTGGGGGTTTTGAGGCTTTTGTTTGTAAGTGGAGTTTTGTTGTTGTTGCTGTTTGGGATTTAGTTGTTTTTGTTTTTGTTTTTGTTTTTGCTGGTTTTTTGTTTTGCTTTGTTTTTTAAGACAGGATTTTACTATGTATCCCTGGCTGTCCTGGAACTCACTATGTAGACCAGGCTGGCCTTGAACTCAGAACTCACTGTCTATGCCACCCGAGTGCTAGGATTACCACTATGCACTTACTTCTAGCTAGTCTCAGCTACTCTTAGTCTCTAGGCTAGCCCCCATGCTGCGCTGCGGTCTTCCCAGCTCTGGTCCCCCCCCCCCCCAGCCTCAATGCTACTTTCTCAGCCATCTATCCCCTGCGGCTAGTTGTCGCAAATCCTCTTAACCCAGTAAATCAAAACTCTAGAAGCTTATAATTAATCAGTCAGATTTATATATCAATAAATTCTCAATTTACAAGATGCCCACATAATAATTTCAGAGCCAATTGATAATGATACAAGCTGCCCACCTAGATTAGACAAGTTATCCCAATTATTCTATCCTTTTATGATATTCACAGCTCCCTGTGTCTATTTAAAGCCACGCGGAATCTGGATCGTCTTCCTCTTCCTCCATCTTCCTTCTCCTCAACTTGTCCCTGTCTGTCTCTGAAACTCCTAGCTCCGCCTCCCTTTTCCCTGTCCCATCACAGGTTTCTTGCTGTATTAATATTTAAATTAGTTGGGGAAAATTCTGCTACAAGTAATTTGCATAAAGGCAGAATTTCAGTAGAGATTAGTCAGTAATTCATTCAGTAACAACGTAACAACAGGAGTGGTCTTTTCACTCTGGAACTCAGAGTGTAATTTTGTTTGCTTCTTTTTAGACAAGCTTTCATGCAGTCCTCACTGGCTTCAAACTGGCTCTGTGGTCAGGATGAATTTCAACTCTTCATCTTCCTTCCTCTACCTTCCAAGTGCTGGGGTGACAGGCATGTGCCACCATATCTGGTATTTTTTGTGGTGCTTGTTAGGTATCAAAGAAATCTGAGACAAGTTCTCACTCAGTACCTGTGACCACCACACACTCCTCACCCTGTCCCGTCCTCTACCCTAAGTCTCTCCCACCCAAGGGCTGGCCTTCTACTTCCCTTCCCCCAGCTTCCTGTATAAGTCAGCCCATTTTGGCTGTGCACTCTCTTGGTTCCTGGTATATCCTGCTTTCTCTCTCTCTCTCTCTCTCTCTCTCTCTCTCTCTCTCTCTCTCTCTCTCTCTCTCTCGTTGTCTGCAGCTCCTCTCTTAGTCTATTTTCCTCCTGTGCCTTCTCTTCCTTTCTTACTTCCTCCTCATGCCCCATGGCTGGGTTCAGTCTGGATTCTTTCAGATGGCCTCTGGCTGCTTTCTCCCTCATATCTACTTAAAAATTTCTCTCTGCCACCATACCTAGGAGTGGTCATGTCTTCATTTCCATTCAAAGCCCAGGGCGTGCTAAGCAGACATCCCACCAACCCAGCTCCATGCCCAGCCTCAGCTTCAGTTGTGATTCACTGCAAACATTGTGGCACAGAGAATCAGATCTCTGTGGGGAGAACAAAGAAGCTAAGAGGATCCAGGCTGAGCCGGGAATCTAGGCATCATACCCACCACAGCAGTGTGCATGGGCACCAGGAGAACAGGGACGAGGGACCAATAGACCAAAGATTCTCAGCCTTCCTAAGGCTGCGACTCTTTAATACAATTCCTCAGGGTGTGGTGATCCCAATCATAAAATTACTTCATTCCTACTTCATAACTGTAATTTTACTAGTGTTATGAGTTGTAATGTAAACACCCTATATGCAGGATATCTGATATGTGACACACACACACACACACACACACCCCAAGGGGTCTCAACCCACAAATTGAGAA
Organism: Mus musculus; assembly: GCF_000001635.26. NCBI lineage: Eukaryota > Metazoa > Chordata > Mammalia > Rodentia > Muridae > Mus > Mus musculus. The sequence goes on along the minus strand of NC_000081.6, from coordinate 81,213,354 downwards.
TCACAGCCATAGACAGTGCAAATCCTGGAGAAACCTGGGAAGGAATCTTCGTTTTCTCACTGTGCACCAGAGAAAGCTGAGCACAGAGCCAGCAGGGCGGGGTGTTGAGTTACAATCGGCGCGTGTGCCAGACAAGACTGAAACTCAAGGACTCGGAGTAAATTGCCTAAGGTCACCTGGCTTGCCCTGTAGAGCCAGGCTTTGAAACCGCAGCCGTCTTTACCACAAGCCGCCAGCCCTCCTCTCTGTGAACCCTTCTGATTGTTTTCTTCTCGCCTTCACTGGGCTGCTCCGGCTCAGCTTCGGGGACCTGGCACCGTTGCTTTACCACCATCCCTCAGCTCTACTTCATCAGTACCGCGTTTTCAATTTTCTGAGTTCTGGTTCCCTAAGACTCAGGTACAAAGGGACCTTGGGTACCACTGACCAATCAGGCAAGAAAAATCTCACCCCAGAATGAGTGTATGAAGGCAAAACAGTGTGAGTGTAGACAAAACAGCCACATCAACAATCACTCAGAATGCTGGTCCAGTCAGGTGTGCCTTTGTGATTGGACAACTCAGAACACAGCAGACGCCCACCAAGTGCTAGGATCCTTGGATCCCTGGGCTTGTATGTCTAGGGCTTCAGACTTGGTTGTACACAGAGACTTGAATCACATCAGGGAGATCCTGGCCCTTGTTCTCTCTGCCTTTATGATGGGGCTGTTTGTCCTTTTTGGGCTTCTTTAATCCAAGCAAGTTGGCTATGGGCAGCTCAGAACCTACATGGGTTTATCTTTATATGTCTTTAGGTTGTTCCATTCCACACAGGGCTACACAGTGAAACTCTTTCTCAAAAAATAAAATAAATACCTATAGAGTAAGTGGGGGAAGAAAGCATCTTTTCCAACGGACCCTGGCAAAGTCCCAGGGAACACTCTGATTGGCCTTGGATTGGTCATATCTCCACCCTAGGGAGACAGATGACTTTAAACAGAATGTTAAGGGTCTGGCTGGATGTAATGGTACAGGCCTATAATCTCATCTGCCCAGAGCTCAGGCAGGTGGATCCTGTGTCACAATGAAGGAAAAAGAAAAGGCTGTCAGAGTGGTTCAGTGGTAGACGCTCGGCAGGCTCAAGTCGAGGGGTGTGAAAGAAAAGAGTGTGGGACCACACTGTCTATATCCCAGATTTCAGTGATAAAGACATTCAAGGAAGTGAGTTTGCTAGAAGGAAGGTTGGGGCCAAGCATGGCGGCGTGTACCTCAGCACTGCAGAGGTGAAGGCGGAGGGCCAAGAGTTCAAGTGAGCTGGGCAGGCCTTTAATCCCAGCATTAGGGAGGCAGAGGCAGGCAGATTTCTGAGTTCGAGGCCAGCCTGGTCTACAAAGTGAGTTCCAGGACAGCCAGAGCTATAGAGAGAAACCCTGTCTCGAAAAACCAAAAAAAAAAAAAAGAGTTCAAGCGAGGTAGGGAGACGGCTCAATGATGCAATGTTTGAGGAGCAACCATGAGGACCGACATCCAGGTCCCCAGCACCCCCATAAAGCAGGGCAGCTGTGCAGCTCTCCCTCAGCACACGGGAGGGGTGGATGGGAATTTCTGAGGCAAAATGGCTAATGAGAATCACAGCAAGAGAATAAAGCAGAGAGGGGTTGAGGAAGACACCCAGTATCAACTGCAGGCCTCCACAGGCATGGACACATACATAGGGACATATACCACTCACCGTACACATGTGCACACACTATATATATACCACATATATACATAACTACCTCACACCCAAATACACACTACATACATCAATACACATACCATATGTACATACCACATACCTACATAGCACATACACATAGCTCATACACACACCACACACATATACCACATACATAACACATTAACACTGCCTATACAACACATATTACAAACACATGCACACCCCTCATACACACACCACACACATACACACACACCAAATACATAACAAACACATGTGCTCACATATAAACACACTACATACACCACAAATACACATACCATATACCCTATACCACACACACACCACACATATACACCACATACATACGTACATACCACACACAAACACCACATACATACACATACCACACACACACACACACTAAACCATACATATACACATACACCACTCAGACACTACATAACACACCACAAATACACACCACATGTGCTCATAAGCACAGGCAGACACACACAGACACACTCAGGGTTCAAGGCCACACATTAAGGTTAGCATTATCCACATTACCTGGGAGAAAGGACTCTAAGCCTACCTGTGGGGACTTATCTTGATTATGCTAATAATGTGGGATGATGCATGTTAATTGTAGGTGGGATGGTCCTCTAGGCTGGGGATCCTCCACTCTATAAAATATAGCAAGGTAGCTAAGTGGCAGGAAGCCGGTTTCCTTCTCGTCTACATTGTAATGCCTCGAGCTTGTAAGTCAGAATAAAGCCTTTCTCCCTTACATTGCCTTTGTCAGGAACACACAACACAGAACACAGCAACAGGAACATAGCTAAGACACCGTCTCTTGCCATATAGGGAGTCCGAGCCCGGCCTGGGCTACCTGAGATCCTGTCTCCAAAATAGCAGAACTGAAAGCAAGCAAACCAAACCACGGGTAAGAGCTTCCTCTGGGGAGGCAGGAAGGCTGCTGGGAGATTGGCTGAGTTCCATCTCTTGACCTGGAAACTTTCAAGGTAATTACAAGGGGATTTGCTTCTTGAGAACTCATTATGTGTGACATTTGTTTCATGTGGTTTTTACTCTTATTAAAATAAAAAATGGTTTTCTGAACGAGTGAAAAACAGCACATGTGCTCAGCTTACTCACTTACGGGCTTGGTGTGTTCCCGTTGTCCACAGATTGAGCGCTGGTGAGGCTGGGTCTGACCTACTTTACCATCACCGAGGGACCCTGTGGGAAAAGGGAAGAGAAAGGGAAAGGCAAGGGAGTGGAGACCAGGGAATGGAGATGATCAAGATACATTGTTCCATGTATGGAAATTTCAAAAGATAAATCTGGGGGGTGGGGAGGGGGCGGGGGACAAGGAGGAGGCGGGTTCCAAAACAGGAAGGAGTAGACTAGAGAAGCTTGAATGCCAGCAGGAGGCTTGTCTGTGCCAGGAACCATCATCCTGAGGATCAGAGACATGAAAGGTGTTCTGCTCTGCAAACTGGTGCTAAGAGCCAGGAAGAGCACTAAGGATATTGTCTAGAGTGCCACAGGCCAACACACAGCATCCCAGAATCCCAGCATCCCAGCTGTCCTTCACCTTGCTGGACCCCTGGATTTCATCTTCTTCTTTCTCTGTATTTTCCCTGGTCTTTATGTTTGTAATCTCTCTGTGCCTTCTATTTAATGCACTATTTAATGGCACTCATAAACTCAGGGAACAATAGTAAGAAAGTCTCTCCAAATGAAGTTTAAAATAATGGCCTTCTTCTCACTTAAAGTGATTCTTACATAGCATATGTATACTGTTGAACTCTAATATACTTCAGTAGGAAATCTCACAAGCCAGATATGGTGGCGCATGCTTGTATTCCTAGGACCTGGGAGACTGAAAAAGGATTGTCATAAGCCAGAAGCCAGGTGGGTCTACACATCAAAGTCCAGGCAAGCCAGAGATCCTTGGTGACACCCTATCTCAAAACGCCAGAACCGGGGCTGGAGAGATGGTTCAGCGGTTAAGAGCACTGGCTGCACTTCCAGAGGTCCTGAGTTCAGTTCCCAGCAACCACATGGTGGCTCACAACCATCTGTAATGAGATCCGGTGCCCTCTTCTGGCCTGCAAGCATGCGTGCAGCAAGAAACCTGTATACATAAGTAAAGACATCTTAAAACAAACAAAAGCAAACAACAAACAGTCTGGCAGTGGCGACATATACACTCCTTTGATCTCAGGAGGCAGAGGCAGGCAAATTTCTGAGTTTGAGGCCAGCTTGGTCTACAGAGAGAGTTCCAGGACAGCCAGGGCTACACAGAGAAATCCTATCTTTAAAAAAAAAAGGGGGGAGGGGGGAAGGAAAGGAAAAGGAAAAGAAAAGAAAAAAAGAAACAAGAAAAGAGAAAAAAAACCAACAAAAGATAAAAAACGAGATATATCAGTATATGCCTGCAACAGTAGCATTTAAGAAGCAGGCTCTTTCCTTTCTGCCACCTCCATGCCGTCCAGACTGAGGAAGACGGGAGACTCTGGGGCCACCTGAGCCAAGGCTACGGCTGCATGGGAAGCACCGCAAGCACCCAGGAGGCCGCGGGAATGCTGGAGCATGCAGCACCACAGGATCAATGACAATTATCACCCAGGATGCTTTGGGAAAGTTGGTATAAGGCATTCCCACTTGAAGAGAAACCAGAGCTTCTGCCCAACTGTCAACCTGGATAAATTGTGGGCCTTGGTCAGTGAGCAGACACTGGTCAATGCGGCAAAGAACAAGACTGGAGCTGCTCCCATCATTGATGTTGTGCGATCGGCTACTACCAAGTTCTAACAAGGGAAAGTTCCCTAAGCAACCTGTCATCGGGAGGGCCAAATTCTTCAGTAGAAGAGCTGAAGAGAGGATTAAGGGTGTTGGAAGTGTCTGTGTTCTGGTGGCTTAAAGCCACTCCCAGAGTTTAATGAAATGCTAACATTTTCCATGTGGAAAAAAAAAGAAGAAAAAGAAGAAGAAGAAGGAGGAGGAGGAGGAGGAGGAGGAGGAAGAGGAGGAAGAGAAGAAGAAGAAGAAGAAGAAGAAGAAGAAGAAGAAGAAGAAGAAGAAGAAGAAGAAGAAGAAGAAGAAGAAGAAGAAGAAGCAGCTAAGGCAGGAGGATTGTGGAAAGTCTGACACTAACTTGGGTTCCATAGTGAAATCTTACCTCCTTACCTCAAAAATTACCAAATTAGACTGGGCAGTGGAGGCTCATATCTTTAATCCCAGCATTCCATAGGCAGAGACAAGTGGATCTCTGTGAGTTTAAGGCCAGCCTGGTCTACAGAGAGAGCTGCAGGATAGTCAGGGCTACACAGGGAAACCCTATCTCAGAAAACTAAAAGAGAAAGAAAAAAGGAAGAAAGAAAGAAAGAAAGAAACCCAAATTAAGTCCAGCATAGTGACATATGCCTTATATTTTACATTTTATTGCAACAACATCAGAAAGCAGAACATTTAGGGGCTTTGTGTATTTGTTTTCTTTCCCCCTTTTTGAGACAAAGTTTATTCATAGCTTGAGTTATCTATTTGCAAGGTTTTCTTTCTTTGTTTTTGCTTTGTTTCTATAAAGATTTATTTTTTATGTCTCTCTATGTGTGTTTGAGTGTATGTGTGCAACTTCTGCATGCAGAATCCCAAGGAGGTCAGAGAGAAAGTATCAGGTTCCAGGGACCTGGAGTTGCAGGGAACTGTGAGCTAGCATGTGGGTGCTGGCACCCAAACCAAACTGCAAATGAAGGCAGTATGCAACTTCTAACACTGAGCCCTCCCTCCAGTTTAGAACATATAGTTTCAGAGTAAAGTCTCTCTTTTTTCTTCCTTCAGAAAAACCAAGTTGGAGACATTTTAGTAAAATGTTCCAGTGTTGCAGACAGTGGAGCATTTGTGTAGGGACAGACACATAAATGACAGAGGAGAGAGTCTGCTATTTGCCATCAGTTGATTTTCTACAAAGGTTCCAGGGCAATTCAACAAGAAAAGGACCTGTCGACAAATGTCACTGGGGAGATAGGAAAACCAAATGAAAAAGCAATAGCAAAGCATTCCTTCAAGCGACACATAAAGTAACTCCAAATGGACCTTAGATGTGAGTCTCAGAGGGCTGGAGAGATGGCTCAGTAGTTAAGAACACTCACTCTTGCAACAGGCTTCCCAACTGGAACTCCAGTTCTAGGGTTTCCAACACTCTCTTCTGGTCTCCACAGGCACTGCACAAACATACACATGGCACATATACATACATGCAGGCGAAACATTCATTGTCTTAGTTAGGATTTCCATTACTATGGTAAAGAGATACCATGACCAAGGCAACTCTTATAAAGAACAACATTTAATTGGGGCTGGTTTATAGGTTCTGAGATTCAGTCCATTATCATCATGGTGGGAAGCGTGGTGGTATCTAGGCAGGCATGGTGCAGGAGGAGCTGAGAGTTCTACATCTTTATCCAAAGGAAGCCAGGAGCAGACTCTCCAGGCAGCTAGGACGAGGGTCCCAAAGCCCACTCCCACAGTTACACACTTCCTCTAACAAGGCCACACCTACTCCAACAAGGCCACACTTCCTAATAGTGCCACTCTCTGGGCCAAGCATAGTCATACACATGAATATGTCATACACCACCGTCATACACATGAAATAAGATAAAGAAAGGAAAAGAAAGAAAAGAAAAGAAAAGAAAAGAAAAGAAAAGAAAAGAAAAGAAAAGAAAAGAAAAGAAAAGCCGGGCGTGGTGGCACACACCTTTAATCCCAGCACTCGGGAGGCAGAGGCAGGCGGATTTCTGAGTTTGAGGCCAGCCTGGTCTACAAAGTGAGCTCCAGGACAGCCAGGGCTATACAGAGAAACCCTGTCTCGAAAAACCAAAAAAAGAAAAAAGAAAAGAGAAGAGATGAGGAGAGAGAAGGGAGGCAGTAAATGGCGTCATGGGTAAAGGAAAAGCCATGAGAGCCTGGTGGCCAGAGTTTGAGTCCCAGAACCCACATGGTGGAAGGAAAGAATGATTTTACAAGTCACCTTCTTATGACCACACAAAGGCTATATGTGTGGTGTGTGTGTGTATGTATGCACACACATATATACAACATTAATAAGTAACTTTTGTTTAAAAAAGAAAAAAATCTAGGTAGGCCAAGCATAGTAACACATTCATGTAATCTCAAAAACCGTACCCGGGCTCTCTCTGCTTCTTCTTTGTGGGTCAGATGTGAGCTACAGATGTCGCTAACAGTGCAGTGTTTGCCTGCCTGCTGCTCTGCTCCCCACTATGACAGTCAGGCTCCTATCCACTTGTGTGGGGCAATGGGCTATGGACAGACAGGCTGGTCTCCAGTCCAGCTGAGGTGTGGAACCCCGGTACCTGGGTGGTGGCAATTCCCACCTACATGGGACGGTAGGCATTCCCTCATATCTCCTGGACACCTGGCTCCTGTCGAAGTTACCACCTCTCCACAGCCCCCACAGGAGAAGCGTGGCTTTTAGTCACATAGACTAAGTCCCAAGCTTCTGACCTTCAGGCTAGACTCCTCTCAATTACCTAGCAACAACAAGACAACACAGCCCACTATAAGAGGAGCTGTTTGGCCCCACCTCACTCTCTCCTCTCTCTCTCCTCATGCTCTCCCCTCACTCTCTTACTCTCTCTCCCTCTTTCTCTTTCTTACTCTCTAGCCTTTCTTCTCTCTCTCCTTTCCCCCTTCTCTCCTCTTGGCCATGGCCAGTCTCTCTCTCTTTTTCTACCTTCTCTCTTCCCCCCTGCCTTTCTACAATAAACCTCTAAAACCATAGATTGCCTCTGTTCATCAAGGCCCGCTGTGCTTGAATGATGGGATAGGCTTTCTTCTAATGAACCGTGTCTAACCTCCTGTCAGAAGGCCTTCCTGTGCTCTAGCCACAGACTGGACTAAGGACTCTTGCCTGGTGGGAACCTCTCTCCTTCTGCCCTCTCTCCTGTATCCCTGGGGCAGAGAGTGTCGCCCCTGGGCCCCGGTATCGGGGGCTGCCCCTTGTCCACCCCACCCTCCCACCCCCCGTCGAGTGGGGTCAGTGGCTTAGATGCCCACCCGGGGCTAAGTGGAAAGCGTCTGACAGTCCTCCCATGTCTGCCTGCCCAGAGCATAGGAGGAATTCTGGCCGGACGTGGGCTCTTTCCCTCCACCCTTTTCCCCTGCATTCCCCTTACAGCCCACACACCTGGAGTTGTAAGTTTCAATTAGATCCTTCCTTCTGTAAGCTGCCTTAATCATCTTGGTTTATTTCAGCAAGAGAAACATAACTAACACACCAACTAAACAGTTTACAGAAATGAGGACATTTTCATATCTTGCCAGGAGTAGTTAAAAGGTCTTCTATAAAAAAGAAAGATTTCTTCTTATTATTTTAATTATGTGTGTGTTTCTGTGTTTGTTTGTTTGTTTTTGAGGAAGTTGGGTGTGTGCATATAAGTGCAGTATCTGTGGAGGCCAGAAGAGGGCACTGGTTCCCTGGAGTTACAGGTGGTTGTAATCACATGTGGGTGCTGGGAACTAAACATAGGCTCTCTGCAAAGCAGCCAGTGCTCTTCCCCCTGATCCACCTCCTCAGCCCCACGCACCTGTTATTCTTTTTATATGAGTTCTCAGAGATGACCTTGAACTCCTGATTCTCCTGCCTCTGCCTCCCGATTGCTAGGACTATGGGTGGGTACTACCACACCATTTTCTCTCTCTCTTTTCTCTTTCCTTTCTCCCTTCCTTTCTCCCTCTCTCCCTACCTCCAGTCCTCCTTCTTGCCTCAGTCTTGGAGCCCGTAGATGGTTCTGTAGGTAAATGCACTTGTCTTGCAAGGCTATTGGCTTAAATTGGATCTACATAAAGGTGGATGGAGAGGGCTAAGCATGATGGTGCTTTCCTTAATCCCAGTGCTGGGAGGTAGAACAGGAGAATCCCACGAGTTCAAGGCCAACCTGGGCTACATAACAAGTTCTAAGGCAGCTAGGCTACATAAAAATCCCCCCCCCCCCATCTCAAAGAAAACAAAACAAAACAAGAAAGAGTGGACAGAGAAAATCAACTCCACAAAGTTGTCCTCCGATCTCTGTAGTACACATGACAATATACATACGTTAAACAAATAGCAACTTAATGACACTGTCTTGTTATGTTGCTCAGGCTGGCCTTGAATCCCTGGCTTAAGTGATTGTGTTTGGGTGTGTGTGTGTGTTTGTTTGGTTAGTTGGTTTTTGCTTTTGCTTGTTTTGTCCACTTGATACAACAACCTGGGTCATCTGGGAAGAGGGAACTTCAGTTGAGAAAATGTTCAATCCAACTAGCCTGTAGGCAAGTGTGTGGGGTCGTTTTTCTTGCTGATCAATGTGGGAGAGCCCAGCTCACTAACCTCAGGGACTACCCCTTGGCAGGTGGTCTTTAGTTCTATAAGCAAGCAGGCTGAGCAAGCCGTGGGGAGCAAGCCAGTAAGCAGCATCCCTCCATGGCCTCTGCTTCAGTTTCTGCCTCCAGGTTCCTGCCCTGACTTCCCTGTATGATGGACTACAGAGGCTATAAGCTGAAACAAATCCTTCCCTCTGGTTGTGATGTTTATCACAGCAATAGACCCTAACTAAGACTGTAGACCTTGTAACTCGGCATCAAGTAGATCACAGATGTGTCCTGCCACAGCTGCCCAGTCTCACTTGTGTGGTTGCAATTTGTTCATTTTTACTGCCTGCATGACGACATCACAGGAGATAAATCCTTCATCCAACCAAGGCATACTAATGATGATTTCCATGTACGGCCGACCCAGAGCCCATGGGGACATTCTTGGGTATATGTGTATCTCTGTCAAGGATCTGCCAGCTGGGTCACAAGGAAGGTAGATTTCCAGCGTTGAAATTTTACCATCTCTCTAGCCTTCTCATTCTCTCTCTCTCTCTCTCTCTCTCTCTCTCTCTCTCTCTCTCATCGAGTCAAGAAGTATTGGAGGGGGGTTGTGTTGCCATTTAATTTGGATTTCCTTTTCATAGGTTTGGTTTTGAATAGTGTTGAGTTTGGGTTTGGGTTGTTTGGTTTGGTGTTAGGGGTTAAACATAGAGCCCTCGTGCATGCTGAGTAAATGTTTTACCATGAGACTACACTCCTGGGCCCTGTCTCTCACAGTTACAGCCACTCCAGTGAGAACGCAAGCTTTAAATAGGTCACACTCACCTCTACTGTGATCCCACTATCAGTTTTTCTAAGGTTTGAGTTGTTTATTTTATTTTATTTATTTATTTACTTATTTATTTATTTATTTATTTATTTATTTATTTATTTATTTATTTATTTTTGAGGCAGAGTCTCCCATGAAGCTTTATAGCTTTGAACTTGCAACATGGCTGACCACCGGCTTTAGCCTCCTGATCCTTCTGCCTCCACCTTCAAACACTGGGGCTATACTCAGTCTGACTGTAAATTTGCATTTTTCTGATGACCCTGGAGCTGAAGTACATTTTCACGTGTTTTTGGTGACTGTCTTAGTTGGGGTTTCTATTATTGTGAAGAGACACCATGACCATGGCAACTCTTTTTTTTGTTGTTTGTTTGTTTTTGTTTGTTGTTGTTGTTTTGAGACAGGGTTTCTCTGTATAGCTCTGGCTGTCCTGGAACTCACTTTGTAGACCAGGCTGGCCTCGAACTCAGAAATCCGCCTGCCTCTGCCTCCCAAGTGAGAGGGGATTAAAGGCATGCGCCACCACGCCTGGCTTCATGGCAACTACTGTAAAGGAAAACATTTAATTGGGACTGGCTTACAGGTTCAGAGGCTTAGTCCATTATGGTCATGGCGGGAATTATGGCAGTGTGCAGGCAGACGTGTGCTGGAGGAGGGGCTGAGAGTTCTACATCTTGATGCAAAGACAACAAAGGTAAAACTGAGGCACTAAGCAGGCTTGAGCTTCTGAGACCTCAAAGCCCACCCACTTCAATAAGGCCACACCCACTCCAGCAAGGCCACACCTCCCAATAGTGCCACTCCCTGTGAGCCAATGGGGGCCATTTTATTTTCAAACCACCATAGTGACCTAGATATCTCTTTTTGGTAATGTGTTCCAATGTTCTATCCATTTAAGAAAAGTTGGAATGTTTAATGAGTTTTTAAAAAAAAATTGGCCGGGCAGTTGTGGCGCACGCCTTTAATCCCAGCACTTGGGAGGCAGAGGCAGGCGGATTTCTGGCCAGCCTGGTCTACAGAGTGAGTTCCAGGACAGCCAGGGCTATACAGAGAAACTCTGTCTCGAAAAAAAACAAAACCAAAAACAACAAAAACAAATGGAGGTGGCGGTGCTGCCATGGGGATGGCTCAGCATGTAAAGCTTGTATTTGAGTCTAGTGACCTGAGTTCCATCCCTAAGATTCACATGGTAGAGAGAGAGAGCTGACCCCTGCAAGTTGTCTTTGACCTCTATATGTGTGCCATTGAGCGCGCGCGCGCGCACACACACACACACACACACACACACACACAGACACACACATTAATTAATTAATTAATTAATTAATTAATTAAACCAACCTACAAACCCTCAATGACATTTTTGGGGCCAACGAGATGGCTCACTGAGTAGAGGTGCTTGCAGGCAAGCCTGATGATGTCATTTTCATTTCTGGGATCCACATGGTGGATGGGGAGAACTGATTCTTGCAAGTTGACCTATGGCCTCTCACCATGCAGTATGTACCAAGTGTCTCCTCAACACAATCATCTTTGAAACACAATAAAAGATTTTCTCAAAAGCTCTTTGTGAGTCCTTTACTGGGCAGTTGATTCTCAGATGGCCTTTCCTAGGCTGTGGCCTGTCTTTTCTTTCCAGTGCGGAGATGGATCCCAAGGCGTCAAAGCATGCTGGACAATTGTTGTGGTACCAAGCATGGCCTCCAGCCCTGCTTTTGACATCACCTCTAAGAAATCCTTTCCTAATGAAGGTCACAAATATTCTCTTCTAGAAATTTTGTAGTTTAGGTTTTGGTTTTGTCCCCTCCCACACACACCCTTTTTGTTCTTTTCACTTTCTTTTTTTTATAGTTGTGGCCATCCTTGATGTTGTTTGTTTGTTAAGACAGAATTTCTTGGGGCTAAGAGCACTGGCTGCTCTTCCAGAGGTCCTGAGTTCAATTCCTAGCAACCACGTGGTGGCTCACAACCATCTGTAATGGGATCTGATGCCCTCTTCTGGTGTGTCTGAAGACAGCTACAGTGTTCTCATATAAATAAAATAAATAAATGAATAAATCTTTAAAAAAAACCAAAAACCAAAAATAGTATTTTGTGTCGTGGATGTTTGCATTAATTTTGGCTTGCTGAAGTGTTGCAGTGAAATCTTATGAGTTTTGATGACTGCGCTGTTTCAGCGTGTGCTTTAACTGTGGCCCTGAGTCTCCCTGCCTTGCACTACTGCAGCTTGGGCAGATTTCATTTAAGAGAAGAAAACCAACCAACCATCCACAACTGTGGCTGTATAGATGGCTCAAGGAGTAAGAGGACTTGCTGAGGGTGGACCAGGGTTTGAATCCCCAGCGTCTGGGTTTTAAAACAAATCTGGATGTGACCAATTGTGCTTGTGACGCCTATATGCTATGTAGGGGAGCAGAGACAGGTGGATTGCTGCAACTTGCAGTCCATCATCAGCCTAGCTCCAGTGAGATGGGATAAAGTGGAGGGTGATAGAGCAGGACACAGGGGTCCTCCTCTGATCTACACATGCACACTCACACACACACACTCTTACACTCACACACACACACTCACACATACACTCTCACACACATATACTCACACATACACTCTCATACACTCACACAGTCACACACACTCACACATACACACACAGACACACAGTCACACACACTCTCACACATATACCCTCACACACATATACTCACACATACACTCTCATACACTCACAGTCACACACTCACAATACACTCTCACACTCAGAAATACACATAAATACTCACACATACACTCTCACACATACACCCACACACACTCACACATACACTCTCACACACATATACTTACAGATACACTCTCATAAACATTCACACACACTCATACATTTACACACTCATACATTTATACACATACACACACACACTCACACCGACATACACACACACTCACACAGAAATGCACTCATAAATACACTCATACACACTCACACAAACACACTCTCACACACACTGACATTCACTCACCCACACACACTCTCACACACACATATACACACATACTCTCTCTCTCTCTCTCTCACACACACACACACACACACACACACACACACACACACTTTCTCTCATACATACACACACTCACACATACATACACTCATACACAAAATCCTGTTAATGTTCAGTTTAGTTTATTTATTTTTCAACAGTGTTCCCTTATTTAACTGGCTGGAAGTCATGCTATAAATCAGTTTGCCTTGAACTACTGCAACCCTCCTGCTTAAGTCTCCAAGTGCTGCGATTTCATGCCTGAGCCGAAACATGCAACTTTCATGTTTGTCTTTACTTTAGCTTTTCTTGGCTGTTGTTTCTACCTCTTTTGAAAGGACTAAAATGTTAATAATTTTAAAAAGATGTGGGCCCATGTGGTGGTGGTGGTGACACACAACTTTAGTCCCGGCACTTAGGAGGCAGAGTTAGGCATCTCTCTCTCTGTGAGTTCAAGGCCAGCCTGGTCTGCAAAGTGAGTTTCAGGACACCCAACCAAGGTTACACAGAGAAACCCTGTCTTGAAAAACAAAACAAACCAAGCAAAAAAAAAAAAAACCCAAACCCACAAAATTCTAAAAAGATGTTGTGATCATAACCACCAGGGGGCGCCAAAGAACATCTTTTAAAGTAGATCTCTGTAGATCTCTGTAGTTAAGCGTTCCTCCAGCAAAGACTCTTCCAGTTTGGATTCCTTCACTCTTCAGACGAAAACTCATCCATTTTGTGACTCTCTGGAGGCTTGGCTCAAAATACACAGATCAATGTAAGAATATGTTTTAGGACAGAAGGCTTATCTAGCTTGCATGATCTCTACCCTGGTTGAGCAAGCAAAACGGAAACAGAAACAAAAATATCAGCATAGAAAACAAAAACAAAACCACCCTACATCTGTGTTCTTTCCTGAAGTCCCCAAAGAGAGCCAAGCAAGGGACTGGTGGCAGAGTTCTGATTCCTAGAACCAGGGTTAAAAAACACTGTGTGCCCTTGGGAGATGGAGATACTGCTTGTGATGATAAAATAGACTCCAACATTTGTGCGTTTGCCTGGCTCATGTAATTCAAGTGTGCAAAGTATCTTGTAGATGATACTTTGAAATTTGTCCTGTCTTGGATCTTTATTTTGTCCCTGCAAACTGGGACACTTGGTCACCTTACTTGTTTGACCCTCTGCGTTTTCTTATCTGTGAGATGGAGGTAAGACTGAAAAATGGCGTTGGGGACACAGAGAGACTCATGGGTGCTGAGTAAGATATAGATCCCAGGCTAGGCATGGTAGCACATACCTTTAACTCTAGCATTCAGGAGGCAGAGGCAGGTGGGTCTCTATGAGTTCAAGTCAGCCTGGTCTATATAGTGAGCTCTAGGACAGCCAAGGCTACACAGAGAAACTCTGTTTTGAAAATGAAAGTAAAATAAAATAATAAAAAGTGTTTGAAACCTACGGTATTTCTTGATAACAACAGGAGTCTAGTTGTGTGTTTTTGTTTGTTTGCTGTTTTGTCATTGTTGTTTTGAAATTTCTGTGTAACCCTGGCTGTCCTGGAACTTACATTGTAGACCAGGCTGTTCTCGAACTCAGAGATCTGCCTCCTGAGTGCTCGGATTAAAGTGTGCACCACCATTCCTGACTCCAAAAACATTATAAATAGAGCCTTGTTGTGTTGTTATTGTTCATTTAGTTAAAGGATTTTTTTAAATTATGTGTAAATGTGTATGTGCACTTGGGTGCAACGCCTGTGGAGTCCAGAAGAGGGCGTCAGGAGGTTGTGGGCTGCCTGACAGTGTGGCTGAGGCCCTAACTCAGCTCTGCAAAAGCTGTGTGTTCTCCAGCCCCTGTTGTTTGTTTTGAGACAGGGTCTCATTATATAGTCCTGGCTGGCCTAAAATTCACCATGCAGACCAGGCTGCTCTCAAACTTGCAGCAATCCTCCAGCCTCAGCCTCCCGAGTGCTGGGATTAAAGGCCTGTGCCACCACGCCCAGCTGTTTTTGTTGTTTGAAACATGATCTCCTGTAGCCCAATCTAATAATTAGCTGAGGATAGCCTCAAGCTCCTGATCCTCTCGTGTCACCTCACACAGGCCACACAGCAGGCAAAAACTCTTTTTAATTGACACACTATAATTGTATATATTTATGGTTTACAGTGTGATATGCCATCTCAGATATACAATGTGCAATGCTTAAATCCAGCCAACTGGGTTATGTATTCATCTGTCTGTCTATCCATCCATCCATCCGTCGTCCATCCATCACTTTGCGTTAAGAACATTCAAAGCCCTTTCTATCCGTTACTCTGAATCATTCGATTCATTGTTGCCAGCTACAGTTTCCCTACTGTGCTATTATGGGAATACTAAAAAGTGATTGCCACTTCTCAAGGATGATTTCAGAGCAAGAGAAAGGGTTTGTAGATCATAGGGGGAAAATATGTCTTGGAATATAAATCAGTGGCAGAACTCCTACTTGCTTAGCAATGTCTGAATTTGATCCCCTACAAGTGAAAAAAAAAAAACAAAACCAAAACAATAAAAAGGCCATTAAGCTATAGCCTCGGCTCCCCAAATCCATTTCACAGTCTTTCCAATCCAGCCATCAGACTATTGCCTGGGTGTGGTGGCTGTGATAGCACCCACGATCCCAGGACTCAGGACACAGATGCAGGCTGAGTGCCGTGAGTTCAAGTCTGGCCTGGGCTTGCAGAATGATACCCTGTCTAAAAAAGCAGAAGCACAGTCAACAACAACACATTACACACACACACAAACACACACACACACACAAACACACACAGAGAGAGAGAGAGAGAGAGAGAGAGAGAGAGAGAGCGAGAGAGAGCAAAGCTTTACCAGGTAACTCTTATCTTAGTTTGGCTCCCACCCTCAGGAGCACACAACACTTCACTTTAGCACTCTTTACTTTTGACATCAGGACCTCAAACAAGCATTGGAGCTCTTATCTCTCCCAAAGCAAAGCAGATATCTCCCTCAGACCTGCCCTGTGTTTACAGAGCGCTCGGAGCTAAATGCCCCACCTCAGTGCTGTCTATCAAACAAACCTGCCAGTGGCTTTTCTGGACCTCACCAGATTCAAGCTCTCATCCGCATCACGTTCACAGCATGGCCGCTGCACGTTGTCTGTAGAGCCTGTTTGTAACGATGGCAAAATTTTTTTTTTAACGCAGGATCTCATGACGTAGCCCTGGTGGGCCTGGAACTCACTATGTAGACCAGGTTTACCTGCAACCTGGAGTGATAGATCCTCCTGCCTCTGCCTCCTGAGTGTTGGAATTAAAGGCATACATTATCTACCTTGCCCGGACTATTTTATCTTTAAATATTTCCTTTATCTCTCTCTTTGCAGCCAATAAATACTTGCCAAATTGTATGCAGGATTCTAATCTCTGGTTTTGCTAGTGTTTAGCTTTGTGATTTTGGGCAAGGAATGTATGCACCTTCACTCAGCCTCAGTTTCCTTATCTCGAGTATGGGGATCATAACTGCAGTAGACTATCACCAGGGTAAACCTCATCATGCCCTTAAGGACTTAGTTATCACCGAGCACTGCCGAGTGAGAGCTATATAGTGTCAGAGAAAACCAAGGTTAAAGAAATACCTGAGGGCTTCCTGGAGGCAGTGGGATGAGTGTTGGGATTTGAACCCAAGGGGAGGAGGGGACTTTGCAGGCATCAGGACCTACCTGAATGAGAGGGAAGCCACAGAAAGGCAAAGTGTGTGCGGAGGACAGCTAAGTCAAGACCTAGAGAATAGCCTTGGGGGAATTACCCAGGAAGAGAGACAGAGAAGAAAGGAGAAGTGGGTGTGTTTTCTAGGCATATGGAGCCCAGGTTGGATGTGTGGGATCCGTGTCCAACAGTCTGTCAAGATGTCCTGTCACTGGCTTTGTCTTTCAGAAGTCAGAAGTGGTGAGATGATCGTATGGAAAAAGCAGGTTGCTGCGCACCCTGCATCTCAGGAGGCAGAGGCTGGTGGATCTCTGTGAGGTTCAGGTCAGCCCGGTCTACAGAGGGAGTTCCAGGCCAGCCAGGGTTAGACAGTGTCTTAGAAAGACAGAAAAAAATGATACTTGTATGCTGGTTATTAACAGGCTAAATTTAAAGTCTTACATTTGTATTGAAGAATTCATCACAGGGACCATGATCGGAGGCCCAAAATTGGATGGCTTGTCTATGAGGCCACAGAGTACTGAGACAGCACCCCCCCCCACACACACACACCTTCAAAGAGTTGAGAAAAATGTAAGAGAAAACCAGGCATGGTGGTGTGTGCCTATAATTTCAGTACTCAAGATGGACCAGGAGGATTAGGAGTTCAAGGTCATCATTGGTTACACAGTGACATCGAGGTTAGCCTGGGCTACATGAGACCACATCTCAGTCTCCTCTCCCAAAAAGAAAGAGTGAATTTAGACTAGTTTGTAGAGAGAGAACTAGAAGGAGGTGGAGTGGAAAGAACTGCTTTTCAGGTTAGTTTGAGCCAAAGGATCAGTATAGTCACCCAGTTTGTTGACAGATATGTAAAGGTATAGCTTGCAATAACAGTTGAGACCAGTCATCTAGGAGGGCCATGTCCTCACTGTCTCCTGGCCACACCCCGTTATTTCACTCATTACATTTGTCAATGGTAGAAAGCCCAGCTCTGGAGGGGCAGCTGGCATCGTCTCACATCACCTCAGCCCAGCACATTCATTCCCCACGCAGCTGCCAGGGATGCTCCCCTGCTAAGGGGTTTCCCCTGCTGCCCCCAAATTCCCAACTCCTCCCAAATTCCTCAGTTAAAGAGAGCTGCCTCAGGGATCATCACTCCCTCAAGGCCCTCAGCCAGTGACTGAGACACTGAGACACAAAAAGTTTCCTGTGTTGCAGACCGTTGGAGCTCTCCCCCTGAGGATTGGGGCCAAGACAAGCTCAAGCTAGGGCTTGCTGGGTTCGTTCCCTTCCCCTGTGTTGTTCAACTTCCTCTTCAGCCTTTTTGTTCTCCCTCAATCAATTCTGATTACAAGCTCTCTCTTCCATGGCTCTCTCTCTCTGTGTCTCCTGTGTCTCTCTGTCTCTGTCTGTCTCTGTCTCTGTCTCTGTCTCTCTCTCTCTCTCGTGTGTGTGTGTGTGTGTGTGTGTGTGTGTGTGTGTGTTAACTTGGGGATGTGAGTATACAAGGCAAGTGCTCTACCAATGAGTTCTATCCCAGTCCCTCTGTCTGCTTTGATGTTGCTTTATGTTGCCTGGGATTCTTGCTGATAATTCCCTCTACAGCTCAGGAGGCCTGGCCTGTGTCGCAGCAAAGAGAACATTTCCATTCCATTTGGTGAACAGACGTCTCAGGACTCATTCTGATTGGACTCTCTTGGGTCATATGACTTTTCTAACCGTGCGGCTGCTGCTGGTTGGTGGTGGTAGTGGTACTGCTGCCATTGGTGATGGTGGTGGTGCTGATGGTGATGGTGGTAGTCATGTAGTTGTTGTTGGTTACAAGAGTGGTGGTGGTGGTTGTAGCAATAAACACTGCAGTGGTTGGTCGTTCTTGCAATGTGAGTGATGGAGCCGTACCTATGACAGCAGAGGGACAGAGGGTAAGGAAGAGAGTTTGAGAGAGAGAAACAGAGACATAGAGAGAGAGAGAGACAGACAGACAGACAGACAGACAGACAGACAGAGAGACAGAGTCAGAGAATGCTTGCTAGAAGAACAAAAATGATATATCGCCAGGAGGTGTGGTGGTGCATGCCTTTAATCCCAGCACTTGGGAGGCAGAGGCAGGCGGATTTCTGAGTTTGAGGCCAGCCTGGTCTACAAAGTGAGTTCCATGACAGCCAGGGCTATACAGAGAAACCCTGTCTCGAAAAACAAACAAACTGGGCTGGAGATATGGCTCAGCGGTTAAGAGCACTGACTGCTCTTCTGAAGGTCCTGAGTTCAAATCCCAGCAACCACATGGTGGCTCACAACCATCTATAACAAGATCTGGTGCCCTCTTCTGGGGTGTCTGAAGACAGCTACAGTGTACTTTCATAAAATAAATAAATAAATAAATAAATAAATAAATAAATCTTTAAAAAAAAAGAAAAACAAACAAACAAACAAAACCAACAACAACAAAAATTATATGTCTCCCAAAGATCCTGACAAAATGAAGAATGCCCACTTCAAGTCAGTTGGCCATATAGGAACTGCTATCTAAGAGACAATAACAAGAAAAGGGATGGTACCCCCATTGCTTTGGGGATGGAACTGGGAAGAGGGAAAGCAGAAGCAGTCATATTCTGTGTAGCTTTCAAAAATATTTCTTTTAATGTGTGGAGAGATGGTTCAGAGGTTAAGAGCACTGACTGCTCTTCCAGAGGACCCAGGTTCAACTCCCAGTCCCTGCACAGCTGCTCACCACCACCTGTAACTCCAGTGCCAGGGAATCCGATGTCATCTTCTGGCTTCTGTGAGCATAAGGCTCACACATGGTGCTAAGAAATACAGGCATGTAAAACACCATACACATAAACAAAACTTTTTAAAAATTAAAATTATATTTAATTACGTGTGATTGTCTGTGTTGGGGGTAGGTATGTGCATTGTGTGCAGATGCCTGTAGAGGCCAGAGGCACTGGAACCCCTGGAGGTGGACATACAGACCTGTATGCTTGCTAGAACCAAAATCAGAGCCTGCTTTTAACCACCGCACCAAGTCTCCAGCGTCCCATCCTGAGTAGTTCCAAAGAATAGCACTAGGTAGGGGCGAGGTCAGAGATGAGAGGGAAACAGAACATGTGTAAGCAAGACAGCAGTGGGCTGGAGAGATGGCTCAGGGGTTAAGAGCACTGGCTGGTCATCCAGAGGGCCTAAGCTTAGTTTCCAGCACTGACGTAGTGGCTCACAACATCTGTAATTTTCGTTTCAGGAGCTCTGATACCCTCTTCTGGCCTCTGAGAGCACCAGGCACGATCATGGTGCAGAGACAAACATGTAGGCAAAACACCCATGTACATTAAATCTTATAAATTTAAAAAATACAGCACTTTGAATATATATACATATGTATATATACATACACAAAATGTATACAATAAAAAATTTGAGTTGCTCATGGAAGAATAGGTTTATTTGTGAGCTGGTGGGCTTTTCAGGTCTGAGGAATGTGCCCTGCAGAAGGCCATAAATGAGCACACTGTTCTTTGAATAACCAATAGCGTACACTCGTGGTTCCTTTGCACCTTGGCTCTTACACCAGGGTTGCGTCTTTGTGGACAATATCCAGTATGCCCTGCCTTGGGCTTATCTTGGAGAAATCTTCACCACACCAGTAATTCCAGACTGGAGGACTTTCTCCTCTGAGGGTGCCTCTGCATGTGTCATCTGTTAGTCAGGACTCAGCCTACTGTGGAAGTCTCTCAAGCATTACCTTAGCTTCTCCCAACTTAGCGCAGGTACCCCAAGGCTACGGTTTACCGAATCTCCTCTGTCTCACCCCTCAGTGAGACACGTACCTCAAGAAGTTACGTGTTGTACAAGGTGTGGTGATGAGTGCTCAGAAGCCCAGGACCCGGGACGCGAAAGCAGGAGGGTCATGAGTTCAAGGTCATCCTTGACCATATAGCAAGTTAGAGGACTTATATACATAAAATCTTATTTCATTTTAAGTTTTTATTTATATAGCATATATAGTTATTGAACATATAATTTTATTAGGGCTTTTGTGGTTTTTTTTTTTCTTTCTTTCTTTTTTTTTTTTTTTAATCTTGGGAGGGAAGGTGTGACTAAGAGGCCACAGGATCTGGGCTACCTCCAAGGTTCTGTGATGAGACACATGGTACGGAACTTGAAGCTGACTTACAGATGAATAACTGGGAATTACTCAGGGCCGGGCTGGCTTACTGCAGTGGATAGAGAGAGTTGCAGCTCCTTCTCCTATCCCAACAGAGCCACACACCACTGAGAAGTCTGGGAGATTTCCGGGGGAGAACGGAAGCCATACAGAGTAACTCACTCAGAGATGTAACATGCGTTACCTCCTTCCAGTCACTGTGGCTTCCCATGTCTGTCAGGATGCCCCTGAGGGTTTCTGCTTCTACAGTGTTAACCCTTGCTCTCACACTGGGGACTCTGTTCTCCAGAACCTTCTTTCTTTTTCCTTGTGTCCAGCAGCTCTGTCCTTGCAAAAGCACAGCTATCTTGCAAGAGCCCCTCAAGACTGGGCTTGTTGACTGTAGATGTTCCTGCATTGACGGAAGGACTTAGGGGGGGCTTCTCTGAATCCTTGCTGGATCCCAGTTACCTCCTCCAACATCCCCCCGCTCATTGGGGAGAGGAATCTCTCAAGTCCTCAATTTTGCCCTAGCTGCTTGAGGTCTTGTGACTTGGCTAGAGTTGTGTAGATTATGGAAGTTTAACTGAACTGTGTATGTCATCTACGCAGCTATGGGGACATCATCATCCATGCTGGGGTGCAACTTTTTGGTGGTCTCGCTGCTTTGGGGGCCAGCCATGATTTCTTAGCAAGCCCAATAAACTCACTGGTTTTCCACGTTGGACTCTGGGGCAATCATACTTCAGTTTATCCAGTGGATGGTGGCCTAAAAGGAGGAGATAGACGGTTGTTTATATCTCCCAAGGGAAAGTGTTTCGGAAACACTAAGGCACCAAGTCCGAATTATTTCTCCTTTTCAGCGCTCTCCCCCTTTGTTGGGGGGAAGGGGTGGTGTTCCAGAAAAGGGGCCTCCATAGTGGCTCTTAGCAACTTGACCGGGTGGGCTTTAACTAGTCTCACCGCTTTAGTAGATAAGTCTCTTTAAATGTTGGATTTATGCAGTTATGCTCTCTCTCTCTCTCCCACACATACACCCACACACCCACACACACACAGACATACACACACTTTTAGGCTACACACCAGCAGTTTAGAATTTTAAAGTTGGAAGAGCCGCCCAGATTCATTTAGTGCAGTGAGGCCCCGGATAAAATCTGGGTTCATTCAACTCTTTCCCTCCAGCTGCAAGCGCTTCCGCTGTTGATAAATAATCTCAACAGTCTAGGCAGGTAGGTGTCAGTCCTTTTACCGGAGGAGAACCGACTCAGAGAAAAAAAGCGCTTGGCCACGGAAGGGCAGGGACATGACAGAGTTCAGGGCTCCAGGCCAGAGCGGCATTTATTGTGTCCTTTCGGGAAATGCGAATGTGAAATAATCGACTTGGGAGTCCCGGCGGAGCAAAGACAGGAGGAAGGACCAAGATGAAGACTGCAGGATTTTTGCATTAAACCTCCAGGCTGGGCACCGAACCCTAGGTAGCTAGCTCCGCGGTCACCCTTTGACAGGGTGATCAGATGTGTTACGGTTTCTTTAAGACCCAGACTCCGCCCCCCGGCTCATCGCCGACCTCCTCCCACCTCTTGGCGGCCGCTCCGCCAGTTCCAGACTTCCTTCAGCGATGAAGTCATCTCTCAGTTACCGATTGGCTGCGCTATGATGTCAGTCACAGAAGTCGCGCCGCCGTACTAGCCTCCCTCGTTCCTCTTCCTTCGGCGAACGCCCCCTAAATCGGGCTAGCCCTAACGGCGCTAGGTTTCTGATTGGTCGATACGGCTGTCGCTCCCAGGCGGGTAGGGGGGAGGGTGCGGAGGCGGGACCCGGAGTGGTGGGAGGGCCCGCAGCTTCCGTGGCTGAGTGGAGCCGGCGGCGGTCGTGTCTGCGGTGTCCCCGGCGGCAAGAACGACCGTCCCACCCTCCCCACCCCCTCGTTCCCGCTCGCCACGCTCCCTCGGCTTGCGCGGACCTCTCCCTAACTTGGTGCAGTCTGACTGGTACTAGAGGCTCGGGAGGATACGTGAGCGGCTGGCACCGGAGTGGGGCGAGCCGCGGAGCCCGGGCCAGGAGGCGAACGAGGCGGTGAGTGAGAGTTCGGGCAGGGTCCCCCTCCCCCACCGGCCCCGCCCCGCTCGAGCATCCTTTCTCCCCTCGACCCTTCCGCGTGTGCCCTGGACCGGCCGGCCGCTGTAGGCTCCGAGCCCGGGATTGCCTCCCGCAGTCCTCCACTCCAGTCCCGCCCTTTCCCAAGGGGCTGGGGTCTCAAAGCCCTGGTCACTCGACAGGACAGTCGAGTGCGACCGTGCACCTGTGCACCGCCTTGCAGGGCTGTGCTGGCTAGGGAGCAGCTAGGTTCCCGCCCTGGCTGCTCCCCGAGTGTGTGTAATCTGCTTGGGACCGACCGGTCGAGCGCTTTCTCCCGGCCCTTGTGCAAACCTGGAGGATCCAGGTGCAATCCGCAGGCTTCTCGTGGCAAGGAGGTTCACCTGGACCTGACGACCATATAGCAGCATGGGTGCCTCCAGGTCTGCAGGGCTCCGCAGATTTGAAACTTGACCGCCAAAGAAGTGTCCGTCTCGCGTGTGTGTGTGTGTGTGTGTGTGTGTGTGTGTGTGTGTGTGTGTATGTGTGTGTGACTGTTTGTCTATGTACCTTTGATGACTTCCGCCCTCCTCGCTCCATAAGAAAACACTAATACTATAGAGTGGTTAGTGCTGGAGCTTTCCCTGTTAGATTATCAAACCTACGTTTAGATTGCTTATCTGGAAAATGGAACTAACAATACCTATTACATTGGAATGCAGACAGTAAATGAAAGAATTCGTAATAAAACGCTTGGAATGGTGTTCAACACATACAAGGAAGGGATCCAAGAAAAGACGAGTATCCTGATGTTGAGAACTGCTGGATAGGTGTGTGAGTACAGTATAGCTTGTCTTTGTCAGGATTTCTCTTTGTTAGATGACAGAACCAAAGGACAGACTGGTGGTCAGTTTACTGCTTGCCCGAATACTTTGGCATAAAGTGTGTGAAGACTAAGAATGTGAACTTCATTACTTAAATATGATGAAATTACACCTATGCTTCATGGGTTCACATAGTTTTAAAATCCATAAAGTGTCCGGAATGTCCCCAAATTGTAAGTTTTCGAGATCTGAAGCCAAAGCCTGTAGCCTGATCTTTATGTTCAAGAAGTCAAACTTAAGGGCTTTACTGTAGAAGCCCCTTCCACCAAAAAAAGTCCACTTATGAAGTTTTATTGTTGAAAATGAACTGCCTTCCAGGGGTAAAATGGTACAGCCAACTGGCCCACAGCCCCATCCCTGTAGGGAGGGGAACCCTTGGCTGAAAGTTAAACTGAGTTTCATCTACTGGTGTTTGTTTCTTTCATAGCAAATCAGAGGGCTTCCTGATAGCTGGCTGTTTTTTGTTTTGTTTTGTTTTTAAAGTCTCACTGTGTAGCTGTGGCTGGCCTGGAACTTACTAAGTAGATCAGGCTGGCCTTGAATCCAGAGTTCTGCGTGCCTCTGGTTTCTGAGTGCTGGGATTAAAGGCCTGAGCCTTGGAAAGACACAGACTGCTACTGCTTTCTTCAGAGAGAGATCCAAAGAAAAATGTCTGTAGTCCAGGGCTTGAATTTCGTTCAGTTCTTTGCCCGAATTTTTGAGAAGTGTCCTTTTTAACAAGGCCTTCCAGAGTCACGTTCACTAGGGGAAGTTTTTAAATCATGAGAGAGAGAGGTGTCTCCTATCATCCAAAAGTATTTACTGCAGACTTTCCATGTCCTTAATACTCTGCCAAATGCTGCGAGGGCGGGATTCAGAAAAGTATAAAACAGGATCTTAGCCCATAAAGGGCAAAACCATAAAGTTTGGGTCACCCAGTAGTAATTATGGACACTTCTAAAGTAATGACTTCATTTATTCATTCAGCAGACCTTTTGTTCCAGGCATGTAATGTGCCAGGTGTTTTTCTGAGCTGAGATCAAGGTGAGTCAGATACAGTCCTTGGTCTCGAGGGGCAGAAAGAGTGAGTGACAGGTGGTTAGAGTAAGGTGAAATAAAGTCTGAGTGCAAACCCAGAATTGTAGGAGAATGTCAAGACAGCTTTAAAAAAGATAATTGAATTGGTGGGAAAGCTTAAAGAGAGATGGCGTTTGAGGTGTGTCTTAATTCCACTGAACAAGATAAAGACCATCCCAGACGGAAGAAAATGAGCTTGGCTTCCTGACATTCCAGAAACAGTTATGAGCGCTTGGGCCAGACAAAAGGAAGGAAACCGGACAGTCTATAACAGTGATTCTCAACTTGTGGGTCATGACCCGCCACCCCCCTTCGGCAAACTGCCTCCAAAAATATTTACATTGCAATTCATAACAGTAGCAAAATCATAGTTATGAAGTAGCAACAAAAACAATTTTATGGTTGGGGTCACCTCAATGTGAAGAACTAAAGGCCCAAAACATTAGGAAGGTAAGAACTACTGTTTAATAGCATTCCTTGATGCCCACTATGTAAAAGGCATTGGTTCAGGCTCTTTTGCCCCCTTCCCGGGCTGGTGTTTGAATACATGGCTTCATGTTTGCAAGAACACTCTACCAGCCCTGTGGTTTTTGAGACAGATTTCCCTCTTGCAACCTAGGCTGACTTGGAAGTGACCATGGAGCCTAGAACTCAGGGAAATCTTCCCCTGCCCCTGCCCCAGACCCCTAAGTGCAGGAATTATAGGTATGAACCACCGTATCCAGTTCATCTTCTCTCCCTTCCACTCCCTGTCTTGAGGAAAGTTCTTGTTACATGCCCAGGCTGGGCCTTGAACTAGGCTACCGTTTGTTATCCTCTCTATTAGATTCCTGACTGACTGGGGCTACAGTACCCACATGCTCAGCTTGTTTTCTTTCGATCCTAGCTCCAAAGGTTCTTCTTGAGACATAGTAGATGCTCTGCAAAACCTGTTGAGTATAAAGTTAACATGAATTAAATATTTACTCTGTATAAAATGTGTGTGCTTGGGATGAGAGTTGGGGCTCATTGACACATGGGACATTTGTCTTCTGCCTGAGAGAATACTAAAGTTGAGTTATTTTTCAAGACAAAATCTCACTGTGTAGCCCTGGCTATCTTGGAACTCACTATGTAGACCAGGCTGGCCTCAAACTCAGAGATTCACTTGCCAGTGCCATTCCAGATGCTGGGGTTAAAGCTGTGTGCCACTGTGCCATGCTTTCTGTTGGATTTTGATTAGAAAGTTTTTAAAAAAAGAAAAGACATTGATGGTTGCAGACATGGGGTGAACATAAGGCATGACTTACAGATGGACAGACAGAGGAAGGAAGATGGTCACTGTCGATGTGAGAGGTCTTTATGCAGTCTGGAAATCAAGAAAACTTACCGGGCATGGTGACTTACCCCTATAGCTCCATAATTCAGGAAACCAAGACAGGAAGATGGAGAGTTCAAGGGCAGCTTTTCTTAAGAAAATAAAACAGAGCTGGAAAGGTGGTTCAGCAGTAAAGAGCCTTTGCTTTGAAAGAAAACAAGAGGAGGCCAGGTTTGGATTTCAGCACCTATGAAACAAGCTGGGCATGGTCCCACCAATGCCAGTGACCCCAAAACTGAGGCAGAGGCAGACAAGAGGATCTCTGGGGCTTCCTGTGTGGGGTGGGAGGCGGGAAGCAAGCTTCATGTTCAGGGAGAGACCCTGCCTTAAAGGAATAAGACAGAGAGCACCCACAGACCTCAGGCAGCAGTCTCTGGCCTCTGCATTCTTGTGCACCTACATATTTATGCACACACCACATTCACAGACACATATTAAAAAGAGAAAAACCCACAAAACAACCCACCAACCCCCTAAACAAGAAAATCAGTGAACTAGTCAGTATTTTGGGGGGTGGGGGGTGGGAGGTGTTTCAAGATAAGGTAGCTCTGGCCATCCTGGGACTCACCCTGTAGACCAGGCTGGCCTCGAACTCGTGAAATCTGCCTGCTCTGCCTCCTGTGAGTCGGGCACTTGAGGGCAGCTTGGCTGAGTGGGTCAGGGTCTTGAAAGAGACTGCAGCGTGTTAGGTGGTGGGGTAGTTATCTGAGAGCTCAACTGAGGCTGATGGATCCTCTTCCACGTGACTGCCCATGGAGCTGACAGTTTGGTGGTGCAGGCTTTCTAGAGGGTTGACTCAGTTCTTCCTCGTAGTGCCTTTTCCACAGAGTTTGCCGAATGCTCTCCTGGGTTTGTGCTTTAGGTTTAGCGGTCACATACTATCATTTCTCCAGTGTTTCTTATACATTGGGGGAAGGGATGGTATAAGAAATGAGTGCCAGGAGGTAAGGATTCTGAGATGCTGGATTTAGGACCCAGGGCTTCATGCAGGGCTAGATGAGTACTGTCCCACTCAGCCACACCCTCAGTATATATGAAACATTTTAAGCAGTCTGTCACCATTAACATTAAGGGCAAATATTTGGTCTTCTCTGTAAAGTAAGGTGGAGTTGTTTGCCTGGTACTGGAGAAAATGATAAGTTAGAATGATAGGCAGGCAGCTGAAGAGTATTAATAGTGTAAATACTAGAGTCGGACTGGCTGGGCTGGCGCGGTGGCCCCACTCCTGGTTCTGTGGCTGATGGAGCGGTGGCCCCACTCCTGGTTCTGTGGCTGAGGGAGCGGTGGCCCCACTCCTGGTTCTGTGGCTGGGGGAGCGGTGGCCCCACTCCTGGTTCTGTGGCTGGGGGAGCGTGGCCCCACTCCTGGTTCCGTAGCTGATGCTCTTGCTTGTCTTTTTGTGACTCACTAGCTGTAAAATGGGGATGAAGATAGTATACATTTTATATTGTTAAAATGGGGTTAAAAAGTGTAAACTTCTCAGAATAACTTTCCATCCCATTGTCATGATTTATGGTTCTTGGCAGTGACGTATATGTTGATGTGAGTACATGAGGCTGGATCTGAAAGATGAATGAATGACTTGTCAATTTTTTTTTTTTTATTCAGAAGGATGCATTTAAATGTCAGCTATTGGTAGTTGGGTTTGTTTTTCTAGTTCAACTAGTCTAGATAATTCATATTCATTTCTCTCTCTCTCTCTCTCTGTCTCTCTCTGTGTCTCTCTCTCTCTCTCTCTCTCTCCCTCTCTCTCTCTCTCTCTGTGTGTGTGTGTGTGTGTGTGGTGTGGCCAGGGGATAACTTGCAGTTTTTATTTTTCCTTCCACCTGTGGATCCTGGAGATCGAACTCGGGTCGTCAAGACTTGGTGGTAGATGCCTTTATGCCCAGCCCCATCTGGTTGCCTCCCATAGGATAGATAATGTTGATTTTGCAAAGTCCAGTGCAGTGCTAGTTCATTTGTTTTGTTTGAAAATGGAGTCTTGTCCTGGAATCCAGTGAGTAGTCAGGTTGACTTTGAACTCTCAAGAGCCCATTGCTTCTACCTCCTGGTGTTGGGATTAGAGGCACACACCACCACACCCACCTCACCTTCCCCCAGCTTTGAGTTTAACTGCACAGTTAAAGCAAGAGCACGGTTGCTTGCTAAAGGTGTGTGTTTCCCTTAGACTGTCCTGTGAATGGCTGAGTCATCCTTCTGCAGAGTGGGTTCAGATGCAGTACCTAGAGGTGCTGGGTCATCCTTCTGCAGAGTGGGTTCAGATGCAGTACCTAGAGGTGCTGGGTCATCCTTCTGCAGAGTGGGTTCAGATGCAGTACCTAGAGGTGCTGGGTCATCCTTCTGCAGAGTGGGTTCAGATGCAGTACCTAGAGGTGCTGGGTCATCCTTCTGCAGAGTGGGTTCAGATGCAGTACCTAGAGGTGCTGAGTCATCCTTCTGCAGAGTGGGTTCAGATGCAGTACCTAGAGGTGCTGGGTCATCCTTCTGCAGAGTGGGTTCAGATGCAGTACCTAGAGGTGCTGGGTCATCCTTCTGCAGAGTGGGTTCAGATGCAGTACCTAGAGGTGCTGGGTCATCCTTCTGCAGAGTGGGTTCAGATGTAGTACCTAGAGGTGCTGGGTCATCCTTCTGCAGAGTGGGTTCAGATGCAGTACCTAGAGGTGCTGGGTCATCCTTCTGCAGAGTGGGTTCAGATGCAGTACCTAGAGGTGCTGGGTCATCCTTCTGCAGAGTGGGTTCAGATGCAGTACCTAGAGGTGCTGGGTCATCCTTCTGCAGAGTGGGTTCAGATGCAGTACCTAGAGGTGCTGGAAGAGAACTAAGAGGCGAAAGGAAGGACATAGGATGAGAAAAGCTGTGGCTAAGACTTCAGGAGAGGTTACTCTGAGGGAATCTTAAAGGCACAGAAAGCAAAAGGAGCTGCCAGTGTGGAGTGTAGAAGTTTAGGAATTGAAAGAACAGATAGTGTGACAATCCCCCTCCAGGAAGGGACAGACCCCTCACAGACATTAGTCCTTTTCCGTGGATTGCCTCGGGATGAAACTAACTCGTGGAAACAGAAATGGATTAAACGATCTGGGCCTCTGAAACCACAAAGTCATGATTTTTGTCTAACAGGAAAATATGGGTCAGATTTTTATTTTTGTGTGTGACAAGGACACCTGGATATTTTTATGTGACATGATCCAGGTACCTCATACATAGACCTGCTGTCATTTCTCCAGTATCCTGTTTCCTGATCCTCTTGCTCCCATAAGCCTCAGCCACCACACCTTAATTAACTCTGTCCTGTCTGGAGAGGGAAGACATTAGACTCATTGTCTGCAGGGGCCACGGGGCCAGGAGGGGAGCGCCTGAAGTGGTCTCAGTTCTGTTCAGTTGTTGACGTTCAACCTTTTCATGGTGTAGTTTTTCAGGTGAAGTGATTTGAGGGATCAATAGCTGAGTCTGGGCCACTCCCCCACTGTGGTTAAGCTACGTGGACCCAGTGATGAGGGCACTGTATAGTCCTTGGAAGGAGTGCTCTGAAAAGTCTCTCTCTTTTTTCCCCCCAAATATCTTATTTTTATTTTTGTGTTTGGTTTGTTGCTCCTCACTATTTGGGGATGGGGTGTGGTGGTCAAGACAGGGTCTCTTTGTGTAGCTCTGGAACTGCCGCTGTAGACTAGGCTGGTCTGGAACTCAGAGATCCGCCTGCCTCTGCCTCTCAAGTTCTGGGATTAAAGAAGTGCTCCACCATGCTTGGTCCTCACTCTTAATATATACATTTAGGAATCTCTCTTGCAAATGAGACCTGATGAGCAGATCATGAATTTTTTATTTTTTAACTCCAGATTGGCCTTGAAGTTAAAATATGGCTGAGTTTAGCCTTGAACTTGTGACCCTCCTCCCTGTGCTTTCCCAGCGCTGGGGTCACTGCTCTGGATAGTTCATTTTGAAACTGAGAGTGTTCTTCAGTTTTTTTGTCTTTGATACAGATGTGCTGTTTACAGGTCTCTGTCATCTTGGTGGCTTTGATTCTTTGACATTTTTGCTCCAATATTTAAAAAATTGAATCATAATGTATATAATATGAAAAATGTCTGACTCTCCAAGTCCAGTAGCCAATAAAGTTACATCAAAAGTTTAAGGGCTGGGGTCTAGGGACATGGCTTAGCAGTTAAGAGCACTGGCTGCTCTTCCAGAGGACCTAGGTTCAGTTCCCAGCACCTACATGGCAGCTCATAATGGTAACTCTTAAGACCTGACAGGTTCACTCTGCATACATGCAAGCGAAACGCCAGTGCACATAACATAAAAATAAATGACCAAAGAAAGTGTAAGGGCAGCACTAGAGTGACTCTTCCTTATTGGGGTGTTGTGTGATCATCATCAGTTCTCAACAGTGGGTCTGTGACCTAAGTGGTAAACAGTGCTGAGAGAGGAGCCAACTTAGGAGGTCACAGCCAGCGTTTGGACCCTAGTGTCTGAATTAGTGAGCTATCCTGGCCACCCCCTCATGTCTCTGGCTGTTCCTGTGCGGTCTCTGCGTGGTTAGTGGGAAGTGTCAGAGTGAGAGTTCTTTGTGACAGTAGTCAAGGTGTTCTAACTTCAGAGAGTCTCCTGGTCCCATTCCTTATGTGTGTTTAGTTGTCATTCCTGCAGTGGAGACTTCTCATCTTAAACCACTTAATAAATACTTAACCAAATATGGGCGTACTATAATGTCCAAATGTTTAGAATTTTTTTGTTAGTGTTTCAGTGTCTTTTTAATTGTAAATTGTGTAAGTGATGCCAGGGTCTCTCTGTCATGGTTAGTTTGTACATATTTTCACTACCACAAAAATTTACAGGGACATGGAAAGTTTTCTTCTCTTCATACTTTAGGATATACCATGTTGCCTTTGGTGTTAATGATGCTTGACACTTTAGGGTTTTTTTTTGTTTGTTTTTTTTTGAGACAGGGTTTCTCTGTGTAGCCCTGGCTGTCCTGGAACTCACTTTGTAGACCAGGCTGGCCTTGAACTCAGAAATCCGCCTGCCTCTGCCTCCTGAGTGCTGGAATTAAAGGCGTGTGCCACCACACCCTGCTTCTTGATTTTATATGTAGAAATTTGATGGATATTTTTTTAGTTTGCCATATGTGTGCTATCTTTCCTTTACAAAGTAGAAGTAAGGAGCTAGGGATATAGTTCAGTTAGTAGAGTGTTTTCCTGGCATGCACAAATTCTTGGGGCCAATCCCCAGGATCACATAGATCAGGTCTGGTGTCACATACTTATAATTTTAGACTGGGGAGGAGAGGCCAACTTGGGCAACATGAGATTCAGAAGGAAAAAGCTGAGGTGAGGCAGGAATGTAGACATTAAAACTGTGTTATTTTGTTTGGAGGCTGTGATACAGGCCTTTAATCCAGCACTTGGGAGGTGGAGGCAAGTGGGTCTCTTGTGTTCTCTGAATTGAGGCCAGCATGAGTTCTAGGACAGCCAAAGCTACACAGAGAAACCCTGACAAAAACAAAAACAAAACTCCCAAAACAGCAAACAAACAAAAGTTATTTTTAAACCTTTGCTGTCAGTGATGATCACTGTTTTAGATCAGCCTTCCTTTGCCTCCTGAATGTTGGGGTTAAAGTAGTACGTCACCACAGTAGCTATATTGTATTTTTATCTTGATTGATTGATTGGGACAGGATTTTGCTTTGTAGCCTAGGCTGACCTTGAGCTTGTTAGGCAAGCCTGGCCTTCAGGTCACAGTTTCCTGCCTCAGAGGGGGAGTCCCAGTTAGGGCTTCCCTCTGCAGAAGCATCCCAGGGTAATGGCATTCATGGGGGCAGTGCTACTGTGGTTTGTAAATCAGTGGCTGCTTCACGCTGCTGCTGTGTCTCTTTCTGCCCAGACTCTTTTTTTCACCTCTGTTTTTAAAGTGAGAAAGGATGGCCTGGAATGGGGGCACAGCAAATGAAAACATGCTATTAATATTTTGAAATGAAATACATTTTAGTAGTGGCTCATAGGATGGCATGGTTCATTTTGTGTCTGTATTGATCTCTGTACATTGAGTCAGGCAATTATTCTAAATCAGGAATGCCGTGGCACAATTACAATGCTTTCTTATAACATTTATCTAAAAGCTGATTCTGAAGATAATCCTTAAAAAAACCCAAAATGCTTGAAGACTGGACATAACGTGGGCAATTTGGGCAAGCTGTCCACGGCATTTTATATTCAACATGTCTAGTAACCTGTTGGGTGCCTAAATAAAACTGAGCTAATTCCAGTGTACCTTTGTTCTATTTGGAGAGTGGTAAGGGACTTTTGAATGCTCTGCAACACTCACCTTTATGAAGTGAGCATAGAAAACTCAGAAGGCTCTTACTGGAGCCGAAGCCCTTGGAAGTTAGCATTCTCGCTGCTCGCCGGCCCGCCCGCCTTTCCCGTGTGGCAGGTCTCCCCAGCCATCAGACTGGACCACATGCACCCGTGTTCTGTCTGCCTCTGCTGTTTACCAGCTCTGGGATCTTGGGCAAGGGTTTAGAATCTCCATTTCCTCATAGGATACTTGTGAGAGCTAAATGGTTCCGTGTAAGGGTTTAGCGCACGAGAGTCATTTAATGTGGGCTTATTTCTCTTAGCCCCTACTAGAGCTTTTCTAGTAGCACTAGCCAAAGTCACTTTGCATATGTGTGTGTGTGTGTGTGTGTGTTTGTATGCTGCACATGTGCACATTTGTATGGAGGTCAGAGAATAATGTTGGTCTCATTCCTCAGGTACTTGATTAGTCAGGGTTCTCTAGAGGAACAGAATTTATAAAATGAATCTTTCTTTCTGTGTATATATACATATATAATGTATGTACATAGTCACATATATGTACATATATGTGTATGTATATGTATACTTATGTACACACACATTCACACATATGAAGGGTATTTATTAGAGTGGCTTACAGGTTGTGGTCCAGTCAGTCAAAAAATGACTTTTTAGTCGGGCGTGGTGGCGAACGCCTTTAATCCCAGCACTCGGGAGGCAGAGGCAGGCGGATTTCTGAGTTCGAGGCCAGCCTGGTCTACAAAGTGAGCTCCAGGACAGCCAGGGCTATACAGAGAAACCCTGTCTCGAAAAAACAAAA
Source organism: Mus musculus (assembly GCF_000001635.26). Classification (NCBI taxonomy): domain Eukaryota; kingdom Metazoa; phylum Chordata; class Mammalia; order Rodentia; family Muridae; genus Mus; species Mus musculus. Next base: position 81,180,096 of record NC_000081.6, on the reverse strand, counting down.
AAACCAAAAACAAACAAACAAAAAAAATGACTTTTTACCAAAGGAAGGTCCAAGGATCCAGTAGTTTTTCAGTCCACAAGGCTAGGTGTTTCAGCTGGCCTTGAGTATATGCTGGAATCCTGCAGACATAGGGTCTGCAGTCAGTGGAGAACTACACTTGCCAGCAAGAGCCAGAACAAGCAGGTAAAGAGCAAAGGACTCCTTCCCTGTCCTTTATGTTGGCTGCCAGCAGGTGTGTCCAGATTAAAGGTGGCTCTTTCTGCCTCAAAAGATCTGGGTTTTCCTACTTGAAGTGATTTAAGAAAAATCCCTCACAGGTGTGCCCAGCCACTTAGGTTTGAGTTCATACCAGATGTAGTCAAGTTGCCAGCCAGAAGTGGCCCACAGGTGACTTCCCGCTCTTGTTTTCCACAGGGTCTCATTGGTCTGGAACTTTGCCAAGTAGGCTACACTAGCTGGTGTGAGCTTTCAGTGGTGTGCCTCTCTCGCACCCCATCTCCACACTGCTAGGCTTATAGGCATGTGTTACTGTGCCCTGTGTTTGTTTGTTGTTTGTTTTTAACATGGTTTTTGTAGTATGAACTCAGGCCCTCACACCTTAGAGGCAAGTACTTTACTGTGTCCCATCTCTCGCCCCTTGCCTAGTTACTTACGCCTGTCTTTCTGTGATGTTAGGGACCAAAGTTATCTCTCTCCTGCTGTTCTATGCTCAGCATCAGCATAGTGGCTGTCATGCTGGGTAGTAGGTGCTCAGTAAACACTCAACAGATGAATGGAACTCCACTTTCTGATCTTGTCTCTTTAGGCTTAAAGGACAGAGTTCTAAATATATTTCCTGTGGCTCACGTGCCCTTCAACATATTTTCTTGCAGATCTATAATGTTCTTGTTTGAATTTTCATGTATAGAAGAGTAGAGCTAAACATGGCAAGGACAATATTCAGCCAGTAAGAAAACCAGAAAAAGCAGAGCAGTGATCAGAGTCAGTGATGAGAATCCTCTCTCTGTGTCCAGCCTCAGTCAACTAAACAGTTTTCACGGTGGTTGCCCTGACGTGGGTGTTGCGGAGTCAGCACGTTCTCCCTAGTTTCCTGAGGTGGCTGACTTCAGGCTAGAGCCTTGTCCTCTCCTCAGTGTCTCCTACTTCACACGAGGCAGTCCGCAGCAGTGTTGTTAATTCTGTCTTCAGCACACACATCTGTCATCACCTCACTTCTTCCCTCCCCTCACAGTGCCCAGGTCTAAGCAGCTCTGTTAGGTTACTGTGCTACAATGTTGTGACAGGTCTCTGCATTCACCGTTCTTTACAGTCGAGGAGGTCAGGAGCGGGAAGTCAGATTCTCTGGCCAAAATCAAAGCGTCACAAGGGCCATATTCTTTCCGAGGCTTTAGGTGAGGGACTTCTGGTGGCCATTGGCTTTCCTTGGTTTGTAGAAGTGTTCAGTATATATTAGCCTTGAAACGTTTACTGCTATTTTTTTCTATTTTTGTCAAAGTTCTTTCTTCCTTCTCTTTTACAGGACCCATGACTGTTTAACTCATGAACCTACCTGACAATCCAGGCTGATCTCCCCCATTACAAACTCCTTAATTCAACTACAAAGATTCAGCTTTTCCTCTTGATAGAAAGTCCCAGGCACTGGTTATAGGAACTCGGATGTGGCATATTTGGAGGTCATTTTTAGCCTCTTGTAGTCTGTTCTCTGGCCTCTAGAAGTTCCTTACTGTCCCAAATTAAAATACATTAATCCATTCCAGTAGCTCTGAAAATCTCAACTCAGTACAGCTTCAGTCTGAGCTCATTTGTGCATCAGCAGCTCCAAGATACCAGTTCTTTACGATTATTAAAAAATTACCTTTTAGCATGCTTGTGTGTGTGTGCGTGTGTACATGCACGTGCTGCGGTGCAAATGTAGCGCTCAGAGGCAGTTTGCAGCTCATGGCTCTCTCCTTTTACCATGCGGTTCCCAAGAATTGAACTCAGATTGTCAGGCTCTGGAGCAGGTGCTTTTGAGTCATGTTGCTGGACCCCAAAATAAAGCATGATGTCATCCAAAGGGGGAAGCTGTCTGTTCTCCTGGGACAAATGCAGGAGGCACACACAGTATAGCAGTTATGAATGTCTCCATAGTGAGGGATGGAGGAAGGAAGGGATCGAGAGGGAAAGGGAGAGGGAGAGAATATGCAAGGGCCTCAGGCATTTTCAGAACCTGACAGAGAACCTGACTTGGCAGGTTCCAAAGTCTGGAAGGACTTCTCTGTGACTTGAGACTGCCCTCGTTGCCTATGGCGTTGGTGTCCGCTCTTCCTCCTCTTTACCTGAAGAGTAGTGTATCTTTGCAACTGAATTGGTTTTTCCCCTCTGTTAAGTGGTAATAAATTTGGTATTATTAATACCAAATTATAATTGCTGAGAAGCAGTTAAAATATAGTTAACATTTCCCACCATAGCTATATTCTAGTGTATTGTTAGCAGTATTGGGCACATTCTTGTCATTATACAACTGTCCATCATCACCCTCCATCCTGAGCCCCCTTATCTTGCAGAATTGCAGCTCTATGCCCACTAACAATAAAACTCCCCTTTCTCCTCTGCCTCTAGCACTGGCAATTGGTCTTATACTTTTGTTAGAATGTGTGTGTGTGTTGTGTACACATTAGTGTGTACAAGTGCTCATGCCTGTGCAATTCGGAGGTCAGAGGAAGGCATTATGTGCCCTGTCCTATCACTTTCCTTTCATTCTCTCAGGATCTCTCAGTGTATCTGGAGTGATGCTGCCTGCCACAGGCCCGAGCAGTTCTCTTGTCTATACCCACAGCAGTACTAGGATTGCAGACGTGCATACACACGTCCAGCTTTTTCTGTGGGTGTTGGGTCTGAAGTTGCATCCTCCTGCTTGTATAGTAGGTGCTTGTGCTCGCTGGTGCATTTCTCTACCTCTGCTGCCGTGCTTTTATTGCTGTAAGTACCTCATATTTATGGAAGCATGTAATATTTGTCTCTTGAGGTTGGTTTAGTTCACTTAGCATAACGTATTCAAGATTTACCCATGTCACACTTTCCTCCCTGCTGTGCTGACTAGATGGCTCAGCAAATAAAGGCACTTACTTTCAAGTCTGATGGCTTGGGCTTCATTTCCAGAATTCACACGGTAAAAGAGAACCCAGTCCCTCAGGATATCCTGACATCCGCAGTCGTGCTGTGTCATGAATGGATTCACCCCCACACATGCTGTGTCATGAATACATTCACACGTGTATATATACTACATAAATGTTAGGAAAAAATTCTGGGTGTGCTGGTTAGTTTTCTGTCAGCTTGAGCCAACCTATGGTCATCTGAGAGTAGGGAACCTAGATTGAGAAAATGCCTCCAAAGATCATGATGTAGGCCAGCCTGGAGGGCATTTTCTTTCTTAGTGATTGATGGAGAAGGGCCCTGTCCATTGTGGGTGGGTAACATGGGTAAAGGCACTTACCTCCATGCCCGATGACCCGAGTTTGATCTCTGAGGACCCACATGGTAGAGAGAGAGAATGGACTCCTGAAAGTTGTCCTCTGACCTCCATATGTGTGCTGTGGTATGTGTGTGCCCACATACAGCCCCATACCACACATGTATAAATATAAATAAGTACTCTTTAACTAGCTGGGCAGTAGTGTTGCACACCTTTAAGCACTTGGGATGTAGGCAGGTGAATCTCCTTGAGTTTGAGGCCAGCCTGGTTGGTGTACAGAGTTTGGTCTACAGATACAAAGAAACCCTGTCTTGGGGGGGCTGGGGGGGAGGTATTCTTTAAATAAACTAAGTCCCTCCCTGTCAGTGTTCTGAGTAGTTCCGTTGGCCTGATTCTTCCATGTAGAATTCTGATAGCCACCAGTGCTGGGGTGCAGCCATGGAGTCCTGACATGAGTGCTGGGGTGCAGCCATGGAGTCCTGACATGAGTGCTGGGGTGCAGCCATGGAGTCCTGACATGAGTGCTGGGGTGCAGCCATGGAGTCCTGACATGAGGGGTGGGGTGCAGCCATGGAGTCCTGACATGAGTGCTGGGGTGCAGCCATGGAGTCCTGACGTGAGAGCTGGGGTGCAGCCATGGAGTCCCGACATGATTGATCTCTATTTCACTTTGTCCTTTAAGCCAAAGTGTGCAGTATTTCTACTCATAAAGCATTCTTAGACACTTTGTGGGTCTCTTGTGTATATCTCAGGAATTCTTATTAGTCAAGAGGGTCCTCCATAGAGCCTTGCTGGATAACCTCATCTCTATTCTTAGCTTCTGCTTAGGCTTGGATGAGTCACAGTCTTTAACCCTAGTGAAAGGTTGTTCAGTCACATCCGTAGCTTTTCCTCCATCAACTGCTTTCTTAATAGTGAATCTCTAATTTTAGCATCTTTTGTGATCAAGATAAACTGAGAATTTTCTATATCATCAAGTCAGTTTTCTCTCTCTTTTTTTTTTTTTTGGCTTTTTTGAGACAGGGTTTCTCTGTGTAGCCCTGGTTGTCCTGGAACTCAGTCTGTAGACCAGGCTGGCCTCGAACTCAAAAATCCACCTGCCTCTGCCTCCCAAGTGCTGGGATTAAAGGTGTGCGTCACCACTGCCCGGCCGATTTTCTCTTTTTTTTTTTTTTAAAAGAGAAATTTAAAAGTTTGAATATGTTTTTGTGTGTCTGTCTGTATGCCATGTCTGTGCAGGTGCCCGTGGCTGTTAGAAGGCACTATATATATATATATCTATCTCCATCCCTTGGAGCTGGCGCTCTAGGCAGTTGTGAGCTGACCAGCATAGCTGGGAACCAAACGTGGGTCTTCTGCACGAGTAGCAGTAACAAGCACTGAGCCTTGTCTCCAGTTGTTAGACCTGTTTTTCATTTAACATTCCTATCATTAGTTTTCCCTTACATGATATTGTAAACAGTGAGAAAAAACTAGGCTACAGAGTTAGGATATTGCCCAGAAATCTCACTAAGTCTGTGTTTGAAAGTTGCACTTTTTACAGGTCGGCTCTTTTCCTTTTCTACAGATTGTTTCTCCTCATTTCCTTCTTAGTTTCCTGGAGGTTCCTGTAACCCTCACGGTCTCTCCTGAAAGGTGTTCATGCCCTGGTTTCTCCTGGTGGAGATGTTTATATCCTCTAGTGTTTTTACCTTCTGTGAGACATGGTCTCACCATGGACCTCTGGCTGGCCTGGAGCTCAGAAGAGATGTGCCAGTCTCTGCCTGTGGAGCCCTGAGATTAAGGCATGTGCTGCTGCCATCCCCGGCTGGATGTTTACATGCTCTCACACAGTGTCTGCCTTCTCTGCTGGGCGGCTGCTGGCTTGCTTTTGAGCCCTCACAGATTCATCTCTCACGTGTGCACTTCTGTCAGCAGCCTGTTCAGGGCAATCTGGACCCTTCCCATCATGCTTCTGAACATCTTCTCAGCCTCTTCATTTCCAAGTCAAAGACACTAAACAGTTTTAGCACAACATCTGACTTGCAGGCACCAAAATGTAGTAGTTGGAGAAACAACCAGTACGAGAGGCCTCCTGAAAGGCTATGGCGGGGGTTGGGTCATGTGCTTATGAGGGCTGGCTTAACGAGTTTGATACTGACTTGGCTGTCGAGGCGAGGCTGCTGCTGCTGTCCAAAGGTGGAATTTCTTCTAGGAATCTGAAGTTCTGCCATTTAAAACATTTATTTATCTTTTGGTTTGGGTCTTGGTGTGTAGCACAGGCTGGACTAAGATTTCTGCCTTCCTACAGAAGCCCTAGGTCCTGGTATACACTTGTCAGTGTTGTCCGTCGCAGCTGCACAGCGCGTCCAGCAGCCTGCTCTTAGGCTTTTTCAGTGACTGGAATCCAGCACATTCACATTATGTAAACTGGCTTTCTCTGCCAGGGTGGAGTGATTATGGACATTAGATGTCGACAGAATATCTTCATGAGAGCCTGAATGTATGCTTGAGTAACTGGGAGCTTAAGCTTAAGAGTCCCTATCAAGTCATCTGTCATCCCAGCACTTGAGAATCAAAGTCAAGAAGATCTGAAGTTCAGGGCCAGCCTGAGCTACATCTGTCTCTGCTATGTAAAACCAAAGGCTGGGGATTTATTTCACTGGTGGAATGTTGGCTTAGTTCAAGGCCTTCGCTGAAATCCCTCATGCTGCATAAATCAAACCCAAAACTCCAGCCATACTGTTATTATAATAACTTTGAACTGGATTGTCCATTTTTTCTTCTTGATCTACGTACATATGTATGCATGCATGCATGAAATGTATCCCTGCAAACTGGAAAACCCAAGTTCAATCCCCAGAACCTGAGTAAAAGTGCAAGAAGAGACCTGACTGTACAGAGGTTGTCCTCTGACCTCTGTATGCCCGTGCACGCATGCACACAACCACACTTGTTTAGAAGAAAAGTGATGGTCACACAAGAGTGTAAGCTGATCAAAACTTAATTGCAGTTGTACATTAAGATTTTTTTCAATGTGTGTAATCTATACCTTATGCTTTGTGCCAGCGTGCATGTTGGTGTATATATATGTGCACAGGTGCTCACATAGGCCAGAAGGGAGTGTCGGCTCTCATGGAGTTGGACTTACAGGTGTTTGTGAGCCCCCTGATGTGGGTGCTGAGATCTGAACTCTACACTACTGAAAAAGCAGTAAGCATTCTTAACTTCTGAGCCATCTAGCTAGCCCTATCAAATATACTTCAAAGTTGGTTTAAAAAATACTCTGCAAAAGAAAAAACAAAAACAAAAAGAAAAAAAGAAAAGAAACACACACACACACACACACAAAATACTCTGCAGGTTAACACTTTGGACTATTAAAAAAGATCCGTTTTATAAATATCTGTGTATCTTAATGCAGGCATGTGTGTATTACAGTACACATGAGATCAGAGGACACCACTGCGTGCTGGTCTCTACCTTCTGTCTGTTTAAAGCAGCTCTGTGTTGTCTGCTGTCATGTACATCATATGTCCCACAAGCACCCTGGAATCCTCCTGTCTCTGCCTCCCATCTTGGCATAGAATTTAGATATGTTCAACCGCCTGGCTTTATCTGGATTCTGGGGTTTGAACTCAGGTCTTTTTTACACTTGTCTGGCAAGAGATTTACCCATTGAGCCATCTTCGTAGCGTCATAAAAGATGTTTATTTGTGTGCCATGTTTGGTTTGGTCCTGTAGTCTCTTAAGTGCTGATTTCCACTTTTCCTGCATATGGCCTGTACAGCGACCTCACATTTCTCCTGAGTGAAGGGCTGAGTGAATGACCTGCCCTCTTGCAGCTTCACTGGGATAACGCAGGCAGCTCATGCTTTCTCGAGTTTTCCAAGGCTGGCCACTCTAATGGAGATGCTTTGTTTGGCTTTCTCTGGCATACACAGATACACACATAAAACACCCATACACATTAAATGAAAATGAATAAAGCCAAGGTGGGCGTATCCATGTGTGGAGCTACATAATGTGTTCAGAGTCTGTAGGACACGGAGTGTGTTAAGTATCTGTGGACCTGGCTTTTTCTCCTCCATCTTTACTTGGCACACTCTCCTGAAAAGGGAGCCAGGGAGATTAAGAATGGCTCCTATCTGATAATAGCTGAGTAACCTAAGAAGAGGCAGTTCCCATGGCTGCAATTGGAGTCCAGTGAAAGCCTAGTAAGCTGCCTTTACCTCTGCAGTAGTCTCTGCCTCCGCTGACACGTGCCAGAGGGACGGAGCAAGAGCGACAGAACAGGACATGGAAATGAGGAAAAGAGAGATTGGGGTCGGAATTCGGAATGTGTATAGCTTAAATACTTCTGATTTGCAAAAAGCTATTTGTCCTCGGGACTATGTCTGCTCGAGCCCGGGCTTAATACCATGCTAAAGGAGGAGGAAATGGGTCTGTGGTTTTTTTTTTTTTTTTTTTTTACTGTTTTTTTTTTTAACTTTTTTATTTATTTATTTATTTATTTATTTATTTATTTATTTATTATATATGTACACTGTAGCTGTCTTCAGACACTCCAGAAGAGGGCGTCAGATCTTGTTACGGATGGTTGTGAGCCACCATGTGGTTGCTGGGATTTGAACTCAGAACCTCTGGAAGAGCAGTCGGGTGCTCTTACCCACTGAGCCATCTCACCAGCCCCGGGTCTGTGTTTTAAGTTACCAAGAGTGTCATGTCAAGAAATGGCAGAGATTTGTGTCATTTAGAATGTGTTATATCTAATGCATGTTTGATAGTTTCATACTATCAAAGAGTTTAAATATAGGTGAAGTTTGTATTCCCACCAGTGGTGTGCTTGGAGTCCAGTTCTCCATATCCTTACCATGTGAGGTGGTAGTCTTTGTGTGTTTAATGTTCTCACGTGTAATTGGCAGCACAGTGCCCGTTCCAGTTGCTATACTACTGACTTTCCCATGACATTGTCTAGTAAGGTACTTCCATTTTGACTCATAACCATAAATTCTGTAAAGGCAGGGAAGGACCTTGTCCATGCTCAGTACTAACAGTGAGTACTCAGTAGCTGAAGAACAGCATTTGGTAGCAAGTAGTGACTGAGTTGATAATGAAGAGAAGCAGCCTCGTCTTAAGACCTGGGCTGGACCCTGGCTTACTGGTTAGTAATGTGTGAGACAAGAGGAGCACATACATGTAAAACGCCATTCTCTGCGATGCGGCAGCAGGTACTAGAGAGCTGAGCTGGCCCGTGGATTGTTCGTGCCCTTGGGGTCAAAATCCTCATTCTGAGGCTGGACCACTTTTCCAGAGGACCAGGATTCAGTTTCCAACACCAGCATGGTAGGTAGCGCACAACCATCTGTAACTGCAGTTCCAGGGGATCTGGTATCCTTCTCTGCTCTCTGAAGGCAACAGGCATGCATATGCTACACAGACATACATGCAGCAGAACACCCTTATGTATACAGTAATGAATCAACAACAACAAAAGAGACAATCCCCATTCTGTGAGTAACAAGCTTTGGCACATTGGTATTGTCAAGCATGCTGCCTGAGCTCTGAGGTGTTTCCTCTGTTAAATTGGACTGTTGAGTTAGATGTCTGCTAAGGCCCTTCTGTGGTTTATGTCTGATCTTTAGAGTTGTTATTGTACTTGTTCCAGTCACGACCATGTCATGCTATCTCGGCATTACTTACATAAGAATTGTCAATCTCAGAATCAACTTCAGAAGTATCTAAGTGGTAGAGTTGACTTAAAATAGTTTTATAAAATAATTTTACTTGATAATTTAAAATAGATTTAAAATTTTTTATACATTTATGTGTATGTTTTGCCTGCTTGTATGAATATGTTTGTATGAATATGTACAGCTTATATGTCTGGTGCCCAGAGATACATTGAAGGCATCTGATCCCCTGAAATTGGAGTTATGTATGGTTGTGAACTACCATATATATGTGGATGCTTGAAACAGAACCGGGGTCCTCTGTCAGAGCAACATGTGCCTTTATTCGCTGAACTATCTCTCCACCCCCTATTTGACATCTCACACATATAAATATAAATATATATACATATACACACACACAAACACAATCATTATTTAATCCTCCACTCCCTCTATCCTCTCCTCCCAACACATTCCCCACTTATTTTCATCTCTCTTTTTTTTCCCCCTGAAGTAAACTACTAAGTTTTTCTTCTCTAGACAGGGTTCTCTATGTAGCCCTGCCTGTCCTGGAACTCTCTTTGCTCACTTTGTTGACCAGGCTGGTCTTGAACTCAGAAATCCGTCTGCCTCTGCTTCTCGAGGCATCACTGCCCGGTACCACTGAGTTTTATTAAGGCTGCTTGCTTGTGGGGTTGTTACTGGGTCATGGACAGTTAACCAGTGTATATACTACTGAAGAAAAATAAGTTTTTAAAAAGAATAAAAAATTTATTTGTGAGTATATGTGTGTATGTATGCTACCTAAGTGTGTGTGTGTGTGTGTGTGTGTATGCGTGTGTGAGCGTGCATGTGTGCAGGAGAGAACTTAAGAGTCTAGAAGAGGTCATTGGATCCCCTGGAATTAGAAGTTCAGATGGTAATGATCTGCCTGATGTGAGTGCTGGGAACTGGAAGAGCAGCCAGGACTTGCACCTGCTGAACCATCTTTCTAGACCTGCGATTTGTTTTGTTTTGTTTTGAGACAGTCTCATGTAACCCAGGCTGGATTTCAGTTCCTACCTTCATTTCCCAAGTGTTGGGATTAAAGCTGTACATTATTGTCACTAACTTTTTAAAATATTTTTGTTGAGAGAGTCTAACTCAGTAGCCTTTGCTGACCTGGAACTCACCATGTAGATTGGGCAGGCATCGAACTCTTAGAGATACACCTGTCTTTCCCTCTGTCTCTTAGATTTTAGGATTAATGGCCTGTCCTGCAATGCCAACTTTAAAAAAAAGACTTCATTCATTCATTCATTTCATTCATTCAAGGCAGGGTTTCTCTGTGTAGCCCTGGATGTCCTGGAACTTGCTCTGTAGACCAGACTGGCCTTGAACTCAGAGATTTGCCTGCCTCTCCCTCTTGAGTGCTGGGATTAAAGGACTGTGCACCACTACCACCACCAGGCACAATATTAATCATTTTAAAAGTTAAACTGTTGACATAAATGAAACATAATGATTTATAAGCCAGGTTGTAAATGACCACTCATTGATCAGTGAATTGGAGGAGCAGGTTGCCATGGTGAGAGCAGTGGTGGCTTGGTGAGTTTTCTAAGGAGTGAGGGATACACAAAATTGAGCAGCAGGCCTGGCACACATGAAGCACACGCGGTGTCACTGACCCTTCCTCCACCACTGCCGGATGGTTTTGTAGAGTTGTGTTGGGCTTAGTTGTTAAGGAGATTTGCTTCAGAAATGTATTTCTGTCCTGCTGCTCTGCTGATTGGTGGGAGAAACAAAATAATCCATAAGAGTGAATCTCTGAGTTTTAAGGTGTGGCTAGTTATGCCCCTCATAGTCTTTGTAAGTATGGGATGAGTTTGCAAATTGTGTGACTAGGTTTGAAAGAAAGTATTGGACCAGTGTGCCCATTAAATAGAGGCTTGATTTCAGCTGGAATTTCTGAAGTTTCGATCTTTGTTTAAATGTTTGTTTAATGAGAGGAGTGAAGTAATGTGCTGAGGTAGTGTAAGCTGGGTCTCGTCATCAGTGTTCCGGGAGACGCTGGAGGCTGCTGCCAGGAAAGTGGGCTGTCTGTGTGCTCAGCACTGAGGTGGTTTTGGCTCTTCCCTGCTGAAGCTGTGGTGCTTGCACACTGATGGCCTCAGCAGCAAAGCAATTGGGTGACAAGGTGCCACTGGGGAGGGATTGATGTCGTTCTCAGGAGATCACTCAGCTCTTCAGTAGCGGATTGTAGATAGCTACCCCATATGCTTAGCCTTCTTACGCCACTCACTGCATTTTGATGCATCTCCAAAGCTTCTCGTCAGAGGCCACCACTGATCTTGGACATTTTCTCCAAAATTGGGAACTAAATACATGATTTTTCTTTATAAACAGTACTTTTATTATACCAACAGAAATATTTTCCTTATATGCTATTTTTTAAGTAATTTGAGTAAAATCTCTCTGACTATGACTTTGTTGGGCCCGTTCTTTCTTTCTTTTTTTTTTTTTTTTTTGGTTTTTCACAGGGTTTCTCTGTGTAGCCCTGGCTGTCCTGGAACTTACTTTGTGGACCAGGCTGGCCTCGAACTGAGAAATTCCCCTGCCTCTGCCTCTCCCAAGTGCTGGGATTAAAGGTGTGCGCCACCACGCCCGGCTTGTTGGGCCCTTTCTTAAGCTTATTGAACTTCATGCCCTGAGACTAACAGTGGACTTCATTTTTCTTATCATTTGCAAATGCTGTCAGAAATTTATTCTTGTACAGACTTTGGAATGTGAAATAAATTTTATACAGAATTAGTAAGTTTGCTTTAGGCAGCTTCCTGAGATCTTGCAAATTCAGACAAGAAAATGAGAATTGCTTTCATAGTGGAGTTCCCACCTGGAACATAGTTGGCCGAAGCAAAGGAACCTTGCTCAGTCACATTCCTTATCAGCTATTCATTGACTCTGTCTGCAAGTGCTCTGAAGGAGTCCCGCCACCCTTTCCTGTCTGTCAAAAGCTCATCGTGGTAGGGGAGGTGTGTGTGTGTGTGTGTGTGTGTGCGCGCGCGCGCGCATGTGTCCAACATTAAGGAAACCTGCTACTTTGCATAGTGATAAAAAAAAGTGATGGTGATCTAGGGCCGGATGAGTAGATGAAAACCTATTCTGGTGTTGGCAGTTGGAGAACTCTTAAGAGTGGAGTCGAGGCATGTGTGCTTGTTTCGGCTTCTGAGAGACCCAAGAGTCACGGCCTGTTGGTTGTAAGCATTAAACATATACAGAGGACAAAGCACACAGGTAAAGGGTGAACTAAGTGGCTTTTTACCTAATGGCTTATTTCTGCTGCTTAGGAGAGTGAGAAACCTGGGATCTTCAGGCGCTATGGGACAGAGGGCATTTTTCACCAGCTACACTCATTCTTGGTTTGGTTTGCTCTTCTAAAAGAAACCTTAAAAAAAAAAAAAACTTGGAATTTATTAAGCAAAGATCCTCCCCCCACCTCCCTCACCCCTGTAACCCTGCCTCCCAGACAGGGTTTCTCTATGTAGCCCCAGTTGTCCTGGAACTCACTCTGTAGACCAGGCTGTCCTTGAACTCAGAGATCTGTCTGCCTCTGCCTCCCAAGTGCTGGGATTAAAGGCGTGCGCCACCACCATCCTGCCCATCATATCACATTCTTTAAAAGTCATTTTTACATTATTAATGATTCCTGTGTGTATGTATATGGCTATACATGTGCTATAGGGTGTGTCTGGAGGACAAAGGACAACTGCGTTTAATTTCCCTTTTTACCATTTGGGGTCTGGGGGTTAAATGTAGGTTGTAAGGCTTGCTGGCAAGTACCTTTAGCTGCTAAGCCATCGCAGATGCCCCTAAAAATCTGTCCTTCATAAGCACATGTACATGTGTTTGTACACACATAGAGCCCATGAACTAAGTCATAGCTTCTCTGCCTAAAGCAGTGGCTCTCAGCCTTTGTAATGCTGCAACCCTTCATGTTGTGGTGACCCTAACCATAAAATTATGCATTACTTTATACCTGTTATTGTGCTACTGTTATGAATTATAAATAATCTGTGTTTTCCAATGGTCTTAGGCAACCTCCAAAGGGGTCGAGACCCAGAGGTTGAGAACCTCTGGCTTTAAAGCCTCCACCTTTAGCAGTCTCCCCACTGTCCTGAGACTGGCATTTGGCCTTCTTCAGGTGACTTACAAGTTGCATCCATGATGTTTGCAGGCTCCAACTCCTTACTGGCCATCTCTTCTCCTCCAGGTTGGACATGCTGTCACTCATTGGTCTATTCCTTCAGCTTTCCTCATCGCCACGTCTCAACATAGGCACCTTCTGTCGACAGTGTTCAGTTGTTGTTTTCTCTTAACTTTGACAAGTCTGGAACTAATTTTCTACTCAATGGCATCTGTCTGTCTGTCTGTCTGTCTGTACAGGGTCTCATATGGAGCCCTGGTTGGCTGCAACCCACAGTCTGCCTCTGCCTCTGCCTTCAAAGTGTTGGGATTAAAGCATGTGTCACCACGCCCAGCGGTTTTTTGTCTTCCTGCATAAGAAGAGTCATGTTTGTCCTTACTGTCTAGCACATTCTGGCATTTGGTAGGAATCTGAATGACAGTTTGCTAATTTCTACTTACACCTCAGATATCTGTAAGAAAATGATGGTCAAAATAGGTAAATCAAAACAAAACAAAAACTGTCTTGGGGTTAAATATTTTAGAATTTAACATACCTGGTATCTCCTTTGATACATTGACTTTTTCTGTTACTGTTTTTTGAGACAAGGTCTCTGTCTAGTTTTTGGGCTGCATCGCTTTTCAAACTTGCTATGTAGCCCAGGTTAACTTTCACTAGCAACTCTCCGAGTTAGCCTTGGTGCTGGGCTATAGGCCTAGGCACCAGCGTGTTTATTTGTCTGGGGAGTTTTTCTTTATTGATCATCGTTGGTCTTCTGTTGTTTGTTTTGTAATACCATGTGTGTCCCTCATCCACACAATGGTTTTTATTATAACAGTAACATTCTATATAATGATAAATTTTATATAATAATGGTTTATTCCTGGAGGGAACTTATAGTGTTCATTGGTCCCAAGGATCTTGTTCCTTACAAGTTTTTAAAATTCACTAGGTTTGTGATGTTAATTTTGTAAATGGGCTTTGTTTTATTCTGTGCTGTTCTGTGACTATTTCATGCAGAGCAGTCTGAGTTGTAGGCAATTTCATCCTCCATTCACAGTCTTCTCCTGTTAGAGCCTGTCAGTTCTTCCCTTCCACCTCTACAGTAACCTCAAACTGTGGAACAAACTTTTTTTGAGGGGTGGAAGACTTGATACTGGGGCTTAAACCTAGTGCTGCATACTCGACTTGTGGTAGGAGCCCTAAAATTCTCAGGCCAGAAGATTAATTTTTGTTATTTATTTATTTATTTATTTATTATTTTTAGTCAGGGTGGCGTGTGTCCTGGGCTTGGCTTGAGCTGAGGTGTAGTTGAGGAGAGCACTGAGCTCTTGCTCTTCCGGTGGCTGCATTGTAGGTGTGCGCCACCATGTCTGCCTTACCTTCAGTTCTGAGTTAGGGGAAAGTACAGCATTAAAAAGAAGAGACTTAAGTGGTGGACCACCACCCGAGCCTCACCGCTGTCTTCAGCAGTTTGCAGCATATGCCAGTCTGATTTAATGCTATTCCCCTTTCCTCTTCCACTTTTTAAAACAATATTTGTAAGTCAAGACATTCTACCATTTCATCTGTAAATACTTTGGAAAGATATAATCAATTTAAAAACTAGTTAACTCTTGGAAAATCTGACAGGAAAATTCCATTTGTCTCCATGAATCTGAGTGTACATGCCAACTGGTGAGTTGCCATGTATAAACCACTCCTAAGGTTTGACTCACGATTAAAAGTATATACTCCATTGTACTTGCTCAGACAGTGTGCAGGAGGATGCTGTGCTGGTCTCTGTTATGTGGAGGGAGGGTACTAATAAGAAAAAACAGAACATTTTTCTCTTTGGAGATGTATAAAGACAGATGACGGTCTTTGACATTATGTGCTCTAAATATTTTAAGAGTTGTCTAGAAAACAACAGTGAAATATGCTTTGTGGATTTAATAGAGTAAATTCCCGTAGTTCTTTTGGGTAAATTCCTGAGAGTCATAATTAGGAGGGGGAATCCAGAAGACTTGGAACTAGAAGGACTCCTTGGAGGTGGGACCTGACCCAGAGCCAAGTTACACAGCATCTGTGAAATGGTGCTCGCTATGTTCTGAGAGTCAGAGTTGCTGTCGAGACCTCTGTAAATCGCCTGCAAATGAAATTTCCCGTAGGACGGGTTTTCTGAGTACATTTTTGAGGATTATTATCTTGTAAAATTAAGAACTTGGCACTGAACTAATGGTTGCACTAGGGCACTTCTTGTGGGGAAACGAAGTGGGAATAGAGACAATCATAGACGTGTTAGATTAAAAACAAAGCAAACAACCATATAGCAGAGGGAATCAAAATTCTAAGAGGCAGCAAGTCCAGGCCTGTGGGACTGCTTCCTCCTTATCCAGAGTTAGCAAGGTTCTGCCTATAAGGAAGGTAAGAGGAGTGGCTGTGGTGATCTTTGCTAATTCCTTAGAAAATTTACACTTTTATTCAGTCTCTGTACTCCTGTAACTTCTAGGTAATTCCTCTGGTAAAGTCTTCATCACACAGGGCCTTAGCTAGGGATCTTCCCACCACCATTTCTGTGGATATTTGTCAACACACGATAATACCCTGAGAACATGTAAGATGCTGTGGTTTTTGTTATTTCTCCTGTGGCCTTGACCCAGAATGTGCTAATAATTTTTACACTATGTAGATTACCTCTTCCTAGAAGTACTGTTTCTTAGGCTCTGGATTAGTGGCCTTCCAGAGAACTGAGAGAGAGAAAGTCTGTTTAGAAAGAAGATGAGTATGTAAACTGAAATTAATTATTGCTATTATTAACAAAGTCCTACAGTGTTGGTAGCAGCCATAAGGGCTTGTTTTATTTTATTTTTTAACTATTATTGTTCATTTTCTGAGTTTAGCCCTTATAACTGTGATAGGCTAGTGTATACGTGTTTCCATGATCACCTCTTGAGAATTAGTCATCAGAACTCTGTGATGAGTTTGGCTGATGTGACAGCTGTTGCAGCGCGAGTGTATGCAAACGGTAGTGTCTGACCAGATTAAACCTGTGCTTTTAGCATCTACTATAGTCACACGGGGTGTGGTGAGGGGTATCACTTAGGGTAGAGTTGTTTGTGATGTATGCACAAGGATTTGGGTTCCATCTGAAGCATCCCTGAACCCCCAAATTGTTAAAAATGTTACTTCAGCTGGGCGTGGTGGTGAACTCACCACCGTGCTCTCACCGGCACTCAGGAGGCAGAGGCAGGTGGATCTCTGAATTTGAAGCCAGCCTGGTCTACAGAGTGAGTTCCAGGTCAGCCAGGGCTACATAGAGAAATATCATCTTAAGACAAACAAGAAGGGTGTTTCGTCAGCCCAGCGCTCTATACCTGTGGGGAGGTCGGAAAACCCTTAATCACAAGTGGGTGTCTGTGAACTACAGCTTCTTCCTGGTCTGTGGGACTGTGCTCTGGGGTCCACAGCAGACGGCCAGGGCTGTGGGCAGCACTAACCTCTCTATGTATTGTATGTGCATATGTACGTATCTATAGTCCATTGCTGCTGCTGCTGGTGGTTTTGGTGGTACTGGGAACCTCTTGCATGCTGGGTAAGGATTTTACCACTGAGCTATATTTCTAGGATAAATAACTATATTTCTTTGACAAATTTGATTTCTAAGTTAGATGCAGTAGGAGATTAACAACAGCAATAAAAATTGTATAATTATAACTTTCCCTAAAGCTACCAGTGTCAATATTAATGGCTCTGCATCATTACTAAGTTTTAAGATTATTTGGCTATAAGCACTAGGACAGCACAGGTAGCTAACCAGGATGGTTGCTGGATGACTAACAGATGGATAGCATATGTAAGTGGATGCCCTGGGCAGGGGAAAATGCAAGTCTCCAGAAGGATAGAGCAAAGCGGCCTATGATTTTATTACCTTACTCAAAACAAATGGGACAGTTTAAATCGTATATTTGTTTATTTCTGTAATTTCTACTTTTTTGTATGGGTTTTAGAGAAAGTCTTGTCCAGCTTATTCTTGAACTCTTTTTAAAGATCTTTGTTTTGTTTTGAATTATATGTGTGTGTGTATGCCTGTGAGTGAGGGTATCTGAGGGTGCCTGAGGTGCTGGATTCCCTGGGCTGGAGTTACAGGCAGGAGCTCCTGCCGTGGGTGCTTGGGCCTGGAACTGGGGTCCTCTGCAAGATCAGTAAGCACTCCTAACCACTGAGCCATCTGTTCAGTCCTTTAAAGTCTTTACATTTAAAAATATGTTATTGTTTATGTGTGTGTATAATATGTGTATGAGAGTGTATGAGTTTATGTGAAAGCACCCTTCTCGGTGCTTTCATCGTACTTAGAGCTAGTACCAACAAAGCAGTCTATGTAGTTGAATATACTTCCACTAACACTCTGTAGCCTTTGCTTACTCTCCAAGATAGGTGATAATAGTTCACAATTTTGTTCTTTGACATAGTGTCTCATCATATAGTGTAAGCTGGCCTGCAGCTTCCTGTATAGTTCAGGCTGACCTTGAACTCTTGATCCTCCTGCTTTAGCCTCTGAGTGCTGAGATTATAAGATGTGCCCCCATGCCAGGCTCTACCAACAGCAACAATAATAATTTTTTCTCCTCCTCCTCCTCTTCTTCCTTCTCCTCCTCTTCTTCTTCCTCCTCTTCTCCCTCCTCCTCCCTCCTCCTCCTCCTCCTCCTCCTCCTCCTCCTCCTCCTCAATTTTGTGAGTGTAATTAGAAACCTAGTATAGACCTAGCATAGAGAGCCTACTTAGCTCAGTTCGTGTGGCTAATGAGAGTGTGAGCTTAGATATGAAATCTAGATTTGACCACAGAGCTTTCTTGTAGCCAAATACATTTGTTCATCCTCAATCTCTCCTTCCCTCCTTCCTTCCTTCCCTTCCCTCCCCTCCCCCCCAAACCCCTCCCCCCTTTTCCTCGCCCTCTCCACCAACTTCTCTGTAAACATAAGAGTCTTGGAGCTGGAGACATGGCTCAATGGTTTAGAGTGCTTCCAAGTTCACTTCTCAGAACCCGAATGAGGCAGCTTACAGCTACCTGAGCCCAGCTCCAGGGGCTCTGACCTCTCCTGGCTGTCGGTGCTCATACACAGTGGCATACACTTGTACAGACACATGTATATACAAGTGAATAAAAACAAAGTGAAAAGACAGCCCTCACCATGTAGTCCAGGCTGGCCTCAAATTTTCTATCCTCCTGCCTCAGTTCTAAAGAGCTAGGCTTATAGGTGTTTATCATGCCAGATCAAAATCCTCCTAAGTCATTCGTTAACTGTTACCTGATCCCTATCATGGTCCAGGCATTGTTGACAGTTGAATAAGAATTTATTGTAGTTTTTTTTTAAGATTTATTTTATTTATATGAGTATACTGTAGCTGTCTTCAGACACATGAGAAGAGGGCATCGAATCCCTTTTATAGATGGTTATGAGCCACCATGTGGTTGCTGGGAATTGAACTCAGGACCTCTGGAAGAGGAGTCAGTGCTCTTAACTGCTGAGCCATCTTTCCAGCCCTTATTGTAAAATTTTATTTACTTGTTCTTTTATAACATTTTTTATATTTATTTGGGTGTATGTGTGAGGACACCTGTGGAGGTAAGAGAACAGTTTGTGGGGATTTTCTCATTCTACTATGTGTGTTTGAGGAATCACACTCTGGTTGTCAGGTTTGGTGACAAGCACCTTTACCCACTTAGCCATCTTGCCAGCCTGTACTGTGGATTTAATACAAATATTTATAATACTGTCTAGGAATATGTATTATTCCTAGAAATGAGAAAAGTAATGTATTTATCTGCAAACTCGGATTAAATACAGACGGAAAAGTCTGTTGCCAAGCTTTGGTTATCCAGAGCATAGGCTGTTTTCTTTATTCATCTAAAAGAGCTCTGAACTTAAAACCTGGAGGTAGTGTAGTGGGGCACAGATAAGGGGAGGGGTGAATACGAATAGATATGAAACTAGCTTTAGATAATCAGGAGAAAACAGTATTGTTGATAATTCTGAAAAGACTTGAGGTGCCAGAAGTACTCTGAGTAGGCGGTTCCTACACTAGAAGTTGGAATGTATTCATTTAACTGGCATTGCCCAGTTAAAGTTGATCTGTATTGTTTTTTTTTGTTTTTGTTTTTGTTTTTTTGTTTTGTTTTGTTTTGTTTTTCAGAGACAGGGTTTCTCTGTGTAGCCTTGGCTGACCTGGAATTCACTTTGTAGACCAGGCTGGCCTTGAACTCAGAAATCCGCCTGCCTCTGCCTCCCAGGTGCTGGGATTAAAGGCGTGTGCCACCACGCCCGGCGATCTGTATTGTTTTTTAGAAGAAAAAAAAATTTATTTGAGAAAATCTGCAAACTGATGTGGTGGCATACTGTAGTACCAACACTTAAAAGGTTGAGGCAGGAAGATTTTGAGGTCAGCCTGGGAGTATATAGGGAGAACCTGTCTCAAAAACAGGAAGGGTGGAAAGGAGGGAGCGATAGAGGAAGAGAGAGGCATAGGAAAGGACAAGAATGGAAGAGACTCTCTTCTATAGCACAGGATGATAATTCAAGGCCTGAAAGAAGCAGCTTTGGGGAGGAGACGGATGTTTTGGCTTAGGGCTCCAGCCCATCATAGGGAACTGTAACTGTGGGCTTTTCCACCCACATCCAAGTTCCCAAAGTAATAACTCTGAGACTGAATTAATTATAAATAAATACCTAGGCCAGAAGCTTTGACTTGTTTCCACTAGCTCGTAACTCAGGTAGCCCTTTTATACTATTGTAAGTCCTGCCGCATGGTTAGTTACCTCTCCTCACATACATGCCACTGGCTTCCTCAGAGTTCAGGGCCTCTGACTCTCTCCCAGAATTCCTCTCTGTACCGGAACTTCCATCTCCCTCTCTCCTGCCTAAGCTAATGGGCCAACAACATTTTATTGACAGGTGATGCTTCCATACGTTGTAGAAGAGATTGGAGCAGCTCATGACAGCAAGAGTATATGATAGATTGTATTCATAACGCAGTGTGCCAAGAATGGAGTGAGCTTCAGGGACAAGTCCATCCCTAGTGATGCACTTCTGCTTGCTGGACCCTGTTTCCTAAAGATCCTAGCTTCCTGAAATAGTAAACCAGCTGGGGATCAAGCCATCTCACAATTCAGTCCCTGGGTTGGGCAGGGTGGTGCTTGCCTTTCATTCCAGCACTCAGGAGGCCCTGTTGAGGCTACATAGTAAGGCTCTGCCTCCAAAACCAAAGAGCCTCAAGGCCAGCTTTGGCTGACCCTCTCTCCAAAACAAAACCTGCTGGCCTTGTAATGTGCTCTGATCCCGTTTTTCTGTTATAAAGTAACCCTGCTCGGCAGGCTGTTTCCCTGACCGCAGATGAATGGGTTGGATACGTTAGGCCCAGAGGCTTTAGTTATAAAAGTTTGACCAGCCCCCTCTTGGTCATCATTTTTCTAAGGCTGATGAAAATAAGAGAAGAACTTTGCTTATATTACTGCTCATATAAAAATAGCATTCACTTCATTATGAAGTGAAGTAGACTGGGTTCTGAAGAAGCTTAGTCAGCGAGTGACTAAAACAACCTTTCCACGAGATGGTCTCACGGTCAAAACAGTTCCAAAATACATTCCTGACAGCTTTCAACTAAAATCCAGGATCTCATCTGGAGATTAGTGTAAGAGCCCCACCATTAGCTTGCCTCTCGTTTCTTTCTGTTCAGGTGGTTTTGTCCAGGTACATATAGCACTGTTTAGGAGCAGGCCTCTTCAGTCACAGTGTCCAGTGAAATTCTGTTAGTCTTAGTCATTCTCCTCCGAGCCCTTTTCCTGTGAATAAAAGATGGAGCTCATACCTTTCCACAAGCTCTGGAGAGTATTTTAAGCTTGGCATGTTGAGACCTGGCAGGCTTGATTAATATGTGGACAGACCAGCACATTAGAACATTTTTAAAGTTCCAGGCCACAAGCTGTGTTTTAAATGAGCATTGGCATGTATAAAATGAATACTAAGTGGTGAGCAGCCCAGATGCTCCGATGCCTCTTGCACTGGGTGCTGACTTTCCCGAGGCTCTTTGCTGGCCTGCATTTGCTTTAAGCAGGGCAAGAGGGGGTTTGTCCTTTGCACTCTGCCGCCCTCTGCCTTCACAGGCAGAAGGCTACTCTCTAGGTTCTCACACTTGGCCATTTGGAAAGTTTCTGAAAATAAACTGAATTGGCTTCTGTATTTCTCAATGTGACGCCCACAGTTCCTGACAAAAGTCACTTTACGTACTACGGATGCCCCATATGCAAAGTTGGGGAAGGACCCTGCCTGGACAGGTAAGCCATCACTTAACGTACTGCCACACTCTGGCTAGGTTAGCATGCATGGAAGTGAGTTTTGTTGTCTAGTTTGTTTGCCAGAGTTGGTGGTCTGTATGTGTCACCTGGGAG
Source organism: Mus musculus (assembly GCF_000001635.26). Classification (NCBI taxonomy): domain Eukaryota; kingdom Metazoa; phylum Chordata; class Mammalia; order Rodentia; family Muridae; genus Mus; species Mus musculus. The sequence goes on along the minus strand of NC_000081.6, from coordinate 81,158,398 downwards.
GTACAGGGAAGAGCAGGCGTCTCAAGGCCAGACTCAACCACATAGCAAGAGTGAGGTCAGCCTGGCCTACATAAGACCCTCTCAGCAAACCAATAATACAAAACTAAAGAAAACAGAAAAACTACTCAATGTTTGAATGATCTAGTGTTTTAATGTAACCTTTGTGCCTGACTGTTGGCTTGATAATGTAGCAGTCATATCCGTAAAAATATAGACATACATTATATTTTGACTCAGAATTGTTTAAATGTACCAAGAAAATAAATTCTAGTGTAATTAATTTTGTAAATTTGGGCTAATTGGGCTTCCAGTCAACAAGTAGTAAATACTGAGTATGTACCAGGCCCTGCTAAGGGTGGAGGCAACAGAGCTGTTTAAGGATGATTTCTGATAGAGCAGTGGTGAGGGCTGTGGGAGAATGCGGGTGTGTGTGTGTGTGTGTGTGCGTGCGCGCGCGCACGCGTGCACTCGTGTCTTAACTCTAGGGAATTGGAAGGTTTTAAAAAACTTGTTTTATTTGAGTCTGAGCTAATACAAATTGTTAGTTGGATGTGGTGGTACACACCTTTAATTCCTTTACTCTGAGTAGGCAGGGTGACCTCTATGAGTTCAAGGACAGTCTGATCTACCTATCAAATTCCTGGACAGCCTGGCCTTGAGTTTTTAACTGAATAATGGTACAAAGAGTCTTTACCTTCTGACCCGGCTTCCATGTCTGGGACCATTTCTCGTTGTTTAGTCTAATGTGACTGATGGGTTGTTCAGCTCCTAGAGAGCAGGCAGTGCGTTCTCTTCACCCATTGTGCTGCTCCACACATTGAAGCAACTCCGGAAATACACAGTGGGCAGATGAATATGGAGCCTTTCTAGATGCCAGCCACTGAAGTATCCCAGCTGTAATGGGGGTTGGGGAGGGAGGGACGGAGGGATGCCCACAGGTCCTTAAAGGCAAGGCTCAACTCCCTTCCAAGAGTAATTTTCAGTGGTGTAGGACCAGAGTTGTTTCACAGGGCTCCTGTAGTGCTTATATAAGTAAGTGCTGAATTGTTGTCATTCAACTCCACCTGACTGCAGCGACAGATAACGCAGCCACTGTTGTGGTATATGGAGGACAGGAAGGATTTAAGCGGCTATTGAAATGCCCTTTGTGAATTGGAAGCACTGCTTATACCATATGTACTGGGTAGTTTTGTGTCAACTTGACACAAGCTGGAGTTATCACAGAGAAAGGAGCTTCAGTTGAGGAGATGCCTCCATGAGGTCCAGCTGTAAGGCATTTTCTCAATTAGTGATCAAGGGGGAAAGGCCCCTTGTGGGTGGTGCCATCTCTGGGCTGGTAGTCTTGGTTCTATAAGAGAGCAGGCTGAGCAAGCCAGGGAAAGCAAGCCAGTAAAGAACATCCCTCCATGGCCTCTGCATCAGCTCCTGCTTCCTGACCTGCTTGAGTTCCAGTCCTAATTTCCTTGGTGGTGAACAGCAATGTGGAAGTATAAGCTGAATAAACCCTTTCCTCCCCAACTTGCTTCTTGGTCATGATGTTTATGCAGGAAGAGAAACCCTGACTGAGACACCATATGAATTTTTATTTTTCTGTGTGTGTTTTAGCAACTGTGTGATGTGATTGGTATGGAATTTCTGTGAAAATTTTGAGCAGGGTAGATCCCATGTTGGTTGATTTTCTTCCTTTCTTTCTTTCTCAAAGATTTATTGATTATTATATCTAAGTACACAATGTAGCTGTCTTAATGCACCAGAAGAGGGCGCCAGATCTCATTACAGATGGTTGTGAGCCACCATGTGGTTGCTGGGATTTGAACTCAGGACCTTTGGAAGAGCATTTGGTACTCTTAACCGCTGAGCCATCTCTCCAGCCCCCCATGTTGATTTTCTCTTCCCTGCCTTCCTAGCTGGTGTGTGTGTTGGTGTTTCCAGTTAGATTTAGGTGGGATAGGTCAGATTTGCAGTTGTTTAGGGGAGACTTTTTTTGCAGTTTTATCGAGACCCAGTGATTGTTCCGTGCTGCATCCAGTAACTCGGCACTGGATAGGTCGATGTTGCAGCACACACCTTTAATCTCAGCATTTCGGAGTCTGAGGCCCACCTGGTTCATATAGCTCTGACTGGCCTGAACGCTACGTAGACCATGCTGGTCTTGAACTCACAGAGATCCACCTGCCTATGCCTCCCAAGTTCTGTGACTAAAGATGTGTGCCACCATGTCTGGTATAGCATAAGTTTTTAAAAGATTATTTTTGAATATGTGTATGGTGTGTGTGTCTGTCTGTGTCTGTCTGTCTATCTGTCCATGTCGCAACTGCGTGCTGTGCAGGTCAGAGGGCAGTCATGGGTGTTGGTCCTTGATTTCTGAGTCAGAGTCTGTCACTGTTTGCTGCTGTGCTGTGTAGCCTAAAGTACCTGGCCCTTGAGAGGTTGTTGGGTGGAAAGGGTGGATTCTCCTGTGCGTACCTCTATCTCACTGAAGTCCAGGGCTTACAGGCATTCACAACTACATCTAGATTTTTTTTCAACATGGATTCTGAGGTCAACAGGCTGGTGTGACAGTGTTCTTACTTGCTGAGCCATGAACCATCATACTAGCTCCTAAGGTAGTCCTTTTTATACTGTAGTGTATGTGTAGGGGTCCCACACACGTGCAAACCATGTGCATGTGTGCAGAACACAGCACAGCTTGTGGGTATTGTTTCTCGCTTTCCAACATGTAGATCTCTGGGATTGAGCTCAGGTCATCAGATGTTGCAGAAAGCACCTTTACCTGTTGAGCCATCTTGCTGGCTCCCTAGTGTAGGGTTAGAATATGTTTTTGCCTCCACCCCTCCAGGGTTGGTGTTGAACCCAAGGCCTGCATTGTAAGAGGCAAGTACCCCATCACTGAGCCACTGAGACTGGCTTTCTCAGTCATACTAAACAGGAACCTTTAGTCCTGCTACAAGGAAGAGTTGTTGAGGTGCTTCCTGTAGCAGGAGGAGCAAGCTCTTAGATAAATAAGGAAGAGGAAGGGAGAGGACAAGGGAGATTAAAATTTAACTTCATTGCCTGGTACCTGCTGGTCAGAATTTAACTGGTTGGTCACTCAGAAAATTGCCTTCTTTGTATTGTTCTGTGTTTTTATCGGGGTGACAACAGTTGGCAACTACTTTATGGAAATACTGTAAGAATTAGTAGAAGAGAAAGTGAGATTTGTTGAGGCATGCTGAGAGTTAAACAGGGCCCTGGCAACTTCCTATTGAATTCTGTCACTTGAATTGACAGTGTAGTGTTTTAGATGTAGGTGGATGCTGCTGTCTGGAAACCAGTGTGTTGCACTGTTTTAGATGTAGCCGTGCAGGAAGCAAGTCTCTGTTGGTTTATGTTCTTGTGTGCATCTGCTAGCACATTGCTTTATAGAAAGGGAAAGAAAGATTCCCACATGAGCTAGATTTTTAAAAAATTTTGTTTTTAATCTTCTAATCTTGCAACTGATTTAGCCAAAGGCAGGAGGGAGCCTAAAAGGTTTGAAATTAGAGACACTGTGATGTTTTGGGAAGTTGAAACTCTTGACCCAGGGTATGCTAAAGTCGATGTAGAGGAGGCCAGAGTAGGTTAACGTTTTCAGAACTCAAATTGAGTGTGAATTGGGGTTGTTTATAGGTATGGTTTGCTTCATGTCTGTCTCTATCTGCAAATGGAGCTAGTTAAGTGTAAGACCTCTGTTTTGAGAAACTTTGGTAAAAGTCCCTGAACCAATGCAAATTTATCTTCTTCAAAAATACCAACAAAAATTTCCCCATTTGGCTTTTTAAGTGAGTTGAGGGAATTAACTGTTGTTCTTACACTTAGAAAGAAATGGACATTCTCTCAAAGTAATTATAATTGATTTTCCACTTTGGGAATCTCTTGCTTTGTGTCCTTCAGCCACAGGCTTGTGTGGGATCTCTCAGAGTTACTCTCTCTTCTTTGTTACATGGAATCAACTTCAGTGTTCTGCGGCTCCATAGAGGTGTTGTCTTTTTGCTTGCTCGTAGAATGGTGAGCTTTCCTTGTAGTTTGAACAAGGTCTACAGAGAATTGTCCAGAGACATTAGCCACATTGTATCCATTCAGGGGCTGGAATGGACACGTTTAATATTTTTTATCTTATGAAAGTTTTTGTTGTTAGTTTTCTGTCTACTCTTGCAGATTAATCAGAGAGATGATCAGTAGTTCTTCCTTCTTGTTTTGACTAGCAAATACCTTGAACAGCATTATTGAGTTTTTACTGTGTATTTTGTCTGATTGGAGTGTGCATTTCAGTGATGTTTAGTAGTTTATGCATTTATGCAACTACACCACATTCTAGCATCACATATCAGTGCTGGGACACGGATGGGACACAGTGTTGGATGAAGGCTAAAGACTGATGATCTCTGACTTTATAATCCTACTATTTGTGTTTTAATCAGCGCTAGTTTCCTTTCTTTTGCTATTTTGTGCTTTTAATAAGTGTTGGTTTCTTTCTCTGTAACTCTTACTATTTTGTGCTAATAAGCTTTACTTTCTCTCTCTGTTCAAGGATCTCTTGAACTTGGAGAGGCTTGTAACTCATTAACTCTTTGTGAACCAGAGAGAAAAGAAAGGAAAAGAATTAAAATGTTTTACACAGGCAATATGCACAGACACACACTCAAACATACACACATACTCTGGTCAGGTCTGACCTCTTATCTCATCAGTATCAATTCTACAAGAGTTCATGGATACTTACATACATATACATATACCTACACACATACACATGTAAATAAATATAGACACACACACATATACACACACATACATGTATGTTTGGTGAATGGGGCTGAGCCCCAAATGCCACTTTATTCCTCTTCTCTGGCCTTCTTATACCTTCTTAGACAAAAGTTCTTTAGAAAATTACCTCATAGATAAAATGTTACACAAAAGGGGAGTTACAGAAGGGTATTGATATTAAGTTCAAAGCAGTGCTTTATTCTGCAAGCTCATTATAAGTTCAAAGCAACAGTTTCCCATGGCCTGGCTTTATCATAGTGCACACCTGTGACTTTATCCTTGGATCTGACCTAGAATGAATGTTTTTCCTTAATTACAAATTTTTCCCAAGCTGATTTCTCTTTCTAGTGTAATTGTGAAAGCTCACTGTATTCCTTATTATGCAGCCTTTACTTGCTAATCTATGAGGAGTGGGCACATTCTATTCTTGAGTCTAACTTTATTATATCTTTCTGGCAAAGCAACTAAAATCATCTCTTAAAACTTTCTTCCTAAAATTATTTGAATCAAATCAGGAATTTTATAAAATCATTATCAGGATTATGATATCATCAGTTTGTCTACATAGCACTAATACATAATAGTATATCTTCATTGTTCTGCAGAAAATCTGCCCAATAGGGGTGGCTAATGCTCAGGAATCACTGGACTATGTAATAATGACAGGAAAGGCATATCAGTAGCAAGAAGCAACCCTGGGATAAAAATCTTTGAAAGCCTTGTACTTCAGAGCTTGCCCATCGAGGCCATGTAAAGCTGTGGGCCATCTCCGGAAACCTCACTTGCATGCTTTTAGCCTTTCCTAGATGGCCTCTGCTTCTGAGCACTTTGTTTTTGAGATAGGGCCTCATATAACTCAGTCTGTCCAGGATCTCTTTGTAGCTGAAGTAGACCGTGAATTCCTGATCTTCCTGTCTCTAGCTCCCTAGTGCTGGGATCACAGGTGGGTACACCACCACATTTGCTTTTGTAAACACTTTTCCTTATTTATTATTATTATTATTATTATTATTATTATTATTATTATTTTAAAATTGAGACAGGGTTTCTCTGTGTAACAACCTTGGCTGTCCTGGAACTCTCTTTGTAGACCAGGCTGGTCTCAAACTTAAAGAGCTCTGTTGGTTTTGAATTTACAGGGATCTGCTTCTGCCTCTGTAGTACTGGGATTAAAGGCATTTGCCACCAAGCTCTTCTGTAAACACTTTATACTTATTTTTATTGTTTTTTAAAAAAAGTGTGTGTGTGTGCTCACTGATGCCAGAAGAGACATCAGATCCCCTGGAACTGGAGTTACAGGGGTGTGTGAGCCACCATGTGATGCTGGAATTGAACTCAGGTCCTCTGGAAGAACTAGTGCTCTTAATCACAACGTTTTCTTACTGTTGTTAACACCACAACCACCAATATTATTTTACTTATTTTTTGAGGTAGGATCTTATGTAACCCAGCCTATCCTCCAGCTCACTAAGAAGCTGAGATGACCTTGATTTTGTAAGAGTGCTGGGTTCACAGGCATGCTACCAATTCTGCTTTATATAATGCTGGGGATTGAACCTAGAACCCTAGTGTCTGGAAGGTAGGTACTCTGCTAAATGAGCTGTATCTCCAGCCCCACCTAAGTTTTTTTTAAAGGCTCCTGATGTCACTTTGTCTCATTGATGGTGGTGTCAGTCTCTTCCTTTAGTTAAGTTCCTACCTAGCTGATTTACTTATTTTAAGCATGCCTCCCCCTCCCAATATATAACTGTATTAGTCAGGGTTCTCTAGAGTCACAGAACTTATGGATAATTTCTAAATAGTAAAGGAATTTATTGATGACTTACAGTCGGCAGCCCAATTCCCAACAATGGTTCAGTCGCAGCTGTGAATGGAAGTCCAAGGATCTAGCAGTTACTCAGTCTCACGCAGCAAGCAGGCGAAGGAGCAAGAGCAAGAGCTAGACTCCCTTCTTCCAATGTCCTTATATTGTCTCCAGCAGAAGGTGGAGCCCAGATTAAAGGTGTGTTCCACCACACCTTTAATCCCAGATGAAAGGCGTAGCCCAGATTAAAGGTGTGTTCCTTAAACTCGGAGATTCAATCTTCTGGAATTCATAGCCACTGTGGCTCAAGATCTTCAAACCAAGATCCAGATAAGGATCTCCAAGCCTCCAGATAAGGGTCACTGGTGAGCCTTCCAATTCCGGATTGTAATTCATTCCAAATATTGTCAAGTTGACAACCAGGAATAGCCACTACAATCCACCCCTTGTCAACTTGACACAAATAATATCTCATGTTCACATGAAACAATAACAAGGTTGTAAATACGCCTAACATGATATAACTATTCCTCGTACAATCGCAAACGCATTTGTAAATTTACAATGGGCATTCATATTACTTTATAATCCTCGTTTCTGCAACTGGTTACGTGGCCTTAATTGGTATTTATAACTACCTTCCTCTACTACCCATTCTGTATTTCCTTCTCCTTCAGCCAGCACCTCAGCAGGTCTTGGCTCTTTTCCTGGAGGATTGACCCATACCTTCATTCCTGATGGGTCTGCGTCCTTTGTCATCCTGCTTGGATTAGGCTGTTGTAGTTTCCCATTGACTTTAATCACAGGACATGGTAGTACTAAGAGACGCCCTAAGGGATCTCCTACACTCCAGACATAATCTTGCTTACCACCATTGTGAAGAGGTAATCCAATTTCCCCATGGTAATCTGGATCTATCACCCCTCCTAACACTGTTATTCCTTTTTTAGCCTGTTGGTTTAAGGGCATTAGAAGCCCAAAATGACCAGGGGGAAGTCTGAGCTTCCAGTTCAATGGAATGTTTGTTGTAGCTCCTGGTAGGAGCATTCCCCTCTCTGGAGCCAAAACTTCTAGGCCAGCAGAACCTAGAGTTATGGGGACAGGAAGCAAAAATTTTCCTAGAGGGTCACTAGGAGTGATAGTAAGTGGAACTATTCCGTTTTCCACCCCTTGATTCCTGGACCCATGAATCCTGGCTATAGGTGAAACTGTACCATATATCGAGCGCTGATTCAAAGCATATACTGCCTTCTGAAGAACTCTACCCCAGCCTTCCAAGCTGTTACCACCTAATTGGCGTTGTAACTGCGTCTTCAAAAGGCCATTCCATCTTTCTATCAGCCCAGCTGCTTCAGGATGATGGGGAACGTGGTAAGACCAGTGAATTCCATGATCGTGGGCCCACTGTCGTACTTCTCTGGCTGTGAAATGAGTTCCTTGGTCAGAAGCAATACTGTGTGGAATACCATGACGATAGATGAGGCATTCTGTCAGTCCGTGAATGGTGGTTTTAGCAGAGGCATTACGTGCAGGAAAGGCAAATCCATAACCAGAATAAGTATCTACTCCAGTAAGAACAAAACGCTGTCCTTTCCATGAAGGAAGTGGTCCAATGTAGTCAACCTGCCACCAGGTTGCTGGCTGGTCACCCCGAGGAATGGTGCCATATCTGGGACTCAGTGTTGGTTTCTGCTGTTGGCAGATCTGGCAATCAGCAGCAGCAGTAGCCAGGTCAGCTTTGGTGAGTGGAAGCCCGTGTTGCTGAGCCCAAGCATAACCTCCATCTCGACCACCATGACCACTTTGTTCATGTGCCCATTGAGCAATGACAGGGATGGCTGGGGAGAGAGGCTGACTGTCCACAGAACGGGTCATCTTATCCACTTGATTATTGAACTCCTCCTCGGCTGAAGTCACCTTTTGGTGAGCATTTACATGGGACACAAATATCTTCACATCCTTTGCCCATTTGGAGAGATCTATCCACATACTTCTTCCCCAGATGTCTTTCTCACCAATTTTCCAATTGTGATCTTTCCAAGTCCCTGACCATCCAGCCAATCCATTGGCTACAGCCCATGAGTCAGTGAATAATCGTACATCTGGCCACTTCTTCTTACAAACAAACTGTAATACCATGTGTACTGCCCGAAGTTCTGCCCACTGTGAAGATTTCCCTTCACCTGTGTCTTTCAAGGTTGTCCCAGAAAGGGGTTGTAATGCTGCAGCTGTCCACTTCTGGGTGGTACCTGCATAACGTGCAGAGCCATCAGTAAACCAGGCTCTAGTCTTCTCCTCTTCGGTCAGTTGATCATAGGGAACACCCCATGAGGCTATAGGTGCATGCTTGGCAGCAGATGGCATTGTAACAGGAGTAGAAACCATAGGCATTTGAGCAACTTCTTCATGTAACTTGCTTGTGCCTTCAGGACCTGCTCTGGCCCGATCACGTATATACCACTTCCATTTGATAATAGACTGCTGCTGTGCGCGTCCCACTTTATGACTTGCAGGGTCTGATAGTACCCAGCTCATGATGGGTAGTTCAGGTCGCATAGTAACTTGGTGTCCTATTGTCAAACGTTCAGTTTCCACTAAGGCCCAATAGCAGGCCAAGAGCTGTTTTTCAAAGGGAGAATAGTTGTCTGCAGATGATGGTAGAGCTTTGCTCCAAAATCCCAAAGGCCTTTTCTGTGATTCACCTACAGGGGCCTGCCAGAGGCTCCAAACAGCATCTCTATCAGCCACAGACACCTCAAGTACCATCGGGTCTGCTGGGTCATATGGTCCAAGTGGTAGAGCAGCCTGCACAGCAGCCTGGACCTGTTGAAGGGCCTTCTCCTGTTCCAGGCCCCACACAAAGCTAGCAGCTTTCCGAGTCACTTGGTAAATAGGCCTAAGTAACACACCCAAGTGAGGGATGTGTTGTCTCCAGAATCCAAATAGACCCACTAAACGTTGTGCTTCTTTCTTGGTTGTAGGAGGGGCCAGGTGCAATAACTTATCTTTCACCTTAGAAGGAATATCTCTGCATGCCCCACACCACTGGACTCCTAAGAATTTCACTGAGGTAGATGGTCCTTGAATTTTGGTTGGATTTATTTCCCATCCTCTGATACGCATATGTGTTACCAATGAGTCCAAAGTGGTTGCTACTTCCTGCTCACTTGGTCCAATCAGCATAATGTCATCAATATAGTGCACCAATGTGATATTTTGTGGAAGATCCAAACGATCAAGATCCCTTCTAACTAAATTATGACACAGGGCAGGAGAGTTAATATATCCTTGAGGCAAAACTGTGAAGGTATACTGTTGGCCTTGCCAACTGAAAGCAAATTGCTTCTGGTGGTCCTTATGGACAGGTACTGAGAAGAAGGCATTTGCCAGATCAATAGCCGCATACCAGGTGCCAGGAGATGTGTTAATTTGCTCAAGTAACGAAACTACGTCTGGTACAGCAGCTGCAATTGGAGTTACTACCTGATTTAGTTTTCGATAATCAACTGTCATTCTCCATGATCCATCTGTTTTCTGCACTGGCCAGATAGGAGAGTTAAACGGAGATGTGGTGGGAACCACCACCCCTGCATCTTTCAAGTCCTTGATAGTGGCAGTAATTTCTGCAATTCCTCCAGGAATACGATACTGTTTTTGATTCACTATTTTCTTTGGCAGAGGCAACTCTAAAGGCTTCCATTTGGCCTTTCCAACCATAATAGCCCTCACTCTACAGTTCAGGGAACCAATATGAGAATTCTGCCAATTTCTGAGTATATCTATCCCAATTATACATTCTGGAACTGGGGAAATCACCACAGGATGTGTCCGGGGACCTACTGGACCTACTGTGAGTCGGACATCAGTCAAAACTCCATTAATCACCTGCCCTCCATAAGCCCCTACTTTAACTGGAGGGCCACAATGTTTCTTGGGATCCCCTGGGATCAGTGTCAACTCAGAACCAGTATCCAGCAGACCCCGAAAAGTCTGATTATTTCCTTTTCCCCAGTGTACAGTTACCCTTGTAAAAGGCCGTAGGTCCCTCTGGGGAAGAACTGGAGAAAGGGTAACAGCAAAACCTTTGAGTGTCTTATCAAGATCCTTCCTCAGAGGAACCTGGCCACCCCTTCATTCAAGGGGTTCCGGATCTGCAAACTGTCTCAAGTCTGGAAATTGATTCACTGGCCGAGATTGCTGTTTACCACGATCTAATGTAGCCTTTCTTTCATTTGTTTGAGAATTTTTCTGCTTATACAGATCAAACAAATATGCAGTAGGCTTCCTATGTATTTCATTCCTGGAAACACCATGATTGATTAGCCAGTACCAAAGGTCCAAGCGAGTCATGCCATTATAAATTTCACCTCTCCTGTGCTGACCATTACTGGGTATGTTATTATAAACATTCTTTTGTCTACGCTGTCCATTATAATAACTAGGATCACCTTGTCTCCGGCGATTCAATGCTGCCACCTGGCCCTTGTTACCTCGGGATCCAACTAAACCCAGTGAATTTAATTCATCTAATTGAGCAGAAGCATCTCCAATGCTAAGATCTGGCACAAGGAAAAGGGAAAGAACAAAACCCTTCAAATGTGCTGGTGCCCCTCTCACCAATTTGCGTCTTATAGAGCTGGTGAAAGGCATATCTTCTGGACCTTCCCATTGTGGACAATTATGCTTTACACAATATATCCACTCTAGCATTGCAATTTCCCTAAGTCTTAAAATCCCTTCATCAACACTAAGCCACGGAATATCAGGCATCTCCAAGTCATTTCCAGTAGGCCATCTTTTGATAAACACCTCAGCCAACCATTCAAACAAACTTTTGACACCTTTTTTAACTATGCGAGCTTCCGTATTAAACCTAGAATCTCTACTCAGAGGACCCATGTCAATAAACTCAGCCTGCTCTAGTTTTATGTTCCTTCCACCCTTATCCCACACCCTTAAAATCCATTCCCACACATATTCACCAGGTTTCTGCTTGAATGAATTAGCAAACTCATTAAGCTCCTTAGTAGTGTAGCGAATTTCCTCATGGACTATACTTTCTACCTCCCCTCTAGGAGCCTGTTTTGCTTTGAGTCTGGTTACAGGTCTAGAAGAAACTATTGGTGGGCCGTGAGCAGACTCTGTAAAATTAATTTCCTCATGTGGGGAAGGCATTATTTCAAGAGGTGGGGCTGAGGGTACTACTTCCTCAGGTGGGGCAAACCCTTGAGAATCTGAGGATTCAAAATTCTCAGCTTCAACATGGTCTTCCCACACATCCCCGTCCCATGTTGTAGGATCCCATTCTTTGCCAATTAGAGCCCTTACTTTAACTGTCGACACACTCTGAGGCTGAGACTTGAATTTTCTCTGTAGTTCAGCCAACCTTACAATGAGAGTTTCTGTTTGATTTTCTGCAACTTGAGCTCTATTGCTACAAGAGAGAAGATTCTCCTCAAGGACACACTTAGCAACTTTTAGATCGTTTACTTGTGTCTGGAGCCTTTCGATTTTATCACACAACTCCTTCCTTTCATTCATCATTTTTTCCACAGATACTAAGAGCAGCCAGCCAGTAAAATCATTTTTCGATTTTTTCCCCATCTTGTAGAAAGCTTTGTGCACTGAATCACCTAATTCATTAAGAAAATCAAGGGCATTAGCTTCTTTAAGTTCGGAATATAGTTTCAACCATGGGTCTTCAAAATTCTCTGAGCTCCCAGGAGGGAGAGAATCTGGAGAGGTTTCAATATTTGAAAGTGCTGGTGGATCAACAAGCCAATTCCAGTATTTTAAAAGATTCATCCTTGTACTTCTGTTACTCTAGAACCACTCCTGGTACCAACTTCTGTATTAGTCAGGGTTCTCTAGAGTCACAGAACTTATGGATAATTTCTAAATAGTAAAGGAATTTATTGATGACTTACAGTCGGCAGCCCAATTCCCAACAATGGTTCAGTCGCAGCTGTGAATGGAAGTCCAAGGATCTAGCAGTTACTCAGTCTCACGCAGCAAGCAGGCGAAGGAGCAAGAGCAAGAGCTAGACTCCCTTCTTCCAATGTCCTTATATTGTCTCCAGCAGAAGGTGGAGCCCAGATTAAAGGTGTGTTCCACCACACCTTTAATCCCAGATGAAAGGCGTAGCCCAGATTAAAGGTGTGTTCCTTAAACTCGGAGATTCAATCTTCTGGAATTCATAGCCACTGTGGCTCAAGATCTTCAAACCAAGATCCAGATAAGGATCTCCAAGCCTCCAGATAAGGGTCACTGGTGAGCCTTCCAATTCCGGATTGTAATTCATTCCAAATATTGTCAAGTTGACAACCAGGAATAGCCACTACAATAACCTATACGGAGATAATGTTTGCTATCTTGTGTACAAGGTCCCCATAGTTGTCAGAGTAGAACTATTGAATTTTCTCTGAGAGTGTTGGGATGCACGTCTAGTTTTCCTTGGGTCATGGAATTTTCCTGATAATCTTTGCAAATCTCTCTTTACTAGAATATTAACATTTTCTGTACTTTTTAGACAAACTTTTTTAACTTTAAAATCTTTCCATTTTATGTGTGCCCTGGAACAATACAGCTCTTAGTAGGAGCCTGGACATCTTTGAACTTAAATTCTTAAATGTAGAAGTTACTTAATCTCTTAAAGCCTCAGTATTTTCTTTTGCCTGAGTGGAAAGTAGCAGTACCTAATATGCTTACTCCAAAAGTCAAACAAGTATCTTGAAAGTTACCTTAAATGGCTAAAACTTTCCACATAATACTTAGTGATTTTTTTCCCTTAAATCTATGTGCCCTATTATCTATGCACACATATATAGAAATGTTCTTTGCTTAAGGAAATTATCTTTGACATTTCTTCTCTGATGATCTCTGTGAGACTTGATACAAGCAGATTCACATCTGACTTAGTGCTTTGAGTCCATATACTAACCGTTTCTTGCCCTTCAGTGTCTGTGTCTTCTGCATGATGAATGTAAAAAGGAAAGGAAAGGAGGGCAGGGCAGCTGCTAGATGTGGACTGTGGAGAAGGCTTGTTGTAGGTATGAGGGAGAGCAGAGCCAGAGGCATCTGGAAGGGCTAGGCTGAACTTGACCAGCAGACTAAACCAGGTCCTGTGAGGAGGTGGGGAGAGTCAGAAGCCAGGAGGCCAGGAGAGTGGCATAAGGCAAAATGCCTGGGTTATATAGAGAAGAAGAGCTGGGGGAAGGATGGCCCAGCTCTGGGCTGGAAATTTTAGGGTAGGGGGCAGGGTATGCCATCCAGGATGTCCCCCTAACAGGTACTGGAATTGCTGAGAGAGTCTGGTGGACAGGTATGCTTTGATATGGCACCTCAAGTTTGCCATATGTCTCTGGTTTGAGACCTAACACATACTCTTGAAAATAATACATATAGATTCCCTAGTGCTGTGTAAAATCTGGAAAGAGCCTTTCTATCCAGGCTGCATCATCTTACTGCATTCTTAGCATCAGGGCACAGCTATTGCCTTTCATCTCTGCCCCAAAGAAGGCTGTGATCTCTTTGTTGTTTGTTGGTTGGTTTCTCAGGACAGAGTTTCTCTGTGTAACCCCACCTGTCCTGGAACTTACTTTATAGGCCAGGCTATATATATGTCTTTATAGACTGAGAGACCCATCTTCCACTGCCTCCTAAGTGCTGGGACTTGGATTAAAGGCATGTGCCACCATGCCTGGCATAGGCTGTAGTTCTTATGTGAGTGTCAGTGGAGATAAGGGGGTACCAGTTAATATTTCAGTGGGTTCTCATAGCTCCAGAGAGTATTTGAGAAAATATTAAGGACATTTAAATTCAGATGACTGTGGGTTGAGATGTACAGCTGCCCTTTGGTGGCTAGGAACAAAGGATAACAGTCTACAATGTAGACCCATCCCCTTAAAATTATAGTAGCATCCTTGTAGATGTAGATAACTGTCTCTCTTGCCCCATAATGAAGTTTCTAAATGCAGTTTTAAAAATACTGATTTATGGCTTAGAGAGATGGCTCAGTGGGCAAAGTGACTTGCTGTGGAAGTGTGAAGGTCTGAGTTTGGGACTCCAGAATCCATGTAAAAGATGGGCATGACGGCATGTGCCTGCATCTCTAGCACTGCAGGGTAACCAGGCAGATGCTGGTGCTTGCTGACCAGCCAGTGCTGCTGAAATGCTAAGCTTCAAGTTCAGTGAAAGTCCGTCTCAACAAAATTAGGTAGTGAAGTGATGGAGGAAAAATGCTCTATATCAGACTCTGGTTTCCATATGTGCCTGCTTATACAGGCCAGCACACTTACACGTGTACATTCACATCTGAACATGTGTACATACACATATACCCCACAGACACACACTCGCGCACGCGCACACACACACACACACACACACACACACACACACACACTCTTCTGGACATAATGTGATAGGCATGTTCCTGTAGTCCTGGTGCTAGAGAGATGGGAGCAGCAGGAGGGTCCCTGGTACTTGTTGGCCCTTGTCAGCCTAGCTAGTTGAGCTCTAGATTAAGTGAGAGATTGTGTCAAAAAAATAATGTGGAGAGCAATTGAGAAAGACAAGTGATGTCAGCCTTGGCCTCAGAACACATGTAAACATCTGTGAACACACATAAAATGCAAATTCAAAAGTTGTGTCGTTTTTAGACAGTATTTTGAGGCAATGGGATACATTTCTCCTCATCTGCTATAATCAACTGCATGCTTAGAGGAAGAACATTTTTAGTATTACATTCAGTTATTCAGGTGCAGAATTCAATAACTGCATTTATACAGTTGTCTGGACATACAGAACACTGTGTGGATGACAGGTTTTTGTAAACCTCTATGAGAGCAGAAAATGGAGATAATCAGGCTCTCCTGTGTGCTTCAGTGACCGTCTTTGGGATTACAGTCATTGTTACCAGATAAAGGTTTTTTTCAATGGAGGGACAGATTTTTTCAGAGAGCACAGAAAACACAGGGCAGTTCTGAGGAGGCTAGAGTGGGGTAGCCCAAAGGCCCAGAGGGATAGTAGTTCAATGCATTGTTGATTTTAAAGAAGTTTTGTGATGATTTATGTTGTGAGTGCATTATTCATGGGGTAAGGCGAACCTTTCCCCTGTATGTTGGAATCATGGGGGACCAGCTATTCCTTCTAGGTCATTCGTCCCATGATCCTCTTGAAAAGCCGAAGGGGATCTTAAACACAATATAGATGATGTTATAGCGGACCTGGGGTCTTTAGAGAATGCAGACCCTCCATTAAAGTACACGTGGCATCTGGCAGAGTTCCCTTATGCTTGTGTTTCTGATACTATGGCAAGAGCCTTAAACCGTCCTCAGACATGTTCAACCACAAAGTGGCATTCTGACAGTCAGACAGAGTAGCCAAGATAAAGCTGCAGAGTCCTTAGCCCCTCACATGTCTCTGACTAACAGGAAACACTGAAAGGTTGCGCTCCGGCTTTCCGAGGTTGCCTCAGAACTACTCCTTTTCTGCTGCGCTTCTGTGTCAGGCTCTGCACCGGGCTGCCCTGCAGCGCTCCTCTTGACTTGCAAGGCCAACTCCTTGCAGAATTCTTTTTGTATTGTCTTTTATACCGTGTATGTGTTTGATTCATCAGAGTTAAACTGTAGGGTGTTGTTTGGAGGATTGGAAGTCTTCCTCTTTCAGTTCAGGGAGGTTTTATTTTTTTTTTGTTGTTGTTTTTTTTTGTTTTTTTGTTTTTTTAAACAAAGAAATATAGCACCAAAAGAGATAAGGTTACCAAAGTTACAGCTGCTCGGTTTGTGAGCCGTAAGCAGCAATGGATTTCCTTATCACACAATGTTTCTCTCACTAAATGGTAGCTTTTTTTCCCTGAGGTGCTTGGCACTATATTTCCCTTCAAGTAAGCAGGAACCTATCATAAAATATTGTATTTTTATATGACCCCATATTTTAGTAGTGTAAGTTATATAAATTGCACAAAGGGATACATGTCATTTGACATTCTCATACGTGCATATGTAATGTAGTCTGATGGTATGGAGCCCTCTCTTACCTCCTCTCTTCCACATTCCTAAAAGCTTTCCTCGAGCTGGCGATGCGCAGCAGTGCATGTGCTGCACAAAGGCAAGGCAGCCTGAGCTCAGTCCCTGGGACCACAGGGGAGGAGAGGAGCAGTCCCTGAAGGTGACTGGCACATCCAACAAGCAGACAGACTGAAAGCCCCCTCTCATTTCATATCCTTCTTTCCCTCCTAAATCCCACATGAGAAAAAGCAACCGTTTTTATATTTGTAACTTGAAGTTAGCATGCTGCAAAGATCTCCAGTTCCATGTGATTTCCTAAAAATGACATAATACCATGTTCTGATAGCTAAGTCAAACCTGTTTTCCTTATGTGTTGTTGCCGATGGACACCTTAGCTGCCGACAGCCTGGGTATTGCGGGCAGTGCACGTGAGCACGTGCACGCAGCACCTCAGTGTAAGCTGGTGTTGACTCTTTGAAGTGTGTACAGGAGGCAGATTATGTGGTAGTTGTAGTTTTGATTTTTTGAGGATCATTTATAGTGGGTGTACTGATTTGCATTCCCTCAGTGCTGTGCCAGGCTTCTTTGCATGCATCCTTGCCAGCGTGTGTTGTTTATACTTCTTCTTTTTTTTTGTTTTTCGAGACAGGGTTTCTCTGTGTAGCCCTGGCTGTACTGGAACTCACTTTGTAGACCAGGCTGGCCTTGAACTCAGAAATCCACCTGCCTCTGCCTCCCGAGTGCTGGGATTAAAGGTGTGCGCCACCACTGCCTGGCCTTGTTTATGCTTCTTGATGATATTCATTCAAAAAAATGTGGTGGTTGTTTTGTTTCCCTTTTTTCCAGTGTACTATTGATATTTATTGGAGGTAATCTGGGCTGGGGGTGAGAGGGTGCCTGGCTGGCATACACACAAAGCCCTAGGAGTCAATCCCCAGCACCATAACCCTCACCATAGTGACACCTGAACATAGCGGGACACACCGGGAAGGCCAAAGGGAAGGGCCGGGAAGGCCAAAGGGAAGGGTGAGAAATCCAGGGTAATCCTTGGCTACAAAATGAAATCAAGGCCAGCCTAGACCATATGGACAGACCTGTCTGTGTGTCTGTGTTTGTCTGTTTCCCCCCTTATAAATCTATATATCTATATATCTATATACATACATACATATATATATATATATACACACACATACATACATACTCACCACCACCAAAGAACTGCTATAGATTTATCTGAAAATATCTGAACATATTTCTCAAGTATGTGCCTAAAACATGTGAGCTAGCTGAAAGTCCAATACGCATTTAAGTCCAGCATCTAGATGTCATCTCAGAACTTTGGCTTCTGTAGCTCCATATAAAGAAGTTAATTAAATTCCACTAATACTTACTGAGCAGGTGAGCGTTTTCTGTGTAAAACGCTGAAGTACTTAGGGACACAATAGGCAAGGGATCTGGCATTTACGGAACACAGTTTCAGATAGTCCCAATTTACTTTAGCTAACCATCCCATTTAATCCATGCGGTAGCAGTGCTTAACCAGATATTATCTCATTTTATAGCCCAGGAAATAGACATTGAACTCAAGTTCTTAATCTAAACAGCAGCTCTGGACTTTGAACCTAATTCTCCCTGACAAACAGCCTATGTCCTTTCCTAATGCACGGTATTGTTTTTATAGAAATGTGATATAGTTCTTGTCTCAGGAGTTTATGGAGTTTAGGGGTTCCCAGAGCTATATCAGAAAAGTCTGATTTACTTTAAGGAAGTCACAGGTTCAAAACTAATATTTTATAATAAGTAATATTAAGGTGCTGTTTCACTGCTGATGCCGAAGCCATAATGGTAAGATTCTGGCACCTTAGAACAGACTCACCGTGGGGCACTATACAAGACTCCAGTTATTGTCATTTTTGCCACTATGTTCTGAGAGAAAAAGAAAAATAAAAGCCCCTTGGTGCTGCAGTTAAGATAAATCAAGACCCAAGTGTATGTCTTTTTTATTGACCTAAAGTCAAATGGTATGAAGTTTGTCTTTCTAATGTGTGTGATCCTTTGGCTTTTGTCACAAGATTAGTCAGTCATTGTTGAGGGAAAAATTAAACAATCGGCACCAGCCCACACTAAACAAATGTAACTCTAGTTCCAGGGGACCTGGGACCCTTTTCTGGCCGCTGAGGTCACTAGCATATAACACACACACACACACAGAGTTCTCTCCTGTGATGTGGATTCTAAGGATTAAACTCAGGTTCTTAAGCTTACAGTATCTACTGAACTAGCTTACTGTCCCTACCCTTTTTTTTTTTTGGTAACTTATTTTATATGTATATGTGCTTTGTGCACTATGTATGTGGCCCAGGGAGGCCAGAAGATGGTGACAGATTCCCTGGAACTTGAGTTACAAGTGGCTGTTAGTCACAGTGTGGGCTCTGGGATTCTGTTCCTGTTTCCTCTGGAAGAGCAACAAGTACTCTTAACCACTGAGCCATTTCTCCAACCCGACTCCCCATTAAATCTTTTGTTTGGTTTTTCAAGACAGGGTTTCTCTGTGTAGCCTTGGCTGTTCTTATTATATCTAAGTACACTGTAGCTGACTTCAGACACTCCAGAAGAGGTTGTGAGCCACCATGTGGTTGCTGGGATTTGAACTCAGGACCTTCAGAAGAGTAGTCGGGTGCTCTTACCTGCTGAGCCATCTCACCAGCCCCCTGGAACTTGCTCTTTAGACCAGGCTGGCCTCGAACTCATAGCGACCCATTTGTCTCTGCCTCCGAAGTGCTGGGATTAAAGGCATCATATGCCACCACTGCCCAGCCCATTAAATCTTTTTTTTAATTTAATTTATTTATTTTATGTATATAAGTATACTGTAGCTATCTTCAGGCACACCAGAAGAAGGCATCAAGATCTCATTACAGATGGTGTGAGACACCATGTGGTTGCTGGGAATTGAACTCAGGACCTCTGGAAGTCAGTGCTCTTAACCGCTGAGCCATCTCTCCAGCCCCCATTAAATCTTTTTAAAAAGTAGCCATACAGAGACAAAATTAACAAACTTTGCAATTCTGCACAGGCAAAACATCCAACTTACTGCTGCTTAGGGAGTTGTAAACATGCCCAGCATCACCACTGCTGGTGTTAGAACACCTCCATCACTCCATGATGGACCTGTGCCATTTCCCTTTGCCTACTCCCTGCTTTCGTTTCTGTGCGTTTCCTTGTTGTGAGCTTTTGTGTGATTGGGATCATACAGTAGATAGACTTTGCGTGCTCCACAGCACTTGCTGTGTGCACACCTGACTTCCACAGCTGTAGTGGCTGTGAGCTGTTCGTTGTAGTTTTGTTTCATGTCTCCTACTGACAGTGGTGTGGGATCTCCTGGTATGCTTATTGTTCATCTGCATGCATTCATTTCTCTTTTAATTCTTAAATCTTAAGATATCCTTATATATGATCTTAATTCCCTACTTAATGATGCTTTGTATATTTTCTGTGTGACTTTTTCCACCTCTATGGAGCCCTGGCTGGCCTAGAACTCCTATAGAGAACTTATAGGAGGCTCCTGCCTCCCTCCAGGTGCTGAGTGCCTGGGTCTTTTTTCATTGCTCTTGATATTATCAGAGGGTAACCTTGAGAGTGTCGCTTTTAGTTTTGACGTAGTCCAGTTTATCTACTCAGAATTTTATGATATTTATTTATCTTGGAGAGAGATGTGTGTGTGTGTGTGTTGTGTGTGTAATGTCTGGAGGTCAGAGCACAACTTCTACGGGAGTCAGTTCCCTCCTTTTTTTCCCTTTTGGGTGCCCTCAGCCTTTGTGGCAAACACCTTTACTTTGTGAGCCATACCTAGTATTACCTGATGGAAGCCCATGAATGCGCACTCTGTTGTGGCATCTGCAGGTGTTGCTTTACTTTAGCCTCATGTTCGTGTAATGCAAAGGGTTTCATTCGGCTCCCGTTCCCTGGCACCTCACACCGCGCAGTAGGGTCCGCCTGCTCTGGGACTTTTCTTCTCGACACTGACTTGTCTTGGCATAACTTGTTAGTCAGTGTGATCATTTAAATTGGAGCTGAGGTCTTGGAGGTTTGTTCTGACCCTGGAGGACTGCTTCTAGCTGCCTCTCCTGGTTCTCAGTGCTGAGCTGGCTACCCTGCGGTTTAGATTGTTATTCCTAAGTAAGAGGAGCTGTTTTTCAAGATGCTTTCAGGCTTGAGTCCCCCAGCCTGTTTAAATAGAAACAGTTCCTCTGTGGAGAACTTGGGAGCTTCCTGTGGATCGCCTCTGCTCTTGGGCAGATCTCTGAGTCATTCCTTCGGACCTTGGCCAGGGGGTTGCTTGTGGTCTTTTTGATTTGCCTCAGAGCGTGGAATTTTTGCCCAGTGATGGAGCTGGAGCCCCAGCATTTTGAGACTCTTGTTGCTTGGGTGGAGCCTCTGTACTACGGTGCCCCGGGCTTTTGGTCTCAGCAGGAATTTAACCTCCTCATCCTAAAGGATGAGAGAGGCTAGTGGCTACTCTTTCTGGTGTTGGATCTGGAGCTAGAGCAGGGTGCTCCCTTTGGTCACTTAACTCTTTCGGGTAGGGATGGGGTGTAAGCTGGTCAAGGGATGCTGGTTCTCGCTCACTGTCAGAGTGTCAGCCTTTCCTCATTTGCAGTGTCTCCTGAGGGGCACTTGTAGAGAGAGCTTTTAATGGTTGCTTCTCCTAAGTGGTTTTCCTTGGCCTTGCTCATTTTCCTGAGAAGTCTTTTGAGTTCTTCTTGTTGAAATCATGGGAGTAGGAAACATAACATAATCCCTAGTTGGGATCACTTTTTTTTTTTTTTTTTTTTGGTTTTTCGAGACAGGGTTTCTCTGTGTAGCCCTGGCTGTCCTGGAACTCAGTTTGTAGACCAGGCTGGCCTCGAACTCAGAAATCCGCCTGCCTCTGCCTCCCGAGTACTGGGATTAAAGGCCTGCGCCACCACGCCCGGCTGGGATCACTTTTTTAAAAAAATATTTTTTAAACTTTTTTTTTTTGAGACAATATTTTGCTGTATTGCCCTAGCTGACCTGGAACTTACTATGAATCCTATAGTAAGGCTGGTTTTCAACCTAGAATCCTCTGCCTCAGCCTCCAGTCATGTGCTACTATGCCTGGCTTTAATAGCAGCTCAATTTCAGTAGCGTCTAACTTCATAACTCTGTATCCCCCTTTGTGTTGAAATGGTCGAGATTTACAATGTGCCCATTAAATCTACTTACATAGGTTCAATTTTTGGATTCTGTGCTTCTTATTTTCATAAGACAGAAGAAAACCAAATTAACTCATACTGTTTTTGTGCTCACTTCTTTGATTCATTTCTCAGTGCTTTGTATTATAGTTTTTGTGTGTTTGCATTTGAATTGGTGTTTTATTTCAACCTGAAGGACTCCTAGCATGTCTTGTAGGTCAGGTCTGCTAGCAAATAGTTTTCCCTTCTATGTGGAAAAGTAAGTTTTGATAGAAGTGTTGACTTTGAATTTGTCATCCACTGTGTCTGGTGCCCACTGAGCAAGCAGTCAGCTCTTCACTGTGCTGAAGATCTTTGTGCATCATATATCTATATCTATATCTATATACACACACACATACACACACATTACATACATACACATATATACACATACACATATTACATACATAATATTTATATAAACACATACATATATATATACACACATATATTACATACATACATATTTATATACATATATATGTGTGTGTGTGTGTGTGTGTGTGTGATTTTCTTCTTTGCTGGATTGTGGTATGTCTAAGTATGAATCCCTCACACATATTTGGAGCTTATTGAGCTACTTAGATGTATGGGTTAATATTTCCATCAATATAGAAAGGTTTTCAGGCATCATTCCATGCATGTCTTCTCTCCTTTCTCTCATAGGTCTTTGCTCTCTCTGAGATGCTGCGTGCATCAGCGAAGCCATAGCACCCGTAGGTCTCTGTGGGGAAGGAGGTCTTTGTTATCCCAGGTGTCTGTTTCCATCTTCTGAACTGAAATGGCTGCTCAGACTCTAGTAACTCAGTCCTATTTGGCCTCAAGAGAGCTGTGTGTGTTCTCCTTAACTATCCCTCCTAAAAGTCTCCTGTGCCACTTGAGCCTAGAGCCCACTGGCCAGAATGTCATTATATGACTGCAGCTAGTTGTAAGGGGAGCTGGGGATTGTAGTCATTAAGCACACTGAGGTCGCCCTTTGTCTGGGTTTTTTGTTAGTAAGAAAGAAGAGGAAAAGAAGTTTAGGGGCTGACAAGAGTAATGGCTTTGACCTCCTGTCTATCCCTTTAGGTTTAATGTTACTACCAATCTCTCTTTTTTTTTTTAAAGATTTATTTTATTATTATATCTAAGTACACTGTAGCTGTCTTCAGACACACCAGAAGAGGGCATCAGATCTTATTAAGGATGGTTGTGAGCCACCATGTGTTTGCTGGGATTTGAACTCATGACCTTTGGAAGAGCAGTCAGTGCTCTTACCCTCTGAGCCATCTCTCCAGCCCCACTACCAATCTCTTAAAGACATGTTATTCATTTATTACACACACACACACACACACACACACACACACACACACACACACTTAAAAATACTAACCAATTCTCAGCCTTTTGGCTAAGATCAAGTGTAAAAAAATACTAAAAGATTATTTTTAAACAATTTCTTTTTTTTTATATACTTTTTATTAGGTATTTTCCTCATTTACATTTCCAATGCTATCCCAAAAGTCCCCCATACCCTCCCCCCCCCACTCCCCTACCTACCCACTCCCACTTTTTGGCCCTGGCGTTCCCCTGTACTGGGGCATATAAAGTTTGCAAGTCCAGTGGGCCTCTCTTTCCAGTGATGGCCGACTAGGCCATCTTTTGATACATATACAGCTAGAGTCAAGAGCTCCGGGGTACTGCTTAGTTCATAATGTTGTTCCACCTACAGGGTTGCAGATCTCTTTAGCTCCTTGGTTACTTTCTCTAGCTCCTCCATTGGGAGCCCTGTGATCCATCCATTAGCTGACTGTGAGCATCCACTTCTGTGTTTGCTAGGCCCCGTTTAAACAATTTCTGACTAAAAAAAGAAAATATAGTAACTTTAAACATACAATAACCCAGGGATGCTATATTCCAAAGCGTCAGGAAACCAGTTTATCCTTGTTAGTTGTTTTCAAAGTACAGTTTTTCTATAGTTTAAGAGTGCCGCTTTTGCTAGGCAGTGGTGGCGCACGCTTTTAATCCCAGCACTTGGGAGGCAGAGGCAGGTGGATTTCTGAGTTCCAGGCCAGCCTGGTTTACAAAGTGAGCTCCAGGCCAGCCATGGCTATACAGAGAAACCCTGTCTCAAAAAAAAAAAAAAAAAAAAGCTTAAAATAAAATATTTGTGTATTTATTTTTTAAGATTTATTTATTTAATGTCTATGAGTACACTGCAGCTGTTCAGACAGACCAGAAGAGGGCATCAAATCCCATTGCAGATGGTTGTGAGCCACCATGTGGTTGCTGGGAATTGAACTCAGGACCTCTGGAAAAGAGCCATCTCTCCAGCCCTATTTATTCTTTTTTAATTAATTGATTATTTTATTTATTTATATGCCAAATGTTGCTCCCTTCCTGTCCCCCCCTTGAAAAGTCCCCCCCCCATACTCCCTCCTCTTCAACTCTGAGAGGGTACTCCCCATCACGTATTCCCCCTCCCCGGGGCATGAGTCTCTACAGGATTTGGTGCATCCTTTCCCACTGAGGCCAGACAAGGCAGTCCTATGCCAGGGGCCTCAGACCAGCCCCCTGTCCTCTTTGGTTGGTGGCTCAGTCTCTGGGAACTCCCAGGGATTCAGGTTAGTTGACACTCTTGGTCTTCCTATGGGGTTGCCATCCCTTTAGCTCCTTCAGTCCTTCCTTTAACTCTTCCATAGGGATCTCTGACCTCAGTCCAATGCTTGGCTGTGAGAATCTACATCTGAGGACAGCCATGCTAGGTTCTTGTCTGCAAGCACAACATCGCATCAGTAATAGTGGATCCCAAGTTGGGCCTGTCACTCGTTGGTCATTCCTTCAGTCTCTGCTGCATTTTTTGTTCCTGCTTTTCTTTTAGACAGGAACAATTTGGGGTCAAAAATTTTGTAGGTGGGTTGGTATCCCCATCCCTCCACTGGAGGCCCTGTCTGACTACTGGAGGTAGTTTCTTCCATATCCCTTCTGTTGGGCATTTTGGCTAAGGGCACCCACTTGAGTCCTGGGAGCCTTCACCATCCCAGGTTTCTGGCACTTTCTAGAGGTTCCCTCTACCTCCCACCCCCAGCAGCTGTATATTTCCATTTATTCTTAAGACAGAATCTCACAGTGTAGACCAGGCTAGTCTCGAAGTTACAGAGATCATCCTCCCACTGGGCTGCCTCCTGAGTACTGGAGTTAAAGGTGGGTGTCACCGGCCAGCTCTGTGTCCTGCTGCTTTTTTTACCCTGTGGTGCTGGCAATGGAATCCAGGTCTTCCCTGGTGTAGGCTCATGGGGTAGTGCTTGTGTGTTTTATAAAAAAGAAAAGCCAGGCATATGCTTGGTAGAGGCAAGATATGGTATGGGGGAAGAGAGAGAGAGAGAGAGAGAGAGAGAGAGAGAGAGAGAGAGAGAGAGAGAGAGAGAGAGAGAGAGAGAAAAGAAGAAGGAGGAGGAGGAGGAAGAGGAGGCCAGCCATTAACACTCGGAGAGAGGGGGAGGGGAATGGGGAGAGAAGTGACAGAGAGGGAAGAGAGGAAGTAGGAAGACAAGAGAGTGAGGAGGCAAGCCGCCCCTTTTATTGTGAGTCAGGTGTACATGGCTGTTGCCAGGTAACTGTGGAGCAGAGCCTAGATGAAATGCTAACAGTGCTGAGGCATACCCCTAGCCCCTCTTGCTGCTTGTCAGCAGTCTCTGATTTTAAGAATATTCACAGTCCTCTTTCTGTTTCATTTTTATGCCTGCAACATCCATGTTACCACATTCAAAGGTTTTCTTTTGGATGTGGATCACCAGTGTGTTCCCCTTTTCCTTGGTTAGCTTTGAACCTTTTCATTTTAAGATACACCGCCACCAAAATAGTTAACCATTCATGAGACTGGTATGTATGTATGTGTGTATACACACACACACACACACACACACACACAGAGTCTTAGGGTTTCTCTTCCTGCACAAACATCATGACCAAGAAGCAAGTTGGGGAGGAAAGGGTTTATTCAGCTTATACTTCCATACTGCTCTTCATCACCAAGGAAGTCAGGACTGGGACTTAAGCAGGACAGGAAGCAGGAGCTGATGCAGAGGCCATAGAGGGATGTTCCTTACTGGCTTGCTTCCTCTGGCTTGCTCAGCTTGCTTTATTATAGAACCAAGACTTACCAGGCCAGAGATGGTCCCACCCACAAGGGGCCTCTCCCCCTTGATCACTAATTGAGAAAATGCCCCACAGCTGGATCTCATGGAGGCATTTCCCCAAGTGAAGCTCCTTTCTCTGTGATAACTCCAGCTGTGTCAAGTTGACACAAAACTACCCACTTTTGCTTGTTATCTACACTATTCTTATTGCCTACACAGGTGACTTCAAAATACTTAGTGTTGACTGGTTGTACTGGGTTTTTACCCTTTTATGGATTTTTATAGTAACTGCACTTAAGGGCTGGGGGTTATAGCTCAGGTAGTTGGAAGAATGCTGGCCTAGCATGCCTGGGGTTATAGGTTTGACCCCCTAGTAGTGGACCAGAAAAGGTAATAATACTTGGGGCTGTTGCCTGCCTTGGGAGGCAACACTTGTAATATAGAGGCAGGTGGATCTTTGAGTTCGAGGCCTGCCTCTTTTGTAATGCTTACAGACAAGTGCTGCCTAATGATGGCAGAGTAGTCTGAGAATTGTATCAGTAGGTGATCTTGTCACTGTGCAAGCTCATAGAGTGTCATTACAGAAACTAATATGGCTAGGACAGGCAGCATAAACTTAGGGGACACTGCCATATGTGTACTCTCGTTATGTTGTTGACCAGAGTCTTCTGTTCACATGACTGTCTTTTCATTTGGAAAAGGAGCTCTCTTTGTTCTAAGGCTTTAAATACAGCTGTGCTGACATTTAACGTCTACTGAGGCCTTACACTCACTCTCGGGTTCTCAGCAACCTTTCAAAATACTTAGGGACTAAGGGTGATGCTTTAAAACTTTTTTTGTTTTTACATTTTATTTGCATTTCTGAATGAGACAGAGAGCAAGAGCCTGGGGGAGAAAGGGAGAAGCCTGAGCACCCATGCTGCTGCATGTATGTGGAGGTCAGAGGTCAGGTGACAGTTCTGGAGAGCGCTCTCTCCTAAGACTGAGGGATCTGAGAGTTGAGCTCAGGTTGTGAGGTGTGGTGGCAAGCACCCTAACTCCCTGAGCCATTTCACTGGTCCAGAGTAGTTCTGTCTACAGCAAGAAGCCGTCAGAAGCGAAGAGCAGGAAGTCATGGCTGAGGTGTGGTCTTATTGAAATTGTCAAGGGTTGTTGTATCTCCAGAAGTACTGTGTTGATCAAAGGTCTTTAAAAAACTGAAAATGAAGGTGACCCGAATGGCAAGTCTTCTGTATAGTGACCTACGATACCAGTGTAAGTTAGCTTAATTACTAAGCTCATCTGCGTCCAGTGAGATACCCCAGCAGGTAAAGGTGTTTGTCTCCAAGCTAAGTGACCAGAATTTGATACCCAGAACCCACAGGCTAGAGGGACAGAACACACTCTTCCTATAGATCGCCTTCTGATCTTTACACACGCTTCACCGATCTGCACACACATGTAAAATAAAATTTAAAATAAGCTAGTTTTGAGTTGTAGAGATGGCTTAGTGAGTAAAGGCACTGGTTGACTGGCTGTCAAGTCTGAGGATCTGTGTTTAATGCCCAGGACCCACATGGTAGAAAGAGAAAACCAACCTCCAAAAGTTGTTCCTGACCACACATGTGCCACAGCATGTGCACCCCACCCTCCTCTACACACACAATAAGTGGAGCTTTTAAAAGATACTTTTTACACCTAAACTGTATTTGAACGAGTGATCTATGAACACTCGGCCATCGCCCAGTTGTGCTCTAATGCTGCCTGCAGCTGCGCATTGTCCTGACAGTTCTCCTCCACACAGCACCTACAGGAGCTCAGGTGCTCTGGGGCTCACTTCCTGTGGTGCTCTCCTCTCCAGAGGCTGTACATAGCCAAGCGGAGATGCTCCTCTCTGGGTTGTATTTGGACATTCCTTCAAAACTGCAGCAACTTCAATCTTTTTATGGCAAGACACGTTGTTCAAAGTGCTTATAAATTTTGGATCAAGAATTTAGGAAACCCCTTGTGGTTTCTTTTGTAAAGCACGAGCAGGTTCTTGTTGTGCCGGGAAAGAGCTCATTGGGAAACCAAAGGATGCAAGGCTGCTGGCACTCCAGAGTGCAGCTTCTCCTTAAATGCTCCATTGTAGTGAGAAACAAAGCGCAGTACTGTAGACGGCTTCCTTCCTCCGCCTAGGTGAGGTTTGCCTCAACAGGTTTGTCATTCCAAAGTTACTATGTTAGAAAAATAACACGTCTCCCTCATGTGATCCTCATCTGAACAGCGTTGCTATGGCAGATCCTCTGTAGAGCAGATTTTTCTGTGGCTTGGCCACATTTCAGCTTATGCTGGGTTATTGGCACATGGAGGTTTAGTGAGAGAGCAAAAGTGTCTGAAAAATTCCGATCCTGACTGCTTTCTCATAACGGACCACGTAGCTTTCAGGTGAGCATACAAAATCTGACACACAGCAAGGAGTGTCTTAAGTGTCCATGGCTCCATCTCTTACACAAGGCTCCAAAACACAATGGAATTCCACTTTTAAAAATTGATGAACCTGACCACCACAGAGGGGGGGTTCTTGTGACTCATGGGAAGCACACCTGTGATGTTTGTGGACGTGAATAAAGGCCATGAAAGAATCCGATGGGGTCATCGCTGAAAATAGTGCTTTGGGTTGCAAGCATTTATTTTCAGAGTGGTGTGTGCCAGGGATGGTGTAAGGTAAATTGTGAAATTTATGTAAAATGTTGTCAGCAAAACACGGCCTGTGGTTAATCTTTCTGGGTCCTCTATGATAACGAGATAGATAACAATAGTAACACCAGACAAGGTGCTGACTTACTCAGCTCACACATCACAGCTGCAATCTAAAGAACAGCCTGTTGTTGTTTGGGAACAGGCTAAATAGTAATTAGACTCAGAGCCAGAAGCAGGCTAAAGTAAATAGCTTCCCTGTGGTCATTCTTTGTGTACCTGCTAAAGTGGTTTTGGAAACTACGGATCAGGTCTTGCACTCTGCATCCAGGGGCGTCTCTCCCTGTCTGCCATACGGCTCTGTAGCTCATCCCAGCTCAGTGCCTGTTGGTTTGTATTTGCTGCTCCCTCTGCATTACTGTCTTGTTTCTACCAAGTAAATTCAGGCAGAGAGTGTGTGTGTGGTAATGAGAGGCATAGGTCCTGAAACTGCTTGTGCAGGGTCTAATAATGTAACATTTCAGCACCTAGTTTCCTCAACTTTAAAACTGAGTACTAGAAATACATAGCTCTTAGTGTTGTCCAGATTGAATACAGACAGGTAGGGTATCTCTCTTATGTTAAGTGGTCATTAAGTGTTTACTGTTCTCAGTTCAGCTCAGATAGCATTTCCTCAATGAGACCTTTCTTGCCCTGGCTCCAGGCATATGATGCTTATAGTTTATTTAAATTACCTTGTTCTTTAGCTGTTTACTTTTGTTTCCATTATGTTGAGGCAAGCCTTATTATGTAGTCCCAGCTGGCCTCAAACTCAAAGAGATCTGCCCTCCTCGGCCTCCCAAGTGCTGTGATGAATCACAGTGTGCTACCACACTTCCTATATACACTCATATACATACACATATATGTATATATACACACACATATTCATACACATATATGAATATGTACACGCATACATGTATATATATATGTCTTATAATGTAAGTTTCAGCACATCAGAGAAATTTTTGTCTCTTGAACTTCAGTGCCTAAAACAAAACCTGATGGTAAGAGTCAGGTCTACCCCAGGTCTTTAGGACAGTGTTGCTCAGTTAAGAGAAGATGGTGCCTTGCCTACCTAACACCTATAGGGTATACTGTAAGCTATGGACTTTGGTGGGAGTGATGTAATCAGTGGAACGGGAATTGAGTCTGGGGATGAAATACATATTTAACTTCTCTTCAGTTTTTATTTCTTTCTGCTGCTTCCAGCTGGTGAGTTTATGCCCCTTTATATAAGCCCTTAAGCTTACTTGAGTCTTTAAGTTTGGGGACAGCTGGTCGCCTCTTAGCATTCTAAAGTTACAGCTTTACTGCATGTCTAAAATAGTATGAATAGACAGTGCTGATATGTAATTAGATACTCGGCTGTGTATGGTAATTTAGGAGTCTTAGGGATGGCCTGAGAGCCTAAGTAAGCAGTGAGGCTGGGAATGCCTGAGCTTTCAACTGAGCCGACTTGGGTGGTGTTTTACTACTTAGCAATCTTGTAACTGATTTATAAACCAAGAAACATTAACCAATCATCCCTCTGCAATTTTATTCCTACTTGTTCTCAGCCTGCTTTGAACAACTTTTCTGTTGTTCTCTTCTCTTCTGTCCCTCCCTCCCCCCAGGTAACTTTTAAAAAACATTATGTGTATGTCTGCTTTAGTGAGTTTATGTGCTCCATGTGTATATAGGTGCTCCATGTGTATAGGTGCTCCATGTGTATAGATGCTCCATGTGTATATAGGTGCTCCATGTGTATATGGGTGCTCCATGTGTATATGGGTGCTCCATGTGTATATAGGTGCTCCATGTGTATAGGTGCTCCATGTGTATATAGGTGCTCCATGTGTATATAGGTGCTCCATGTGTATGTGAGTGCTCCATGTGTATATGGGTGCTCCATGTGTATAGGTGC
Source organism: Mus musculus (assembly GCF_000001635.26). Classification (NCBI taxonomy): domain Eukaryota; kingdom Metazoa; phylum Chordata; class Mammalia; order Rodentia; family Muridae; genus Mus; species Mus musculus. The sequence continues at coordinate 81,127,811 of NC_000081.6, read as the reverse complement.
TCCATGTGTATATAGGTGCTCCATGTGTGTATAGGTGCTCCATGTGTGTATAGGTGCTCCATGTGTGTATAGGTGCTCCATGTGTATATAGGTGCTCCATGTGTATAGGTGCCAATGGGCTGGAACTGGAGTTACAGAGACTTAGATGTCACCTGTGATGGAAACCAAACTCTAGGTCCTCTTAACTGCAGAGCCACCTCTCCAGCTCCCTCTTCCTCTGTTACATTGTTTATGATTTCTTTTGTGCTACCTTTATTTCCATATTAAAGGAAACTCAAATGACATTTTTAGAACTTGACCTTGGACCCTGGACACAATGTGCAAAGTCAATTTTACCTCCTCAGATAACATTTCCCCTTCCTTTGTATCTTTTAACAAAACTACTTGAGTTGTAAGAACATAGAGGTGTACTACCACACACACCCAGCTAGTGAAGTCATCTTTGACACTTCCTACTGGTTCATCTCTGCAACCAAATGCATCCCACAACACATTGTGTCCCATAAAAGGCCTGGGTGTTTGTTTGTTTGTTTTCTCTGTGTAGCCCTGGCTGTCCTGGAATTCACTCTGTAGACCAGACTGGCCTCGAACTCAGAAATCCACCTGCCTCTGCCTCCCAAGTGCTGGGATTAAAGGTGTGCGCCACCACGCCCAGCCAGCCTGTCTTGTTCACTCAACAGGAATTTGTTAGATGTGGGCTGCAGCTCTTCCGCAGAACTAATGTTCCAGGTCTCCGCATACTTACGTTTTAACTTACGGAGTGCGCTTTCCCTTTCCCCCTAAGTTGTATTTTCCATAGTAATTCTCTGATGTGCTGATTCTCTTAAACATTGATGTTATCACTTCCTGCTTTCTAGAGCTGGAGGCTTAGCTTTCTGTTCCAAACTCATCTTTTGACTCTTTTGTACTTGAATCATGTGGTTTGCCAATGGATTTCCCATTCAGCGCATCTCCTGTTTATTCTCCTCTGTCTGTTCATGCAGCCCTTCCTCCCGAAGAGTCTTAGCTTCCCAAGGGCAGGCATTTCCTCTCTTACACCCTATGGACTTGTATAGTGCCTGGCAGGTAGTACACTCAATAAACATGTTTTGAAGACTCCATGAACAGTGTGGGAATCCTGTTGGTTGTATCGATTGTGGATTTTGGGTGATGGATTGTTCAGGTTGACCTGGAACTCCCAGGTACAAGTGATCTTTTCACCCAAGCTGCTTGGACAGCTAAAGCTTGGGGCTGTTCTTAAGTTCTGTGACCTTTTCCACGAAGCTTTTTCTGATCTTTGCATTTTCATACCTAACTGTGACAGAACCTTCTTTATTCTTTGCTTTCTGTTTCTCTGACCTCAGGGTATTATATGAATGCTAGTTATGAGGTTAATATGATTAGTAAGTGAAGTGTTTTTGAGCCTTTATTGTGTATCAAGGTTTGTGTCTAGATACGTGAGACAAAAAGACAGCAGAATGGAGTTTCTTCCCTCATTACATTTACCAGCCACTGAGGCATCAGCTGACTAGTGGGAAGGTCAGTGGCAAACAGAGTCTCAGAAACACCGCTATTGGATGGGATGGTGGTCGGGAGCAGAAGAAAAGGCAGTGTGGGTGTTCTCATGGTACAGAGCAGCCAGCCAGTGCATAGAGATGGAGGGAGAATGGGTCAGGGCAGTGGGGAGAGGGAAAGCAGAGGTGGGTCCTTACGTGGTTGACTGATTCTCTGCAACATTATCCTGAGGAAGCCTGAAGTGATAAAGGCCACACATTCACAGGCCATCATCACCGTTGTCTGTCTTGATAGGCTGGCCATTTGGCTAAGAAATGTTCGAGGTACGTGTAAGTCTACCTCTGTCCTGCCCCAATTCTACTACTTTGAGACAACCCCTAAAACTCTTAAGTCTCATCTGAGCATCATGCTACATAGATGTAATCCCAGCTCCTGGGAGACTGAGGCTGGAGGATTGTAGGAAGTTTTTGAGGCTAGTCAGGGCTCCATAGCAAAAGCCTACCTCAAAATAAAAAATAAAACCTCTTTAGTCTTGCTCTGTATTCTCCACATTTCTAAATATGATTATACTTTGATTCCTTGGTACCAATTTTAAACTGGAAATCTTGTAGGAAAAAATGTATCTCATGGGTTCTCTTCTTACCTTGCTCCCCATGAGATTGTATTGTTGTACATAGCTGAATCTACTTCAGTTGATGTTGTAAAGTATTACTTAGGTATCACCACTGTAAGCTCAGTCCTCAGAAGGCTGTGAGTTCTATGCTGGCCTGGGCTACTTAGTGAGATCCCATCTCAAAAGACAAATGGACAGTTAAGAGGTAAACATTATTCACTGCTTAGCCAAATGACGTTTTACTGTTACTTATCTTTTGTTTTATAGGGCTTGATAATTGCCTTCATTGAAAGTTTTGTTTAATTGTCTTTGAAGTATCACTAATTCTTTGCGCTTCTCACATACTCTCCCCCATTTTTGGTGGTGCTGGCATTTGAACCCAGAGTCCTAAACTCTGCTAGTAAACTGTGTCCCAGCTGCCCTTGTTTACTTGCTAAGATAACTTAGCTCTCAGTCTTGTTTTCTTACAACAAAATGCCTGAAACCAGGTGATTTTTTAAAAAGTTTACTTACTACACAGAGTGTGGCACCGGCATGCTTTATCATAAGCATGCTGGGGTGTATCAGATGGCAAGACAGGACACCTCTAAGCACTGTTGACATGTGAGTTGGGGGCACACATTCAGACCATAGCACCCAGAGCCACTTGCTCCTCTAGTCTTGGCACACAGTTAGGCTGTCCAGTGTCTGCCTCCATTTTCATCTTGGAAATGGTCCTCTTTCTCTTTTGGGTTGGACTTCCAGCTGCTCATCTCCTCTTTCTTTTTCCTCTTTTCTTTCTTCGTTGTAGATGAGATCATGGAAAGAAGTGTCTGAATGATTACTTGGGAGGCCATTTTTAAAAATGCTTAAAATCCCTTCACACTTGAATGATGGTTTTTGGGTTATAGGTAATTTTAGATTAAAAATAATCTTTTTGGCCAGGCATGGTGGCTCATTCCTGTACTCTTAGTACTCTGGAGGTTGGGGCAAGAGGATCAAGAGGTTCAAGGCCTACTTTAGCTACATAGTGAGTTCAAGGTCAGTCTGGATTGCATGAGACCCTGTCTCAAAACAAAACAGACATACCAAAAAAACCCAAACTCAAAATACTTCCCCTCATTCCTAGAATTTAAGCCATTATTTCATAATCATTTGGTTTTCAACATTGCTGTTGTAGGACTCTGTGGCTATTCTAGCTCACTGTTTGCAGAGATGTTCTTTCTACACAGTGTTAGCCACATGTTGCTAACTGGGGTCACTTGGCATTCACTGGTGCCTGGCTTGCTTAGAGCATACAGGAAGATTGCTCACACTTCTTACAGCTACAGAGATGTCTGGAAATGTTAGGTCCTAGTCCTTAACGACTGGTCTAGAACATTCCACATGGAAGCACAGCACCCTGAAGAATCTGAAGTAGAAGCTGCCGCTTCTTTTCAATGTTTTTGGCTAATTCGTCTGAGACAGGATCTAACTGTAGCTCAGGCTATCCTCAGACTCAGTATCTTTTGGGCCTATGTTTCCTAAGTGCTGGGATTCCAGTTGTACTCTACCATGCTTGGTCTACCCATCCTAAAACCTATCGTAGGACTTGGCCTAGTGTTATTTTACTGTACTCTACTGGTCAAGGCAGAAGCCAGCTTAGATTCAAGGGGAAGTGAAGTAGGCCTCACCAGTCACCCAAAGGGAAATGTGTCAGAATTTGTAGTCATCTTTTCTTCTGCCACACCAGTTCCAAACACTATTTCCCTGTCTCTCTTTTCTTTCCTTCCTTCTCTCTCTTTGTATTTTTGATTTGGTTTGGTTTAGGGTTGTTGTTGTTCTTCTTCTTCTTTGTTTGGTTTTGGTTTTAGACAGATTCTCTGTGTAACCCTGGCTCTCCTGGAACTCACTTTGTAGACCAGGCTGGCCTCCTGAGTACTGGGACTCTACGGTTTCTCCACTTCTCTCTTCCTCTTCCTCCCTCCCCCCTCCCTCCTCCCCCTATCCCTCTCTTTCTTTTTCTTTCTTTTTTGGTTTTGGTTTTCCTGAGTCAGGGTTTCTCTGTGTAATAGCCTTGGCTGCCCTGGAACTCACTCTGTAAAGCAGGCTGAACTCGAACTCACGGAGATCTGCCTCAGCCTCCCAGGTGCTGGAATCAAAGATGGTCTTACCACACAACCCAGCCCGGGTTAGCCTGGAGCTTACTATAGCGCCCCATCTCCCCTCCTTCCCTCCCCCCCAAAATAGTTTCCTCGCTACTTTGCAATCTGTATGGGTTTTATTTCATTAAAAAATTTTTTTATTTGTGTGTGTGAGATCTGAGGGACCTTGTGACATGGGGTGCTTGTGATGGTCAGAGGATAGACAGCTTTGTGAGGCTGGTTCTCCCAGCAAACACCTTTAGCAGCTAAGCCGTCTCCTGCCTCTGCTCCTGAGTGCTGGGATGACAGGTGTGAGCCGTCACACTAGGCTGTTCTTCTTTTACTGCTTGTTTTTCATCATTTCCAAAACACAGATGGTTTCTTGACCGTTATTTAGAAGTCCTGAATAGTTTGTGAGTCGTATAGAGACAGTAGGGTTAGAAGTGACAGTGAAGTGGACAATTAGTTGAGACTTGTTTTCCTCATCTTCTCTGCAACCAAAGATAGTCTCTAGTAAACTCCTACTAAATACTTGTTAATATTTGCATCCTTCATGTCAGATTTTAATACATGTGTGGGTGGACACACAAACATCTACTTAGACACACAGTTTTCTAGATTTGATGTATCTTTTAAAGATAACTTAAAAGTGTAAGTCTACTAATTGATTAAAAACATTTTCATGCAGAAAAACTAATGATCAAAAGAGCTGTCCCACCCTCAGAGGAACCATAACGTTTGGTTGTATGGCATTGGGTATGAGGGCTGCACTAGTCTAGTAGGTCTGTTTAGAGTTGTCAGCTGTCTCCCCAAGCTCTTCCCTTCTCGGACACACTTTGTGCTGTTGCTTCTGGGCACATATGTTGCTCAGACAGAAGGCATGCAGCCTGAAAGGGGGTGGGGTTGGGTGGGGAAAGATAAATGGAATCAAGAAAGGGAACAGATGGGTTGTGGGCATTGACCCTGCCCCCCCCCCCCCCCCCCCCCGTTGTTTTTGTTCTAGCTGCCGCTGATCATAAGTGAAGCAGCAGGCTAGATAATGGTCTTGGATTCAGGATTATAAACTCCCAACATTGAAGCATTCAATTTAGGGATGTTAGAAACTAAGAGGGACACTGGATCAGTAGTAGTGATGACCCTGCACAGTTTTCAGTGTTGTCTCTACATGGTCATACTGTCTTTAGGGTTTTCTGTACATGAGCTATTTGGCTATTTGAAAGTGAGTAGAGAGCAATATTTGCTAGAGAAGTAGATCCGCATCTGTATTTTATGCTGAGGTTCTTTCTCTTTTGTTACTGCTTATCCTCTACTGATTTCTAGCTTATTTCATAGGTCAAGGTCAAGGGAACCTCCTTTTATGCTTCACTAAGTCCCGGCTTTGCCTATGGAAGATGTTTGTAATCACTGTGTGTCTCATGCAGCCAGACTGGTGCTCTGCCACTGCAGCTTTGTTTCAGTTGTTGACTGACTGATCATGTCTGTGTGTGCATGTGTGCAGGCCAGAAGAGGGCATTAGGGGTCTTCCCCTATCATTCTTTGCGTTTTCTTTCAAGTCAAGGTTTCTTTCTGATCCTGGGGCTTGTGTTTTCTCAGGTAGGCTGGACTACCTTGGGGGTCCTGTCCCTGACCCCCTTGGAGCTGGTGTTACAGGCCTGTGCAAGAATCTTGGCTTGTTATTGCTGAATGTTAATGTGGAAGTTTGGACCCTAGTACTCATGGTTTTGTAGTGATATTTATTTCAAACACTTAATGGTTCTATAAATGTGAATTGGTTTATTTTTCGAGACAAGAGTTTTTCTCTGTAATAGCCTTGGCTGTCCTGGAACTCTGTAAACTAGGTGTACTTCAAATTCAGGCAGAGATCCTCCTGCTTTTGCCTCCTGAGTGCAGAGATTAAAGGTGTGTGTCATCACAGCCCAGCATAGATACGGACCTTATATATACTAAGCTATTAAAATCAGGGTGGGGGGTGGAGAAAGCTGGGAACTTAGGTCATTTGGTAGAATGCTTCCCGAGCATTCAGGAGACACTGGGTGTGATCTCTTAGTACTACATAAAAATAATTGTGGTGGTGTAGACCTGTAATCCCAGCACTGAAGACAAGGATCAGGAGGTCGTGGGCTGTCTCTGCTACATAGCAAATTTGAGCCAGCCCTTGAAACATGAGACCCTGTTAAAAGAAAAGAAAAGGAAAACAAAAACAAAAACAAAACAAAACAAAACAAAAACCCAGAAACTCACAATTCTAAAACCTTGACAGAACCTTGTTAAAACAGTCTTTCTATTTGCTATTTCTTTTACTCTACATTGTAAAAAGGCACTGTCAGCACCCACGTCACAACAAAATTGATAATTTGTGTTCCACAAAATACTTGGCTCTAATATGAAAAACTAGCCAGGGGTGTTGTCATGCATCCTGTGATGTAAGCCGCTGAATCACGAAGGTTGACTTCAAGGCCCACCCAGGCAGCATAGCCAGACCCTTACCTCCCATCTGGTAATAACCCCCCCCAACACACACACACAATGACAACGACAAAGCTGATCCCCACCTCTCTTTTATGAGTAGCTCCAGGCTTTGCGGGGGCGGGGAGCCGTCCTTTCCCCAAGCTTATCTTAAATATTTTCAGAGGGTTTTGAATATATATGTAGTAGATGAATACCAGGATTATGAACACATACAATCAGCTTCATGTTTCACTAGGAAAAAAGCCATGATGCCATAGGATGGATCTTTGTTGTATATTGGAACTAGTAACACAGCAGCGTTAAAGCTCAGAATTCCAGCAATGTTAATTTTCTAACCCATTTTAGGAGGAGTGTGATTCTTTATTAGTGAAAAGTAAGCACTTTGAAAACTGTGTGACTTTATCCTTTTAAGCTTGGTGAGTACTAAGAGTTGATCCTTGTGCTCGATGCTTGCTTGCTCCCCCTACCCCTCATCCCATTTCAGGAAGGTGATGTTGGCGATGTTATGTTGCCCAAGTTGCCCTTGAACTTCTAGGCTCAAGTGATGTATTGCCTTAGCCTCTTGGATTATACTATAAGCTCACAGCACTGTATCTAGCAGTAAAATTATTTGTATTGATTTTTAAACGTGTGTGTATATGTGTGATATGTATGTATATATGTATGTGGGCCTGTATGTTCTTGTTAGGAGGGTGTGCCTCTACCATTCCTGAGCCAAAAGGTGGCTCTAGCCATGACATGGCTGCATAGCCCTTGCAACCTGGTCAGGATGCCAATTACTGGCCCAGCTGCTAGCAGCTGTTGTGGATAATGACTGCTCAGTAGAGTCATTCACGGTGTGGGTGTTGGAGTGCCTGTGGCGGTCATAAGACAACTCGTGTGTTTTAATCTTCTTGTACTTGAGACATTTCGTTATCACTCTGGGAGCCAGGGTAACAGGCCTGCTACACAGCTCCTGTAAGGGGAGCTAGAATTACAAACTCTAGCGCTACTATATTTTATACCATCTTCTATTCTGTTTCAGGGGTTCTAAACTCAGGCAGTCAGGCTTGCATAGAGAGCACTTTTATCCATCAAGCTATCTGCTCAGATCTTACTTATTTATGTATTTAAATTTTTGTTCCCTATAATTGTGTGCATGAGCATGCACATGCCACAGCCCAAGTATAGAGTTCAAAGGGCAACTTGGTAGTGGTCTCTCTCTCTCTCCACTCTGGAGTCCAAGGACTGAATGTTGTCCTGAGGTAAGCTTGACAAATGCTTTTTTCCCTGTTGACTTGTCTCATTAGTCCTCATTTGTTTATTTGTTTATTGAACAGGATCTCTAAATAGATAGCCTAGGCTGTCCTGGAACTCACTATGTAGACTAGGCTAACCTTGAACTCACAAAGATCCACCTGCTTCCAGAGTGCTGGAATTAAAGATGTGTGTCACCACATCTGTTTATGTACTTTTAAAGAGATGGTGTCTTGCTGAGGACCCTACCTCAGCCTCTTTAGAAAGTGGCACTACAGGTGTGTGTCTGCGTCCTCTGATGGATACCTTGCACTGGGTTGTAAAGGGAACGCTCTCGTGCTATCTGTCTCTGTGGTGGTGCAGACTGACTGGGGAGAATGCCTGTATGGTAGGAAAGTTATGTGCTGAGGTGGGAAACCCCTTATAATCTTGTTGTTTTGTAGTAAGGATTTGATTACTTTGAGTCTGTCAGTTGTCACCAGGACTGGCTGCCAATTGCCAGCCCTATGATACCAGGACTTAATTTCATAAGTTAGCATATAAAGTACTGGGTTTCACTATGACGTATTTACTAAAATCTGCCATTATATTTATCTCACTGCCATTCCTCAACCTTCTCCTCAGTTAAAAAATATATTTATTTTGAGGCTGGAAAAATGGCTCATTATTTAAGAACACTGGCTGTTTTTCTAGGAAACCTGGCTTCAGAGATCCACCTGCTTCTGCCTCCTGAGTGCTAGGACTAAAGATGTGCACCACCACCATCCCGAGAATGCATGTGTTCTTAGCTGAATGCAAACACCAAGTCTCATTTGTTGGAAATACTTGTAGATTGTATATGTTGTTTGTTTTGTTTTGGGTTCTGTTTTGGTTCTGCTGTTTTTGTGGTACTGGCTGAACCCAGCGACGTGTGCATGCATGCTGGCGAGTGTCCTGTCACTCAGCTGTGTCCCTAACCAATGTCACTCAGCTGTGTCCCTAACCAGTGTCACTCAGCTGTGTCCCTAACCAGTGCCACTCAGCTGTGTCCCTAACCAGTTCTCTGTTCTTACTTGTTCTTACTGTGCATGAGATTTCTTGAGACTGGGCTAGAAGTTTTTTTCTTTGTTGCTCAACTTGGTCCTGAACTCCTGGACTTAGTGATCCTCCTGTCTTGGCCTCCTTGTGCTGGGGCTACAGGTTTGAACCACTTAGCCACGCTCTTTGACATTAAAACATTTTGTTGTTGTTTTTTATTCTTTATCATTTTTAAAGATATTTTAATTCTGTAATGAGTTTTTTTGTTTGTTTTAAGTAAAAGCTCTTGCTTTTCTTGTTTTCATAACAAAATCAGCTTAGAACTTGATCACTTGGCCGTTTCCTCAAAATGCTGGAACCCTTAAATAACCAGCCTTCTTTTCGATCTGTGGTCAGGCTCTACACACTCGAGCCTCAGCCCAGTGTTTGCAGTTTTAGCCTTTTTTTGGGAGTCTGCCCACTGTGGCCGCACTGCTCCAAGCTTTCCCTGGGCACACAGCATGTCACTCTGTGGGGCTGATACTTGCCATGTTTCATGCAGAAAGTTCAATGGATCTTAGGAACACTTGCCATGTTCATGGGAGTGCTATCAGCATAGAAAAAGGGAGTGTTGTGTTTAACATTCTAGTTCTGAGTTCTGTGATTGAATACCTGTGTAATAGTTGGCTAACTCCAATACCCATCACCAGACAGACATCTCTATACTTCTTTACAAAGAAGTCTTAATTCCCTACCGTAGATATGATAATGCATTATGCTAATTCAATGGCTATCCAGTCTCTTATTTCTCAGGGTACTTTCTCTTAGTATTTGCAACGTAACATTTATTTCACGGCTATTTCTCCTTGGTTAGCATTTCCTTTTAACCCGTTATATGTGTGAATGTGTGTTGCTTTTATTTCAACTGTATGTTGTCCTTCTGAGTTAATCAAAGACAGTGAAATCGGCACTCTGGGAGTTTAATAACCATACTCACTCACTTTACAAAAATCTCTTAAACTGGTTGCATCAGTGCATGCCTATAATCCAAACACTCAGGAGGCTGAGGCAGGAGCATCACAGACTTGAACCTTACCTGAACTGTATGGAGAGATGCTGCCGTCAATTTTTGAGCACGTTGATAGAATCCTAGTTCTGTAACCTAGAACATTTGGATTCCATGTATGGTCAGAGGTTCAATTTCTTCATTGTAACATCTACACTTGGTGTTTTCTCCCCCAATTTCTAGGTTACCATCACGAAAGCCAAGGTGGATTTCTCCAGTGTGGTGTGCCTGCCCCCTTCCGTCATTGCTGTGAATGGGCTGGACGGAGGAGGGGCTGGCGAAAATGACGACGAGCCAGTGCTCCTGTCTCTGTCTGCGGCCCCCAGCCCCCAGAGCGAAGCTGTTGCCAATGAACTGCAGGAGCTGTCCCTGCAGCCCGAGCTGACTCTAGGCCTCCATCCTGGGAGGAACCCCAATTTACCTCCACTTAGTGAGCGGAAGAATGGTGAGTCCTTAAGAAATTTCTGTATTTCTTGCTTTGAACCAGAGTTCCCTTGTTTATGATGTTACAGATCCTTGCCTTACTTCACATCTGGTGAAAGTCTTTTGTTTTAATATTTCTTATAAAATAGAGAAATAGCTTATGTGTTATTTATATGTAACATTAGTATGTAAAATATTCATTATATTCATAGCTTAATTTATCTTATTTAAGAATAGCTTAGTTTAGGGGTTGGAGAGATGGCTCAGCAGTTAAGAGCACTGACTCCTCTTCCAGAGGTCCTGAGTTCAATTCACAGCAACCACATGGTGACCCACAACCATCTATATATCATGGAATCTGATGCTCTCTTCTGGTGTGCAGGCACATATGCAGGCAGGACACTACATAATAAATAAATGTTTTAGGAAATAAAAGGCAAGGAAATAAAAGTTTAGGAATTCAGCATTTCCTACTGTAGTTTGCCGTCCGGCTGTTCTGTTGATCCTAACCCATACTGTCCACTAGTTCATCAGTTCAGCAAACGCTGGCTGATCATCAGCAAAGCAACAATCACCAGTTAAGGACTGAGTATCAGGCCCATGAGCCTTCGAGGAACATATCCCATCCAAGCTGTGACATAATGCAACCTCGCCAGCACATAACCCCATCTAACTGAGGACATTTGTGTGAGTTTACAGCTGGGCAGAGTGGCCCAGCATAAAGCTGGTAAATTCCCCAAGAGGGTAGGCAATGGCATTGCTCTGCCTTTGCACCACCATAAAGTCAAAAACTTGTAAGCTGAACCAGGTTAGGTCAGTAACTGTGTATTCTTCTACAATCTGTGTTTGTAGAAGAAATCAATATTTAATATTTAATATAACTTAATAATAAATAATATTTACCTTATGAGTTAGTAATGATACATATTTTCCAATCTAATCTCTTAATCAGTGTGTAGTTTGCCTGCAGAATACCAGTCTTACATCTACCTTTTATGTGGATAGCATTGTTTTCATTAATCTTATCTATTAGGATGGTTTTTCTCTGTTTCTTAAATTGTTTTGGCTGCTCTTACCCTTAAAGTTTCCCATGATTTTAAAGTTACTTAATTTCTGCAAACAAAATAATGGCAACAAAAGAAATACTTTTTCTCTAAAAAGATATTAAAATACATAATAGATCTTTTTTAAGAAACCTGTTTGTCCTCCACTTAGAGTCTACCACTGCCTTTTTAAGGATTTATTTTTATTTTAAGAGTGTGTTTTGAGCTGGGCGTGGTAGCACATGCCTTTAATCCCAGCACTCGGGAGGCAGAGGCAGGTGGATTTCTGAGTTCGAGGCCAGCCTAGTCTACAAAGTGAGTTTCAGGACAGCCAGGGCTACACAGAGAAACCCTGTCTTGAAAAAACACAAAGGGGGCTGGTGAGATGGCTCAGAGGGTAAGAGCACTGACTGCTCTTCCAAAGGTCCTGAGTTCAAATCCCAGCAACCACATGGTGGCTCACAACCATCCACAATGAGATCTGATGCCCTCTTCTGGTGTGTCTGAAGACAGCTACAGTGTACCTACATATAACAATAAGTAAATCTTTAAAAAAAAAGGAGTGTGTTTTGCCTGCATGTATGCATGTGCCCTGTGCATGCCTGGTACCTGCAAAAGCCAGAAGAGACCTATCAGGTCCTTTGGAACTGGAGTTGTAGATGGTTGTGAGCAACCCTGCCAGTTCTGCACGAGCAGTATGGTGGTTTGAGTAAGAATGGCCCTCTTAGGCTCATGTGTTTAAATGCTTAGTCACCAGGGATGGCCCTGCCTAAGAAGGATTAGGAGGTGCCCAATGCTTTCCACCATGGTGATAACGAACTAAATCTCGGAGACTGTAAAGAAGCCCCAATTAAATGCCTCTTATTTCTATAAGAGTTGCCTTGGTAAGAGAACAGTACCTAAGAGAAGGAGCACGTGTGCTCAGCTATTGTGCCACCTCTCCAGCTCTGCCATTGATGTTTTTGGATGTGCGAAATGGGTGTTAGACTGGGTCTCATCCTATGAATTGGGCTGGCCTTATTGGTCTTCCTGCCTTAGCCTTTTGTGTACTGGGATTGCAGGTGTGTGCCATCTTGCCAAGTTCTACCTCAGCTATTGGTTTGTCCATCTCTTTTCTCAACCCACGTTATGTGTCTGATGTACCTCAAAGTAAGGATTCGGATGCTGGCACACTCACTGTTGCTGAGTGGAGCGTCCCGTGTCTGCTCTATTGAGTTGTCACAGATTAAACACACCTGCTTGTAACTAGTATTTATTCTAAAGGGATGATTAACATTGCCAGAGAGCAGCTCCCCTGTGTCTCTTCCTACCCAGGGCTCTCTTCTTCCTGCTTAAAAGAAATTATCATCTTCCCTTCTGATCTAGTTTCAGCTAGTTTCACTCTGCTCTGTTTGTTTAATTATTTATTGGAAGATGCTAGTGTCACCATGTTAACTCAGGCCTCAGAGCAGTCCTCTGCCTCAGTCTCCTGGCTGGGCCTGGGAGCCTGACCTCCTATGCTGTGTATTTTACTCACTTTCATACTTGATTTAGAAATAGAATCATCCTGCTTATCCTCTCTTGATGGCTTCTCTGAACGTCTTTGAAATTCATTTCTTGTTTACAGCTATAGTTTCTGTAAATAGTGTGTAAACATTTGGATTGTTTTAATCTAGGGCTATTATGAATCATGCCTCTGTAAAACTTATTTCTTTTGGTGTGTATCTGTTGGGATTTGGGCTTAAACTATATCATTTATAAGAAAATGGGAAAATTTATACTTAAAAATATATGGGTCTTGGGCCTCTGACATGGCTCAGTGTGTGGTAAAGCTTACATATTTGATGGGGGGGGGGGAGGGATTAATCTATAGGAAAGATGGAAGAGAGGAAAGTAGACAGAGGCCAGTGCGGTCCTGAGGATCCCAATTTAAGCAGCTGTGTAACAAACCTGACAGTCCCTGTGACCAGCTCTGAGAGAGAGATCTGACACCCTTTTTTGTCCTCCATGTACTTGCACACGTAAATGAAACAAATCTATTTAGTGTAATAGAAAAGAGAACCTGTGGAGATAAAAGGATCACTCCCATGGTGCTGGCTGGTGGAGTCAGGCCTGTGTGCCTCTGAGGAGGGAGGAATGGGGAGGGATGGCAAACAGCAAACCCCTATGCCTGGGCTGTATGTGGATAAAGTTAGTGCTGATGGAGAAGTGGAAAAGTCACCTCAGTGGGCTAGAAGTCCTTTGTAGGTGTTGGGCTGAGGTGAGGGTAGGTGGGGTGTGCTCAGCCAGACTCTTGGTGTGAGTGACACCATCTGGAGGTGTGGCCTGGTTAGAATAGGTGTGTCACTGTGGGTGTGGGCTTAAGACTCTCATCCTAATTGCCTGGAAGTCAGTCTTCCACTAGCAGCCTTTGGATGAAGACATAGAACTCTCAGCTCCTCCTGTACCATGCCTGCCTGGGTACTGCTATGCTCCCACCTTGATGATAATAGACTGAACCTCTGAACCTGTAAGCCAGTCCCAATTAAATGTTTTTTTATAAGACTTGCCTTTCTGCCTTCCAAGTCCTGGTATCAAAGGCATGTGCCACCAGGCCTAGCTCTTTATGTTAGTTTAAATTTAAATTTCTTGAAACATTTTGAGGTCCTGCATGTGTTTTTACTTCAGATAATGTTTCATGTGCCTACAGTCACTGAATAGAGGTTTTCTAGTGTCAGGTCAGTGTGGTTGATGGTTTAATTGTCTGTTGTTTTTGGACTCAGCATCCTATCAGATGTTAAAGTCTCCGCCATTGCCATGTGCCTGTATTTATCACATTTGCCAGATATTGCTTTCTGAGTTTTAAGGTTCAGTTATTAATTGCATATATTTGTGATTATTGTGTCTTCCTTATATAGTTGTGGATTCATTGTTATAGAAAGTCTTTATGCCTTTAGTAATATCTTCCTCCAGCTTGTTTTATTTAGACATTAGTATAGACATTTCAGTGCCTATGTTTATTGTTTACCTGGTATGTCATTTCCTGTTAGAATCAAGATGGACCTCTGATAGACTGGGTTTAGTTCAGTATGATCCTTCATCCACTCAGACAATCTCTTTCTTTTGAGTGGAATTCATTCACATTTAATAAATTCATTGATTTAAAAAAAAAAAAAAAGACTTGCCTTGGTCATGGTGTGTGTTCACAGCAGTAAAACCCTAACTAAGACACTTGGTCATTGTCTCTACTCTTCATTCACATCCTAGAGATTTCACCACTACACTTTCACCTGAAACTGCCCTTTGAATTTGTCAGTGTTGTTTGTTATGGATGGTGTGGCCCTTAGTCCTATCCCAGACATTTGAAAGCCTTCCTCTGCTAACATTACTCTTGGCATTTTTCATCTCATCTGTCTGTCCACTACCTTTTCCGCTCAGACCTTTTCCTCTGTCTTTCTACTTCCTCCTTCCATTGTCTTCCTCTGAGAACTCAGTCCGGAGGCAGAGGCTTTTTTTTTTTTTAACACCTTTGCAGGAGTTCAGGGCAGGGGCAGAAGTGGAAAATCCCTGAAGTGACTGTGATGCAAGACAGTGCGCCTGCCATTCTAGAGCAGAGGAAGTCTGGAGTTTGACATGTGCACAGCTGTGCTGTATGTAGAGAAGTGAGAGCACTGCGTTCTCAGATCTGTTTTACTTGTATCTTACATGGAAGAGCTGTGGATAGGAAGGCGTCTTTCAGGGGCAGTTGGTAGTCAAGCTCTTGGTTCCTGTTTACTGACGAGTAGGTTCCCTTGGGTCAGTGCTTCTCAACCTTCCTGCTTCTACAACCCTTTAATACAGTTCCTCATGCTGTAGTGACCCCCGACAATAATTCATTTCGTTGCTACTTCATAACTGTAATTTTGCTTCTGTTATCGTAATGTACATATCTGACGTGCAGGATATCTGATATGTGACCCTTAAAGGGGTCCTGACCCACACGTTGAGGACTACTAGCCTTTGCTTCACCTCGACCTTGGTGGCCTGACTTGGAAACACTTGGTAAGAAAAGTCCATGGCCTGTTTTCATAGCACTCCATTGTCTACTTTGAAGCTGAGCATCTGAGCCTAAAAAGACACAGTGTCCCCCCCTGAGCTTAGAACAACCTGGACAGCGGTCTCTGAAGTGTGCCAGTTCTCTGACTCCAGCTCAAGAAGCTCTGGCACCCAGTGAATGGATACGTTATGATTTTCTTTTACTAACTATGTTCACTCCTAAGTAATCTATATCAGTTACTTAAAATATGGATGACTGAAATGATTTTTCATTCCTTTTTTGCTCATCATAGCTAGTATTCCATTATCTTGTGCACATCTGTGATTTATCCATTTTCATTGCTGGGTACTACAGGCTTACATGGATAACTATTGCATAACAGAAAAATCTGTTTCTGTTTTCCTCACACACATAGATGGATAGATGGATAGACAAGACAGACAGACAGATCTTGTTAATTTGTTCCACAAGCTGCTCGTGGTCACACATGCCTTTAATCCACTCACACAGAAGGAAGAAGCCCGGAATCTCCTGAGTTCAAGGCTAACCTGGTGTACAGAGCCAGTTCCAGGACAGTCAGGGCTCCACAGAGAAACGCTGTCTCAATAGGTAATAGGTAGGTAGATAGATAGATTCCTCTGTGGATATTTGTGGTGTTCCTAGTTTCAGACTGTTGATGTTTTAGATACCTTGATATCTTGATATGTGTATAATAATACCTTATAATACACTGAGGATGGACAGTTTGCATTTCCCACAGTTTGAGTTATGCTAACTGGAATAAACTGTGTTACATGGGGGAAGCAACTCCTACCTTGTTCTTTTCCAAGAGTGAATCTCTCATCTGTGCTTTTTTTTTTTTTTTTTTTTTTTGCATTTCCTTATGAATTCCAATATTTCTGTAGGGATTTGGTTAAAATTATGTTAAGTCTGTAAACTAGAAGAATTGTATTTTTAGATTATTGTCCTGTGACTATATTCTCTGGTGTATCAGAGCTTCTGTGTGAAGTTCTATAATTTCCTATGTGGAAATTATACTTTCTTATTTCTCACACATGTTTTGTTCTGTTTACTTTACCCTATTTTTGTGGACCTGAGACTTGAACCTGGGCCCTGCATGCTGGCTGTAGCCTCTGCCCTCCATTTCCCTTTAAATGTTTCCTATATTAAATACCGTTGCAAATGTTCCCTTTCGCTAGCTGATCTCAAGTATTTTCCTGAAAGAGTTAGTCCGGTCTGTTTTCTAGGGTGCTGGGTGGGGTGGGCCACCCTGCGTGAGGGAAGGACAGGACAGAATGGGTGGGAAAAGGTTATATTTACTCCTTCCATGTGGCTTTTCCTCCTCTCTGAGTGACTTAAGAAGTCCTCATTCCATTTTGCATGTTTTTAACTGCCAGGGGAGAAAGGGCCAATTTTTCATGTTTCCTGTGAGGGACGCCAGTACACTTCTGCACCACAGAGCTGCACAGGAGGTACTAATTAATCGTTGAGAGAAGTAAAAGTCTTGAGTGGGCAGTTTCAGATCTAAATTATAATATTTTCTTGGGTAAAGAAAAGAGAGTTTTAAAACTATGTTCCTCAGGAGTCTCAAAGCTTTTCTAGATTTAGTCTCACTTGAAAATGTCCAAATCTTAAGATTCATTAAATGACTATTTATAAAGTGACTTAAAGACTTTTCTAAAACTACTTTATCCCAGTCTTAAAGATAATCAGTATTCCATCTTATTCATCAGATGTTAAGCCAGGCTCCTAGTGAACAGATAGCAGATAGAACCCCCTACTCCAAAAAAATAAACAGTAGAAACAAAAAACCTGGCTTCTCATAGGTCCACCCACATCTCAGAGAAGCCTGCTGTCAGCATTCGGCATGCCTCCTGCATCATCGCCGCTGACTTGTGTGTTATGTGCCCTGATTCCATTTAGCCTTGTAGCTTAAGGTTTTCATACTCTGTTGAATATTTTTTCTCTCTCTCCAGTTGGGTATTTAAAACAGTTTCTACTTTTTACAGAAGTACTGACTTAAAGTGTTTGACTATTTTAATGTTGTAAAAATTATTCCAGGACTCTTTTCAACTGAGTTCTAACGTATTAGAGAATAATCAAGGTAAATGAGGATTTCATTGTCTAACTTAGACAGACAGACAGACAGAAAGAGAGAGGGGGGAGAGATTAAACAAGTTATATGAGCCAATTCATTTACAAACGATAAATCTTTTAAAAGGAAAAACACAAGATGTTAGGATAACAGATCAAACTCCTGGCAGAGGGGCATTTGCACACCTGTAGTATAGTCTCACACAGACACATAGTCACTTAAAAATAAAGTTAACGGGCTGGTGAGATGGCTCAGTGAGTAAGAGCACCCGACTGCTCTTCCGAAGGTCTGGAGTTCAAATCCCAGCAACCACATGGTGGCTCACAACCATCCTAACGAGATCTGACTCCCTCTTCTGGAGTGTCTGAAGACAGCTACAGTGTACTTACATATAAATAAATAAATCTTTAAAAAAAAAATAAATAAAGTTAACAAATTTAAACAAATAAGATAAAGTGGGAAAAAAATTAATGACAGCAAAAGAGTCAGTTGGTAACTAGGACCGTCTCAATACAGGAAGCGTGGACAGGAACAGCCCAGTTAAGAATTTACCTCAGGGGCTGGTGAACGCACCTGCCGCCTGAGATGAATCTCAGGACCAGCAGAGTCCTGCAAGTTATCCTCTGGCCTCCATTTAAACAACAGGAGAAACACTGCAAGTGACTCATGCTTGTCACCCAGCCCTGAGGAGACCCAAGGAGGATCGCTACACATCTGAGTCCAGCTTGGACTACAGAGTTAAGACAATGCCTAGAAATGAATAAATGAATGAATGAATGAATGTATGGTTACTGCTGTATGGGGAGAGGATGAAGTGTGTTAAATGTGTGTTGTTGGCGTGGGCATGGCCATGCCAAGAACCCAGTGCCTCAGACCTGTGGGAATGGTCATGTCTCCCTCTGGTCCAAGTACAAGTGTTTATGAACAGTTTAACAATTGGCATGTGTATGTAGAAACTACCAGAGCTTTCTCTTCCCAAATGTCTGAGACTGAGACCTGAGACTATTCTCTATGGAGACCTCCTACTGAGCGTAGCTAGCCTGTCGACTACCTTGTTCAGCTGTGTATAATACATCTGCCTTCTTGCTCAGCCACATAAATGTGCTGGGCTGCTACTGGACCTGGAGTGCCCAGCCTGCATGTGTCTGTCCTTCCTTCATTCCCTGGTCACATCAGATCACCCCTGCTGTGCAGGCTGTGTATGTAGGTCATGCCACTGTGGCCCAGCTGAGGTAGGAACGAGAGTTTATGACACATTTCTGCCCCAAGCTTTAACTCAACTTAGATTGGGGTTCTATATCTAACTCTCGATAACTGGAAACGAGGAGGGATAGATCAGTGCTGTGAAAAAAACAGCAAAATCCAAAATGTGGAAAGCCAGCCTGCATTCTTGAAGAAAGTACAAGATTAAGGATATGTGAGAGACATATCAGTGAGAGGAAATGTGTTGTCACCTATGAACTCCAACTTGAGTAAGTCCATTTCCACAAATGTATGAGATAACTGGAAAAATGTAAACGCTACTTAGATAGTTGTTTGTATAAAGGGATTAAAAATATTTTGGTATGGTAAAAATTTAAATACCAGTTAGATAGTTGATCATATTAAGTGGTTAAAATATTTTGGTATGCCATTATACTGAATAGTTTTGCATTCTCTCTCTATAGAAAATTGGATGCCTTGGATTTCCTTTGGCATGACACGTTGTTGATGGGTGCTCTGTGCTGGCAGGAGCACAGAAGGGCAGATAGAACAAGTGTGGCCACATGGGCAGGAGTTCAAGCGGAATGGTGGGAATGGAAGCGGTTTAGTACACGCTTCTTTCCTGTCTTTGTATGTGTTTAACTTTTCTGTAAGTTAAAACTGTTTGCAGACATTGAGCAACATTGAAAGGCCTGGAATGAAGTACTAAGTGAAGGGATAGAATAAAAAATGGCTTTGAGGAATATATTATGATGTAATCAATTCCATTTGGTAACTAATTTTGCATTTTGTAACTCATTAGTGGTTCAGGGCTGGGTGGAGCATAAGTTTATGGTTTGGGATCTCTGTAATTGAGAAAGGGAAAGGCCTGCCTTGCAGGGAGCAGTACAGGGTGATGATACTACAAGCTTGCTTTTGGACATATGTGCTTAATTAAAGATAGCCAAGTAGAGAGGAATAGTTGCAGACTTAAAGGTGATGTCAGAGTTAGACATGGGCTAAAATTTAGTTGGAAGTTCAAACATTCGGGAAGGATGAGACTGCCCTGGGAGTGTGTAAAAGAAAGGAAGGGTGTCCTTAGAGGGGCAGAGAGAGAGGCGTCATTGGGAACTCTAAGGGGGATGCTGAAGGAGGCAGGAAGAGTATGGAAGCACTGGCACGTTCTCACGGTGTCTCGTGTAAATACTGCTTGCCTGTGTGGTTGGTCTTCTCCTCCCCCCCCTTTTCTCTCTTTTATTTTATTTTCTTCCTTGAAGTCACAATCTCACTATGTAGCCCCAGGTACATACTTTTCAGTCTTTCTGCCTTGTTACCAGGGTGTTAGGTTCTGAGTCTGTATCACCTCTCTGGCTGGTTCTTCCAGATTTGGAAGACCAAAGGCCTTTGGGGGTTTTGGCATCTGATGGGGTAGGAAGGAAACCCATGTGTAATATGCAAAGTTATCTTATTTAACATTCTTTAAATGTTTTAAGGAATTACCAAAACATGCCAAGCATTTAAGAACTATACTGGCATTTGTAGTATCATGTCCCTTTAGTGCAGTAATAGCGAATGGCTCATGTTAAATTCGCCTTGGTTAGCTAGAGTGTCATGATTGGAAAGGCGCAAAGCTTTCATTTTATTTCCCGTGTGGTTGTCCTTCATCCCCAGGGGGCTATGGCCCAATGTAGCGAATGTATACTTCAGTTCCGTATGCTTTTATCAGTGTATCTTTCAGTTCTTTTTATGAAATATTACCAATTTACATGAAAAAAATATGGAAGAAAAGCTTTCAATACTTTGAATCCAATACTTTGGACCTGGGGAGCCTAGTCCTAAAGCCTGTTTGTACAGTTACTGTGGAGAGATGCAAAGATGTTTGTGTTAGTGTTCTCTAAAGGAACAGAATTTATAGTGAGAGAATGAATGGCTCTACCATTCATTTAACTATTATCTATTTGAAGGGGATTTATTAGGATAACTTACAGGCTGAGGTCCTGCTAGTCCAACAATGGCTGTCTACCAATGGAAGGTTGGAGAATCCCGTAGTTGATCCAGTCCTCGAGGCTCAGCTGGTGAGGAAGTAGCTTCTAAATGCCAGGGAAGGAATGGGCTTGCTAGCATGAGTGAGAGCAAGCAGGCAGAGAGCAGATTCCTTTTTCTATGTTCTTTATGTAGGCTGCCAGCAGAAGGTGTGGCCCAGATTAGAGGTGGATCTTCCCACCTCAGAGATCCAGATCAAAACTGGGTCTTCCTACTTCAGTCCCTCCTGGGTGTGTCCAGCCATTTGGGTTTTAAGTTAATTCCAGATGTAGTCAAAATGACAAGTGAGAGCAGCCACCACAATAAAAGAAGAATCCAACTGCTAGGCAAATAGCAGTTGGATTCTGGGATTTTTAAAAAAATCACGTTTTTAGATTTCTGTTTTTTAAAACAGCTTTTCTTTCTTGTGTTCCTTCTGTCCCAAATTCATTCTCAGTAGGATTTGCTGTAAATAAGTGAGATCAGCTAAAACCTGCGGTTCCCATTATTGTCCAACACCACCCAACTGTCCAAGTCTCCTGAGGGCGCACAGCATTCATTGTCAGCACTTCTTATGGCAGGGGGTGCCTGGCAGGAGGGGACAGTCTGTGCCCTTCTCTCAGTCTTTATGCAGAAATCTTGTAATTTGTAATTTCCTCCAAGTACAGAACTGTGAGTGAGAAATTGCTTCATATGAAGGAAACAAAACAAACTAACCCCTCACGGCATATTGTACAGCTCCAGAGGTTCAAAGGGATGACTCGGCCTTTTAGGGATGCTCTTCCACGTTACTAACCTCTGACCAGACTCTTAAACAGTCCCAGTTGAAATTCTCTCATTTTTCATATGACAGTTGGAGCTCGGTTGCCAGAAGGGGGCCTTGAGAATGCGCTGCCTCCAAAGCATCGTGCGCCCACACTGGCTGCCACTCCACTGCCTGTTGAGTCATTCCCTGAGCTCTATATAGAGCTCGGCTCTTAAACACCGTGTTCTTGGAGTGAGAAAGAACCAACCTCCCTGCACCAAATCTGCATTGCCCTTTCTTTTGTGCCTTGCCTTCTTTGTGAAGCTGTTCTTTTAAAAGGTCTCCCAGGGCTTGCGTTTATTACTTGTTTGATTTTGTAGGCATGAAGGCATCCACTGGGCCAGGACTGCCCTAGTGTGCTTCACCAGAAAGAGTCAGGAATTCTAGGTAACGGCCCAACAGCTTCCTAGTTTCCTGATATTTATTAAAAGTCCATCAAATTGCCCAGAAGCATATTAATATCATTTTATTGTATCAGTTATTTAAACAAACTGCAAAAGGGATAAATGACCTTTATTGAGGCATGAAATAATTTCTACCTGTAATTGAAAAGGATATTAGGTTTTGGGTTTTTTTTTCTTCCCGGGAAAGCAAAATGCCCTCGTCTATTCTCATCTCGAAGAGCTGCTCCTTGTTTTAGGGAAAGGCCGAGGGTTATCAGGAAAGGACTCTTTCACATATATGCCATACTCCAGCATGTTCATAGAGCATTTTAGGAAGGTTATCTGTGGCATTCTGTCCATCCACAGCTAGCATGTCCCCCCATGAGCAGTGAGGGGCTCTTTAGGATGACTGGCAGATGTGAGAAACAGATTCCCGCTCCGGCTTTTGGAAACATTTTTTAGTTGGAGAGGGGGTGGGGAAACAGTTGAACTGTAGTTAAGTAATCAGCTTTCTTAGCTGTTGCCTATAAATACCACGTTTGCAAGGCTGTTGGACTCCTCAGCAAAGTTACGCCGAATATGTGTTTATTTGTATTATATGTTGATGCGTGTCTGATCTCCGAGGGTTTCTTTCATGAGACTCAGCTTGGATTGTGTTTGCTTTGTTGTCCGAAACTGCGTTAGCCCCAGAGTTCCTTCTAGTAGAGTTTTGAATAAAACCTGTCTTCCCATTTTTAAGAGAGGGAAGCAGTTTGATCTGTCTTACGAAGTCTTTCTATGCCCCTCCCCTGCCCCTAGAGAGGACAGGAGGGGAGGAGCCACTGCTCTAACCACGAACTTCAGGTCTTCTCTGGAGCGCTGGGCTTCCTGTCTGCACTCACTCAACTCTGGGCCATCTTGACTTGCCTGAAGGGTGGAGAGTTGATGTCTTCCCGGAGAAGAGCAGTGAGGGCTCACGCTCTCCTCTGCGCACAGGCATGAGACTGAATTGGTAAAGCTTGCTGTGGCCTTTTAGACTTTCCCTGTGACTTTTTGTATCTGTGATCTGTTTCCGTGAAGACTCCTCCGTCATGACTCTGCTGGAGCCTGAGATGCTAATGATGGCTGTGCAGTCAGGTAATTCCCTTATTTCCTGCAAAGCTCACTTGCCACGGGCGTCTTTAAGATGGTTGAACACATTTGTGTTAGCCCTGGGCTGAGGTGGGAAGCTTAAACATAAATTATCCTGTACTATTTCATTTTCAGGTTTTTACTGTTTTTAATTTCTTCTTTAATTGCGGTTTCTAGTTATCACACTCAGCTTAGAGTTAGATGCTCACAGATCTGAGGAGGACCCAGCAAGGAGACTTGTTCGTTTTTCTTTAACCATTTGATCACTGTTTGGCACTGCTTTTAGAGAAAGATAATTACATTGCTTTTGCTGCTTTACACGCTACGTCTTTAATTGCAGCCTACTCTCTTTATGTCACTGTGAAAGTATCCTTTGTGGGCTCCTCCACTGTTCTCTCTCTTCTCTGTAAATCCTTTCCATTTCATCTTTAAGCATCTATGGGAACGCTCTTGATAAAGCACAGGTTGGGGTTAAATTTTACAGATAGGGAAGCAGTTAACAGAAAGAATGCAGGATTTTTGAAATTCTATCTCTAAAAATAGTTTTCTAATTCAAAGCTTCTCTTAAAACATTTAAAAATGTCAGATAGTTTTTTTTTTAATGGTTTCTTTTACTTTTGGTGTTTTTAAAATTTGTAAGTCAGATAATCTAAAAATAGAGAATGTTCCCTTTCTTATTTTTAGACTTCTACTAAACTGTAATCTGTAGTGTTTTCTGACAGATACACACAAGTGCCATTTGTACCCTCTACCCCGTTCCCTGGCCCCACGCAGAGAACGAAACTCTTTGGTGATGCTGACACAGTCACTGGCATGGTGGTCTCCATTCTCCCTGGGGAGTGCTTAGAGTGAGTGTTGTCAGACCCATGGCCACATCAGCTGAAGACATTACAGGTTGCGCCTCTGGACAGGAAGGGCCAGGGAAGAAGAATCCACTGCCATTCTCTTCTTCCTGGTTTACAATCAGCCATAATGAGTCATTTATCATATGAATTGTTCTGTTCTTATGTGCTGTGCATTTCAGGTTCTCTTTCCCTTTGCTCCCACAGATCTCTGGAGCGTTGTGTTCCAAACAAACAGTGTGCTTAGCTGAGTGTTTCCCATCTGTCTCTGATGAGGCAGCTCAGGTGCTCCCAGTTAACTGACTCTCTTCTCCCACCTGTAGTCAGGTTTTCTGCCATGTGAGGCCAAGTGCATATTTTACTTCAGGGGCAGATTTTAATATTTGAGCCCTTTCTTTTCGATCATTTTTATTTGTAGGTATCTTAGACAATAACATTTCACAATGCAGGTGCAAGGCTTCTTCTTCCTCTGAGATAATTCCAGTGTTCCTAGCTCTAAAGGGAGAGGAAGGACTGTTCTTTGTCATTTCTTGTCTCAGAGCAGGTTTTCCTACAGCACGTGTTGGGCAGGGCTGGTCACCCATCTGTCACACAGCTACTTCATAAAACTTTCAAAGGACAGCAGCGTGTAAGACAAGTGTAGGTGAAGTGACAGGCTGTGGATACAGGTAGGACCAAGGGTCGATAGATACGGACTTTACTGTTGTATGCTGGAGTGCCATAGCCACAAGCCCATTGTAAGAGTGATGCAGTTACCATTTTGACAGAAAATGAAAAGAATCTGCTCTGAGATGCCAGTAAACAGTGACTCTTGTTAGAAGCCAAGCACTGTGTTAATCTGTACCTTAACAGCGTTCTAAGAGACATGCCTTTCACATCAGAGAACAACTAAACCCTTCATAGAGAACTGAAGGTGCGTTTGTGGTACACTGTGCTCAGCAGCAGTTTCCACTCAGTATTTAGGCTTGGGGGCTCTGGCAGGACATCTTGGGATGTCTGTGAAGGTTTCCCTCCTCGGCACTGCCAGAGGCGCTGCCTTTCTGTGAAACCTGTCTCAGTAGGATCCCTCCCTCCTGTCACTCCCGAGGCCTCAGTGCACACCAGGTATCACTTACACGGGGCTTCCAGATTAGGTCGTTCGCTTCTTTGAAAGAAGTTTATCTTTAATTATGGGTATATGTATCTGTGTGGCTGTGTCCCTGTGAGTGCAGGAGCTGCTGTTACAGGCAGCTGTGTGCGTGCCGCTGTCATCTATGGGCGGCCCCCACTTACTCGTCTGAAGAGCAAATCACTATATGTGGATTCCTGCGGTGGCACATGAGAGACACTAATTTATTTTCTGAGGAATGATGGAACTTTGTTTGACTTAGTTCTCCTGACTAATACGCAAAGCCCTTAAGATTTTTGTAAAAGTATTTTGTAATCTTCCATAAATAAATGAATCCAGTGGCCATCATCCTTTGTTTTAGCCGGTCGTTATCCAAAGCTTTGTGGCTTTCAAAGTTGACATTCTTTTGCCTCTCTGAATTTGTAGTATGCCCTGTCTGTGAGGATGTGGGTTTTTATATGGACCCTAGTGTTCCAATCAAGCCATGACTAGAGTTTGTGTCACTGCCATAGGAGTCTGTCTGGGTTGTCACAATTAGAAAGTGACTCGAATGGACATTGTAAAATTTCTGAAGCTGTCCCTAAGGGAATAAATAAGATAGGGCCCCAGCATTGACTATCTTTCAGAATGGGGGTGCGCTAGAGCTCAGGCCTGACAGATGGGATGTGGTCTTTTGAGCTTATTCTGAGACCATGCTATACATGCAAAAGGATATATAGGTATGCAGTAGGTGTATACACTTGACACATATGTAAACTCATGAATCCTACTACTCAGCCTAAGAAGCAGAGCCTAGCCTGGGTAAGCACACTTATTGGACACGCAGAGCCTAGCCTGGGTAAGCACACTTACTGGACACGCTTGCTCTTCATGTCCTTTTGGATCCTTTTATGTTTTACACCACTTGAATATTGCCTATTGAAAAAAATTCATTAATTAAACAAGTTTCTCCTTTGTTTGTTAACTTCCTTACCCTTTGATATCTTTGTACTTAACTCCTAAATATTTCTTTGACTTCTTACTCCTTGATCATGGCAGTTTTCCCTGCACTGTTCATTTTAAAACAAAATGTGCAGAATAGGGGATGGCAGTCACTTCAATGAAAGCTGGGGAAAAGCCAAGGCACGGGGACAGTAGCACATTAAATCCTGCCCGTTTTGGTACATGCTACTCTCTTAGGACACACACACACACTCACACACCACTCATAAGTCTAGAGAGCAGATCAAAAACATCAGAACCTTCAGCCTATGTCACCTGCTTTTAGGTCTGTGAGCTCTCAACATTGTGGGCTTGGAAACACCCTGATTTCTTCTAAAGGAACTGCAGAGCTTGAAGGAAACCCTGGGTATTTTCTTGTCCTCGTTTTCTTTTGAAAAGAGGAAATTGGCCTTTGGGGTTAGTTTATTTGGGGTTAGGTCATGTAATTTGTGACAGTGGTGGGAGGAGAATTTGTGTCCTCGCTGTCTTCCCAATGTTCTTTCTGCTTCAAGATATTTACAGAGACGCTGAGATCTCCAGTGTGTGAGGCTAGATATGAACCCCCAGAGACGGTGGGGTTAAGAGAGAAGGTAAAGGCAGGGCTTGGTGCCACCGCCCTTTAATACCAGCACTGGAGAGACAGAGGCAGGTGGATCTTTGGGAGTTTGAGGCTAGCCTGAGATAGTGAGTTCCAGTACAGCTAGGACTAGATAGAGGGTTACTAGTTCAAAAGAGGAAAGGAGGGAAGGAGGACCAGAGGAGATAAAACCCCTGATGTCTGGGTGCTTACTTCCCACCCCTAGGAAGTCAGGTCATAATGCCGCAGACCTACCACTGTCTACCCTCCACCTTGCCCTGTCTTCTTTGGCCTGGGTGATGGTCTCACAAGACAGGTAGCAGACAGACAGCTGTCCTAGGCGCTCTGCTTACATTCACTGCCCTCTCTCTGACTCACTGATTTATCTGGGCTCTCTCGAGTTAAGATCCAGATCAAAGGAATCTAAATTCCTCCTTCACCTCTCTTGTCTCCCGATCCTTTGTTTCTCTGGATGAAGCAGGCTGTCAAGACTCTGAACCACAATTTTAGCCTCATTAAAACAATGCCAAATTCAACAAAGATGAGCCGTATACAGTCTTACTTTTTTGGAGCCTCACTTTTATGAATACTACAGACATTATTTTAAAAGTTTTTCTTTTTAATAACAAGGGAAAATACCAAAGGCCTTGTGCTACCACTGACACTCATAACCCAACTTTCTTTGCCTTGTACTTCTTAAGGTGCAGGGCAGTGTTGGGCTGAGCTCACAGTGTCTGGGGCCTGCTTAATGTCATGCAGTCACTGAGTACATGGTAGCAGCAGAGTGAGCATAGAAGGGTTACACAAGAAGAAATTAAACTGATGAAGAGAGATGCAGTAGTGAAAAATATATACTACCATAATATATAGTGTGTAATATTTAATCACTATGATCTTGCTTCACATCTATAGAGGATACTTAAAACTTGAAAGCATGAAGATACATAGTAAGAGATGGAACACATCTCTGTGTTCTAGTGGTTTAAATTGCTATAATCCTACTATTTGGGAGGCCAAGGGAGGAGGCTTCCCAAGTTCAGATCTAGCCGAGGCTACATAGTTCCAGGCCAGCCTAAGCTACAGTGTTGAGACCTTCTCACAAAAAAGACTAAAACATTGTTGGTAAGATGGCTTAGTGGGTAAGGGAACCAGCCATTAAGCGTGATGACTTGACTTTGATCTTTGGGACCCACATGTTAGAAGGAGAGAACTGGCTCCCACAAGTTGTCCTTTGTCCTTAACATTCATGAAATGGGACTAAATAAATACAAATGTAATTTTAAAACTCCAACAAGGGTGCTGGAGAGATGGCTCATTGTTTAAGAGCACTGACTGTTTTTCCAGAGGTCCTGAGATCAATTCCCAGCAAACACATGGTGGCTCATAACCATCTGTAATGGGATCTGATGCCCTCTTCTGGTGTGTCTGAAGACAGCTACAGTTTACTAACAAAACAAACAAACAAACAAACAGTGTACTAACAAAATAAATAAATCAGAAGAAGAAGAGGAGGAGGAGGAGGAGGAGAAAGGAGAAGAAGAAAAGAAAGGAGAAGAAGAAAGAAGAAAAAGACAAAGACAAGGGCTCTAAAAAAAAAAACTCCCAACAAAACAGCCCTCTTCATATAAACCCAAATTGTTTAGATTTTTAGTTACTTTGATGATCCATTTTAAGTCAGATGATACCCTCTCAGAACCTGCTGGTGGCTCTCATCTGCAGGCTGTGCTGAAGAAAGAGATCCTCCCAGAGCAGTGCCATCCCCAGCACCCGGCTGTTCTCCCTCGCTCATTTTGCACAAGCGTGCTGGCTCATTCAGTGCTGCCGCCGCCGCAGCTCTGTGCTAATCTCTCATACTAGGTCCTCCTGCGTGGAACACTTCGCACTTGCTCGTGGTGTTCTCCCTGTCGAGCTTAAGCATAGTTTCTCAGTAAGCCCTTCTCTGGCCAAGAACTGTAAAACCTCGTATCATTTTCTTCACACCATTGATCATTTGACAGACTCACGACTTATCTATCAGTTTCTTGATGTGGCTGTCTTACAGAATGTGACACCGAATGGGGGTCTGGTCCTCAAACCCCTGCTTTCTGTATGTGACTGCTGGATATAGTTAGTGTATGATGATCTTTAATAAATGATAATAAAAATTGCAGTGTCTTTTAGACAAGTATGTTCCTCAGAATGTGGCTTTTTGTACAATGAGAGGTTCCTTTTTTATTAATGTTTTTAGTCGGTGTACAAAGTAATTGGTTTATTATCATATTTTTTATTCCATATCAAAATACTGACTTTACTCATATTTGCCCCTCCCTCCATGCCACTGGGTTCCTTCCTTCTTCCAAATGGCTTCGCTTCTGCTGTCTTGTCATATATGTGCACACGTGTTACATCTAGATTGTGTGAGGAGAGGAGATATGATTATCTCCCTAATGGCCTTGCTATCCCCTCTGCCTTTGCAATCCTTCATCTCCCCATAGTTGGTGTCCTCTTATTTCAAACACATACATATGTCTAGATTTTGTGTAGGAGAGAAATTATGGTGGTTTGTTTTGTTTTTAGAATCTGGGGCTATTTCACTTAGCATGGTGGTATTCTATTCCATCTGTTTACCTGGTAATGACATAATTCTGGTGTGTGTGTGTGTGTGTGTGTGTGCGCGCTTGAGAGAGAGACAGACAGACAGAGAGAGGTGGGGGAGAAAGAGCGATACATATTTGTTTATATGTATGGAGGCAAAGGTTGGCAGTGGGTGTCTTCCTTTCTTGCTTTCCACCTTGTTTGTGTGTGTGTTTGTGTGTTTGTTTTTTAATTTTGGGGATAAGATTTCTTACTGCCCCGGAGCTCACTCATACCTCTGGTCAGAGAGCTTATGGGGATTCTCCTGTCTCTGCCTCCCCATCACTTGGATTATAGTCACAGCTCTTACGGGGCTGGGTTCTAAAGGTGTTCATGCTTGCATGGCAAACATTTTATCTTCTCAGCCACCTCAGTCCAATTAGGTTGTCCTTTATAGCCGAATAAAATGCCTTCCTCGTGTATGTAAATGCAATCACGAGCTTCTTACCTGACCATCTGCTGGTGGAGACCTAGGCTGGTGTCTTACCTTGGTTTTTGTGAATGTCAGAGCATGCCTTTAAGTCATTGTGTGACAGGCCCCAGCTGAGACTGAAGTGCAGTGAGGTGCCTTTCAGGATGTGGTTGAAGATGCTTTAATGTCCTGAGCGCTTTCAAAGGGTGCAAGATCAGAATGTTTATATTAATTCTGAAACGTGGTTTACCTTTTTTTTTAGTGTTATGGTCTCATGCGTGTAAAATACATTTTCTAAAGCTACATGATGGAGTTTTTCAGCAGATGAATGCAGAATTACAAGAGAAAAGCTAATTAGATGTGAAAAGTTAGAGTGCTTTCTGTTTTACATTCTTGCAAGATGAAATACTGATAGATGTAACCTGCAAAACAAATGCTCTTTGAAGTCCCCAGTAACTAGAAAAGGGGAAAGAAGAACACCAGAAAGCTGTAAGAAGTGCAAGTGCAGAGCACAGGCTGGGGCTGCAGTGTGCCGTGCTTGCCTTCCCAGTGAGCAGCCCTCCTCCGTGTTCAGGCCCCAGCTCTTGAGGTGGGGGTGGGGTGGCAGGGGTGGCTGGGTTTCTGACTCAAAGCTAGCTGCAATGGGCATTTCTTGGCTTCTGTTCCTGTTACCTCATTCATAAACTAGTAACGCAACGTTGCCTGTCCCAGGGACTGTTTAGTATATGTAAAGTGCTGCTTCTCACAGTTCCTAACACACAGAAAATGCCATGTGTGGGGGATTTTAAATTTTATTTAATGCGTGTAAGATTTAATTCTTGGGCTGGAGAGATGACTCAGTGGTCAAAGGCACTGGCTGAGCAAGTTTGGAAACCTGAGGTGGATGCATAGCACCCACATGATGGTAGGAGGAGAGGGCTGACTCCACAAGCTCTCCCCTGACCTCTGCATGCATGCAGTGGTGTATATGTGTGTATATATGCCTGCACATATCGTGCATATATACATATACAACTATAATAATTTGAAAAGGTTTCTTCCTGGGTTTTCTGATAACTCACTACAGCTCCCTTGGTATTTGGCAACTCATACATTTTTTAAATGTTATTTTCTTTAGTCTTAAAATACTTTTAAGAAATTGTTTTAAGGAAACTAAAAGATAGGAAAATACTTGTTTTTTAACAAGTATATTCAAAGTATAGAAAAATGTTTTCCATGTTTTTGTCTAAAATAATAAGAGGCTGGAGATGTAGTTCAGAGTGCTTGCTTATCATGGAAGAAACCCGGCCTCAGTCCCCAGCATTGGGGGAGAGGGCTCTGTGCCTCTCATTCAGTCACTGGAAGAGGCAGCTGGAAGGGTTACAAGTTCAGGGTTATCTTCTGCAGCAGCATAGTGAGAGAGAGGTCAGCCTGAGCTATGTGAGACTGTGACTTGGAAGGAGGGAGGGAAGGAAGGAGTGGGCTGGTGGACTTGCTGGCTGGGAGGCTGTCCATCAAAAACTAGCAGATATTTCAGAAAGTTGGACTTGATTAGAGATTTTCTTTTTTGGGCCTTTGTGTTTTCCTATATCTTTCTGATTTTCTATGGTGAACATTTCTGTTCATATAAATCCCATATAAACTTTCACACCTATGTGCACGTGTAGTTGGCTAAACGAGGAGGAAGTGGCTAGAAAGCATGATGTCTCAGGGTAGCCTGAGCTGTGGGTTCAGTGAAGTCAAGCACTGCGCTGAGCAAACATTCCGTGGCACAGGGCATGCCATCTCATACACCGTGTTCCCACTGACTTGTTTGTAGAAATCCCTTTTACATTTTGCCTTTGTTTCTATTTTCTAAGATTTATGGAAATTTATCTCTGCAGTGTTTGTGTTAACCGTGTTCTTGGCAGAGTTGTGGATCTTTCCTCTGCACACTGACCTACACTCACTTGACTAAACCGTTGAGAAGGTTTTTTAAGCTGAACACACACCAAGTTAGATTTAAATGTTTTGATGGGTGATCATAATGCAGCTTCTTTTAAACATAAAATGATGACATTAGTATAACATGCTTTAATTATTAAAAGTTAATTTCCAAAATAAGTGTTGTTCTTTGAAAATCTTCTCCTCCCCTTACCCCCCACCCCATCGTGGGTGCACAGTGAGGCAAGGTCTCTCAGGTAGCCTCAGATGACCTTGAATTTTGATCCCCCTGCTGCTTCTACCCTCTGAGTGCTGGGATTGTAGATGTGTGCCACCAAGCCCAGGTATGCACTTCTGGGGATCAAACACTAACTGCATCCCCTACCGAGGAGTTTGAAAATCTTAATCCTGTGTTCTTTGCCAGAAAGCTGTTCTCAGATTGTTTGCCTGTGCTTTGTACAGAATAATGGAGACTAAAACAAAGAATTGAAATGTTAATGTTAAGTAAGTTAATTTACTTCCTTCTTTCTTTTTTTGGGGGGGGGGTAGGGGGTGAGACACGGGGAGTGGGTCGACACTCATGATCTCATGTAGCCCAGGCTGGCCTTGAACTCACTGTGATAGAGGTGGATGATCTTGGACTTCTGGTCTTCCTACTTCAGCCTTTTGAATGCTAGAATTACAGTCACTTGTCACACATTCAGTTATAAAGAATTCTCAAAACTCTGTAAAGAATGGATAGAACATCTGAATAGGACACTTTGTTATATGTGATGCTGGGCAGGGATGGGCAGAGGCAGCAGATCTCTGTGTCTCCATATTCGTGGTGAGACTGTCAAAAGAAAAAAAAAAAGATGCTAACAATCATTTCTGGAAAGACCCTAAGTGTTATTGGTCAACATAGAAATACAAATGAAAGCCACAAAAAGAAGCCAGTACACACGTACTAGAATAGTTCAAATGGGAAAGACTGTTAGTTACAAGTGTATGAGAATGTGAAGCAGTGGGGAGGCACACTATGGAATATAAAATGGCTCGTAATGGCCTAGGAAGGCAAGTCAGTACAATGTTGAAGATATTTAGTATCCAGCAATCCAACCTCTAGATCCTTACACAAGAGATATAAAAGCACACATTTGTGCTGAAGGCCCGTAACTATTTAGCTTCTAAGGACTCTACCTGGAAACCATCTGAATGGTTGCTGGCAGGTAGTAATCCAAACTAGAATACTAGCAATAACAGTGAACAAGTTACCAATTCACAAGTTACCAGCACAGGTTATAAACACTGTATAAAATGTAAGGAACCAGATTTAACTAAGTGTACATACCCAATTCATATGACATTCTTAAAAATGGAGGCTGTGGGACCTGGAAAGATGGGTCTTTCAGAGGATCATCTTTTGTTATAAAATTTTCCAGCTTATATAACAAAAACTCACACCTGCCCATAATTCCATTTCCTGGGAATCCAACGCCTCTGGCTTCTGTAGATACCTACATATATAAATAAATTTAAAATAAATATTTTTAATTATAAGTTTATATTTAAATGGGGGTTTGACCAACATGTATGTCTCTGTATCACGTGTTTGCCTGGTGCCTATGGAGGCCAGAAGAAGGCTTTAGATCTATAGTTACAGATGATTGTGAGCCACGGTGTGGGTGCTAGGAATTGAACCCAAATCCTTTGGAAGAGCAGCCAGTGCTCTTAATCACCAAGTCATATCCCCAGCCCAATTTTTTTTTTTTTTAATATAGGCCGTGATGGGACTGGAGAGGTGGCTAGATGTTTAAGAGACTTGTTGCTTTTGTAGAGGACCTGAGTCTGATTCCTAGCACCCATATAGGATAACTCCAAGTATACAGTGCCCTTTCCTAGTTTCTGTGGGTATACACATATATAGGCATGTGCATGCATAGGCATACACAATCTTTTTGTAAAACAAAAACAAAAAAACAAAAACAACTGACTGCCGGCCTGACAGTGGTGGCGCATGCCTTTAGTTCTAGTGCTTGGGAGGCAGAGGCAGGCAGATCTCTGTGATTTTGAAACCAGCCTGTTCTATAGAGCAAGTTCCAGGACAGCCAGGGCTACGTAGAGAAACCTTGTCTTGATAAAAACAAAAAAATACTGTCTGAAATATTGCTTATGCTCTTGAAGATGAGTGCTATATTGTAGGGGAAAGTCCCTATAAATACTTCCCAAGACAGTTACAGCATGAGAAAGGTTGCATATTGGGGGATATTTGCATAAACTTAGCTTGGTTCTGTTGTTGTTTGGAGGCTGGCCTTGCACTCGTTAGTGATCTGCCTGCCTCCATCTCCCATGACAGGATTAAAGCCTACACCACCAGGCTTGGCAAAACTTAGAAGTAAGATGAGATTGTGGTTGTTAGAGTCTGAGGATGGTGAGGGTATAATTCTACACCATCTGTAGAAGGCCAGGCAGGAAAGGAGGCAGGCATTGCCTGTCCCTCTCACTGGTTGCAGTAGTACTGTATGTGGCTCTGTAATGTGTGAGGGATGTGTGGCTCACCCTATTCTTACAGGCATGTGTAGATCTATAATTAGCTCAAAATAAAAAAGTTTAATTTTCAAAATGCAGACAGTTTGGCAGCTTTTAAAAAAATTAATACATAGCCCATATGACCTAGCATTTTTACTTTCATCCTAAGAAAGTCAAAACATTGTGCAAAAACTTGTACACAAATATTCCCTGAAGGGCTGGCAAGATGGTTCAGTGGGTAAAGGCGCATGCTGATTGACAAGCCCTTATGGCCTGAGTTTGATCCCTGCAACCCACATAATAAAGGAGAGAACTGACTTCCACGAGTTGTTCTTTGACCTCCACACATGTCCTACACACCCATGTATTCAAACTCACACTCAAAAACAAATACATAAATGTTTAAGAAAAGCTCTTGGCAGCATTAATCATATATCCAACGTGGAAACAACCCAAGTGACCATCGTATGGTAAAAAACCTAAAGTGTGATGTGACCATGTAATAGACTGTAGCCATGCTACTGACATTTGCTACAAAATCAGTGAGCCTTAATGATACTATGCCAAATCTGGAGAGATGGCTCAGCTGTTGGAAGCACTTGCTGTTCTTGCAGCGGACCCAGGTTCTATTCCCAGAACTCATGTAGCAGCTCACAGCTGTCTTTAACTCCCAATTTCAGCTCTGTCATCTAACTTTCTGGGACACCATGCACATTCTTGATGCAGACATACATGCAGGCAAAAAGCTCATGCGCATGAAATAAGGTAAATAAAGCTTAAAAAAAACATAGTGTGCCAAGTGAATGAAGATAGGTACAAAAGGAGTCACACCATGATTGTGTTTATATGGAATGTTCTGAATGCATTAAATCTGTCTTGCATAGGCTAGTTGAGCGGGCACCAGGCCCTGGGGAGGACGAGGCTGGTTGGCTGGGGAGTGCCTATTGACTGGGTAATGAAAGTGTGTGGTGCTTAGGACACTTGATGAACTGTGCGGTGTGTAAGTTAGCCTGGGTTTAAATTCTGTGACAGCTAGTTGGTTCTGCATGTGACTGTAGTCTCCACTACTTGGGAGGCTGAAGCAGGTGACCAGGAACAGTGTGGCCAACATAGTGAGATCCATTTCAAAAGAAAAAAAATTTTGAGGAAAAATTATGCAGGTTTTTTGGGTAACAAACAAGTGGAAGAAGAACACAATTCATGGCCGGATGAAATGAAAGGTTCTGAGAGTTACCTGTTGCCATGACTGTCCTGGACTTACACGGTCGTGAGCATATGGCCACGAGCTCTAGGCTGCAACGTGGGTGGGTTCATCTAAAGTTCAATAAAGTTGATTTCTAAAATTTATAAGACTGTATAATTGCAAGTTTAAAGTGACCTTTAGGTAGGAACACTCACTCAGTCCTTAGGAACCTGAGCCAAGGAAAAGTCAGATCAGGTGTGCTGCGTTCCTTCCCTGAGTTCCAGGGTGACTGGGTTGTCAGCCGTGCCTTCTGATGTTGGCCTCTCATGGCTGTGTGCTCTGTTTTTCAGAACCCAGGAGTGGGTGCAATCGCTCTGTTTTCTGTTTGTTTGCTTTGTTTTGTTTAGGCTCTTTTGAAGCATTCTTTGCCTCTTAGGTGCAGGCTTCGGACTGTCCCATTGGTATAACAAATGGAGGTGGTTGCCTCAGTTAATCTGGGCACAGGAGGTTTGTTAGAATTTCTCGTGAAGAGAGGGCATGGCTCACACTCCTGGGTGATGTTTAAAACAACCAAGGCCAAGTGTGGGAACTTCTTTCCCACCTACGTTGCCTCTGGCTCTCACCCCAACCTCTTGCCAAGAAGTAGGCTGTCTAAATAAATGTTATTAAAAACACGCCATAGTTTGAGAGGGATCTCTCTCTGAGAGCCTCCCTCCTCCCACCGTCCACTTGCCCTCCCTCTCAGTTCTTACATACCTCTGTGTGCAAGCCCCGGGTAGACTCAGCCACGAGGCACATGACTGTTTTCCTTTGTCCCCGTGCTGGGGATTGAGTTTAGTACTTAAGGGATGAATGGTAGGCACAAATCTTGTTTCTGAGGAGTTCCAGCAAAGTCTATAAAACTGTGGTAGCAGCCGGGCAGTGGTGGCGCACGCCTTTAATCCCAGCATCTGGGAGGCAGAGGCAGGCGGATTTCTGAGTTTGAGGCC
Source organism: Mus musculus (assembly GCF_000001635.26). NCBI lineage: Eukaryota > Metazoa > Chordata > Mammalia > Rodentia > Muridae > Mus > Mus musculus. The sequence continues at coordinate 81,091,663 of NC_000081.6, read as the reverse complement.
ATCCTGGTCTACAAAGTGAGTTCAGGATAGCCAGGGCTAGACAGAGAAACCCTGTCTCGAAAAAAAACAAAACAAAACAAAAACAAAAACAAAAAAAACTGTGGTAGCTGGTGCCTGAGACGGGTTTGCCACGTGTGGGAAGGAAAAGCTCACCTGTGCTGTATTCTGCTACTAAACACTGACAATAGATTGAGGGTCCCTGGTCCTCTCTTCCTACAACAACCAGTCCCCTGGCTTTCTGACACCAGCCCAGCTGCCTGGGGTGAGTACTGACTCCATGAGCACAGAGCTTAGTCCCACAGACTCTCCAGCCTCAGTCATGAGTGCTGGGGTTACAGCGTGTGCTCATGGTCTCTGCATGACACGGCTGTAAATCAGAGGTTTCCACAGTCTTCTGTGCAGGTTGGATCATTTGCTAGAATGGTTCACAGAATTAAGGAAGGCCCTTCACCTACAGTTACATTCATTTAAAAGAATATAATTCAGAAGCAGCTGAAGGAAAAGGCATACAAGACAAGGCATGAGCTGTGTATGGGAGTCCATGGCTTCATTGGGCATATCACCCCTCAGCATCTCCATGTGTTTGGCAGCCTGGAGGCTCTCTGACCCTGTCCTTACTTGTGGATGTTTATAGAGGCTTCCTATGTAGGTAATTAATTAAATCACTGGCTATAAGTGCTCCTCCCCCCTTTCCCCTCAAAATGTGAACCACAGTGGCTCCCAACTCATGATCCTCCTGCCTCAGCTTTGCAAATGTTAAGATTACTGATGCATGCCACCACATCCAGCTGGCTGTTGGTATACTCAGAACCTGGGTCCTCTCTGACCCAGGAGAACTCAGGTTCTAGTCTTCTGTGTGGTTGGATCTGACTACAGTCAGCCTCCTTCCTAAGTACTGTGCCAGTCTGCACTCAGAGTACAGGCTTGCTGTGATTCACAAAAGCTGCCTGTACCTTGGTCGCTCTTACTTCTTAGGAAATGCCAAGCTCCCATTAATTAGTAGCTCAGTGCCAGGAGTGGGGATGAAGACCAAATATGTCCTTCTTATTATAAACCACACTCACACAATTTGGAACTGTGTTCCAGCTTCCATAACTCTCATAGTCCTCACAGCAGCTGTTTGAACTCAATGCCTTTATTATGCTATTTTACAGAAGAGGGAATTGAGGGACAGAGTGGGTCTGAAACCTGCCCATCAAATCCTTTACATCATTTTATGGTAGCTCTTGCTAGACAATTCTCATCATCTGGATTCCTTTGCTCCATTATCCTGGTATGTAACCCACCTGTCTTCATTTAGGTTCCTGTGGCTTCTCCCCGACACACACATACACACACAAACACGCACACACACACACACACACACGCACACACTGATAGACCTGTTAATAGAAACCCTCCAACTTTTTCTTTTAAAATCTGTTGTTCCAGCCCTCCTCTCCACAAAGGGGCAAGCCTCCTTTCTACATTTGAACTTGCTTGGGAATCAGTGGGTATACAACAAACTAACCCTCACTTAGAAGCTTACTTGTACTAAGTTTTTACATGTTGAGGTGAGGGATGGTGCTGTTTAGTGAGTTAGTGTTGTGTGTTTGAACCTAAACACAGTGCCTGTGGATTGGAAGAGGGGACTTGTGCCGTGGCTCTGGTTGGGAAGGTGCTTCCGGCTTCTTCCCCTTTACCTCAGAAGGCTCTGAGGTGCTTCTTAATAACTGAGTTACTGCCCATCCCTCCGGAGGGTCAGAAATACAGTCCATTTTTCACGGAATTTAAATCATACTGAGTATTACATGAAAGGCATTTGAGAACCTAGAGGGGAAGTGTGATGCTCCGCATACATATGGATTAGATTCTGGTTGGCTTAGGATGAATGTTAAACTGGACCACCACACCTTTAACTGCAGCATCTGGGAGGCAGAAGCAGAAGCAGGGAGATCTCCAAGCTCGAGGCCAGCCTGGACTATAGAGCGAGTTTCAGGACAGCCAGGGCCACACAGTGAAACCCTGTCTTGAAAAGAACAAACATACAAGAATAAAAGCGTGAATAATTTCTAGTCTGGAATATTTGTGTTCTGCCACCATGAGTTTGCTGGTGTGTGGCTTCTCTGTCTGCCCACCTCTTACGTTACCTCCTGCTATCTTTCCCCTTGCTTCCTAGCTTTATGTCCTTTCACTCAGTTTCTAACCTGCTTTATTCCTTCCTGCCTGCTCTTCAGGTCCCAAGGAATGCCTCTTCACTCTCTCCTCATACTTTCTCCTTCTCTGTTTCTTCATTGTGCACATACTTTGAGACTAATGTTTATGAAATTTTTATTAAAGGATTTATTTTAAATGTATGTGTATGGGTGTCTTGCTTGCATGTATGTTTGTATACCATATGTGTGCTTGAAGCCTGAGAAGGCCAGAGGAGGGCTTTAGCTCTCCTGGGATTGTATTATAGATGATTGTAAGCTACCATTGGGTGCTGGAAATTGAACCTGGTACTCTGGAAGTGTAGCGGGTGCTCATAACTGCCCTCTGTTTTATGAGATTTTTGTTTCTTGTATTTTTTGTTTGTTTGTTTTTTGAAGACATGGTTTCTCTGTGTAGCCCTGGCTGTCCTGGAACTCACTCTGTAGACCAGGCTGGCCTCGAACTCAGAAATCTGCCTGCCTCTGCCTCCCAAGTGCTGGGATTAAAGGTGTGCGCCACCACTATGCAGCTTCTCCTGTGCCTTCTAATGTTTATAATTGAATAGAAACGTGCAACACCCTGGTGGTGGTGGTGCACACCTTTAATCCCAGTGCTCAGGAAGGCAGAGGGAGGCACATCTGTGAGTTCAAGCAGAGCCTGGTCTCAGAAAAAAAAAAAGAAAAAGGAAGCACAGGGGCACCTGAGTGTCCTCCCCTCGCTGTGCACCTCTGCTCTCCTCTGTGAGACAGGGTATCACCAAGGAGCCTTCAGCTGGCCTGAAACTCAGTATGTAGACCTCAGACTCATAGAGATCCACCTTCCTCTACCACACCCTGTTTCTGCTTTATTTTTGCAGCAGGTACTCCCATTGTGTGGCTCTGCTTGGCTTTTACATGGTTGTTAGGGATTTGAACTTAGGTCTTCTTGCTGTCGCAGTGAATTTTAACTTTTCAACCATCTGTTAGGATTAAACACTGTATAAATGTATATTCTGAGTGAAAGATTGAACATGAAGTATTGTAGAAATTGGGAAGAAGAAAGTCAGGTGTTTAGCCCAACAGTTCCTATAGAATAACACTCCCCCAAAGACCACTATAAATTGTCCTATTAACAAGGACTCTTTAGTTCCTTCATACAATTGAGAGGATCGTTAAACAAACAGAAAACATTAACATCTAAATCAATTTGAGAAGCAAAATCCTTGTTTTTTGTGAGATTGTGAATTTCTATATATACATAGTGATTGTGTTTGCATCATTAGCATCATCTCAGCTTGGTGTTGAACTGTTAAATCCCTCAGAAGGTAATATGTGTGTGCTTGGAAGCAGTTTGTGTTTTGATTGGGGCTTTAATGGATCTCTTTCCATTGAAGAGTGGTGATACGAGCCTTTAATTTTAGTAGAGGCAGGAAGAACTCTGTGATTTTGAGGCCAGCTTGGTTTGCACTAAGCAAGCCCTGGTCTGGGCTAAGTAATAAAACTCCACAGTAAGAACCTATCTTTAAAAAATGTTTCTTTTTTTGATATACTTAGATTTGTCCAGGCCTTGGGAGATCATTGTGGCGTATTTAAGTCAGAATACTTAACAGTTTCGATTGATAGGTTCTTTTGGAAGCTAAACAATTCATGCACAAACCAAGAGTGTTTATGTCCAATTCTTCTGCTTTGAGTCTGCTGCTGGCTCCCTCCCGCATGGCAGAGTGCTGCCCAGGCTAAGATGGACGGTTTCTGTGAGAGTGTGGGGCTCTTGGAAACTTCCAGCTTAGACTGTCTCAAAGGCTGTTTTCATAATTACATAGACAGCTTTAACTCGCTGTTCTGCCGTGGGTTAATGCGCCACGGATAGGCTGTACTCATTATAAAACCTCCCTTTCTTTTAATTCTTTTGTTACTTTAAGCTCTCTAAATTTTCTTTGTCCTTTAGATGTTCTTTAGAGATTTCTCTTCATAGCAAAAGAGTTACATAAAGTAAGATTTAGAAACTTCTAGTTTAACAAAAGCCTTTGTAAACTAATCATGAAAAGATGGATCAGTTCAAGTTTACAAATTACTCTTAAATGTGGATTGTTGTGGGGTGGTGTCAAGGTTATGGGTTTCTTGGCTTTTCAGGATATTATCCCTTCTAGCCCCAGAGCTAAGTGTCAAGAGGCTACATGCTCAACCATAGAATGTGAACCTCTGCCAGCATTACATCAGCTCCACAGAACCTCACTGGCTAACCATCCCTTGGGATCGGACATGGCTCTGGCAGCCTGTGAAAGCTGCTTTTTCCGATTTCTGTCTTCCTGGCTGTGACATATCCCAAAGGAATGAAGTTGAGAAATCCTCCTCTTTTCAAAGCTCTTGACTTCTCATTCCCACAGTGGATCTCATGGCCAGACAGAAAGTTGCTTCTGAACTTGAGGCCCTTTTGACTGATAATAGTCCGTGAGGAGTGACCGGATAGGGTGGTGGTAAGGTGCCTGGCGGTGTGTGTGACCGGATGCTTGTGTGCAAGGTTCTAGTGTTTCTGTGGGTTCCTCTTTATACCAACCTTGAAGAAGCTGGATAGACAGACAGACAGATGCAGATGTGTCTGTGGTCGCTGTGTGTCCATTGGCTTTGGTGTGAGTGTCGTTAGAGCATTGGTCACTTCAGTGAGCATCACTCCTTCCTGAGGACAACCTCTGGGAGGAAATGCTGTGTGGCAGTCTCAGTCTTGCCTGACACACTGCCAAGGCTCTCTCTCCCTTTGTCTTTATTCAGCTTAAAAACTAAGCATAAGGCAAATTAACTGGAAAATTAGTGAATCATACCTTGTTAATCAAGCTCAGGCACTGAGCAGAAACTGACAGAGATGAGCCAGGTTTGTCTCTGCCCTGCTGCTTACGGCACCACTGCTACAAGCAGTTCCCATTATATTTTTCACTTTTGTATAATTTCTTCATACTCTGAGTCCTCAGTGGGAGAATCTGGTCTTCTGGGCTTGAACTATTCACTTGTGAGCTTAAGAGGCCAGGGAGCCCAGAGAGGGGGAATCTGTGTCTCTGTGAAAGGAAGAGAGTTAAAAGGGGCTCAAGTGCTAGACAGCTAAACTCTAGGATGTCCTCTCTGCAGTAACTGTTTTCCTATCATTATTGGCCATGGTTCATTCTCAAAGTGTATCCTTGGTCCAGGCCTTGACCCTTGCAGTATTATGTTTCCCGGGGAGTCCAGTTCTGCTTGTCCAACACAAGCAGTGACAAACTGAAGAAACTATCCCCTCCACGTCCAGGTTGGTGAACAGCAAACTTGCTGGGGCTACATAAAGGAGCACGAATGAGGGGTCATTTGTAGGCACATGGGTGACAATTCATGAAAGCTGTACCAGTAGTCCCCTGAACAAATTGTAGCGGCTGTCTTACCAGAGGGTCCCCTCTCTCCCAGCAGTTGTATACTAATTATACAACCCTGAAGCTGCAGGGATGTCTCCTGAGTCCTGTGAGTTTCCTGATCTTTGTCAGGCCAGAGCATCAGCCGTATAGACAGTCCTAGCCTACATATTCTCTCTCACCAGACTCATCTCAGCTTGTGGCTTCAAGTGCCATTGCCAGGTGGCGTATGTATCTACGTCTGTGGCCCTGACCTAGACCTTACTCTAGACTCCGCTTAACCACTGCTTCTTCCCACTGGACACCTAGATGATTCACATGCATTTAAAGCTGATGTCACCACTCCTGTGACTACCCTGAAGCCTGTAATCCCTAACTTAGTACCAGTTGCCTACCAAGAGTGGCAGGAGTCATCTTTGATTCCTCTCCTTTCCCCTGCTCTTCACACGGAGGCTGCTCTTTGACCTTTCCTCCTTTGTTTCATTGGACTTTTTAGCTTCAGTAGCCTTCTAATTGGTTGCTCTACCTAGAACCAACTCTGATCTGTCCTTTATTTAGCTGCCAAGAGTCCCTCCTAATCTTTGTTTTGTGTGTGTGTGTGTGTCCCAAGACAGCTTGTGAGAGGCAGTTCTCTGCCATGTAGGTTCCAGTGATCAAGTGTAGGTTTAGTCTTAGCTGTGTGTGCCTTTATTTACCTGCTGGGTCGTATGACCAGCTAGTATTTTGTTTTTAAAATTGTTATTCTTTTAATTGTTTTTATTACATGTAAATGGGTGTTTTAGCCACACGTGTGCCTTGTGCCTGAGCAAGCTAGAGGAAGGTGTCAGCTCCCCTGTCAGCAGATGTATGAATACTTGTGACCCACCCCCAATAAAGGTCCTCTGCAAGAGCAGCAAGTAGGCTACACTGCTGAGCTCTCTGCAGCCCCCATGTTTACTCATTTGAGGTAAAGTCCTTCCTTCCTTCCTTCCTTCCTTCCTTCCTTCCTTCCTTCCTTCCTTCCTTCTCTCCCATTGTTTCTCTGAGACAGAGTTTCACTTCATAGCCCCAGATATCCTGGAACTCACAATGTAGACCAGGCTGGCCTCAAACTCACAGAGATCCACCTGCCTCTGCTTCCTGAGTGCTAGGAATAAAGTCCTGCTCCACTACACCCAGCAAAACTAATTTTTACTGTTTGACAGCTTGTACTTTATAGCAGTCCTCCTGTCTGACCCTCTGAAGTACAGGGATCATAGGCATGAGCCACTGCACCAGGCCAACATACTTTTCCTAAATACCACTTTAAACCATTTGACTCTCCTAAGCAGAATTCTTAGGTTTACTGTGGGCTATAACTACTTTATGCATGTGTTTAGTCTCTCGCTTGGTTACGTCCCTCAGTCTATGTGAGTATTGACTGACTTTGGTTCTGGAACTGCTGGTGCCTTTGCCCTGACCACTCCTCCTTGTGCGCATTGGGCTGTTAGCATCCATTCGTCCTTCTAGACCAGGCCTAGTTCTTTTGAAAGGCGTGCTATGTGCCCCCTTCCCATGCAGATGTGATGGGCTCTTTCCTTGGGCTCTTTATTTTCCCCCATTTTTATTTTATGTGTATTAATGTTTTGGCTGCACAAATATCTCTACACTATATATATATATATATATATATATATGCAGTGCCCTAGGAGGCCAGATGAAGGTGTCAGCGTACCCTGGAAGTAGAGTTACAGGCGGTTGAGAGGGTTTCAGTACAGGTGCTTGGAACCGAGCCTGTGTCCTCTGGAAGAGCAGCCAGGGCTCCCAGCTGCTGAGCGTCTCTCTAGCACCCTCCCATGCTTTTTTAGTAGTTGGTTCTTACCACCACAAAGTGCATCCTTAGCTGGCCTCACAGTATATAGGAAGCACATTCTTGCAAATAGAGGCGGGATCTTGTTGCTGTATCCCTAGGTTCTAGCATGTAGGCCGTATGTAATAATTTTATTTAAGGACTGATGCCTATGAGTCAATTCCTAGGGAACAGATTTGACCTTATTTCATCCTGTCATCTGTTTGAAGGCGGCCAGAAGCTCAAGAGACCTTACCAGCCAATCAGATGGTTTTGTCCTCTGTGATCGGCTTACGTCTTTCCTTGAGAAGCTAATCAAATCAGGTTCCCTCAGCTTTCCCAGTTGTACGTTTCCCTCTTAAACGGTGATTCGATTCGTTTTGACTGTTCCTCACCCTGCAACTACCGATTCAGTCTCTGCTCTGTGGGTTCTAGTGCTGTACACTTTATATAGTGCCTACATACTTGCACTGTGTTAATACCCTGGAAGTTAGGGAACCTAGAGACCTGCCTGCCGCTGCTCTGCAGTTACCTTAAGTCCCACACTAGAGCTTTCATCCCATTTCTGTGTTTGCACTGCCGATCTTAGCAGCACACACAGTGTATAGTTTAGGTTGGCTTTTCTTCTTTCCTCTCCCTCCCTCCTCTTCTCCTTCCCTCTTTCTTTCTCTTTCTCTCCCTCTCCCTCTTTCTCCCCCACCCCCAACCCCTCTCTTTTAAAGGCCTTGACTGCTGTCTTGATTTACTGCACTGGGAAGAATAAATTTTGATTTTTTTTTCTCTCTCTTTCTTGTTCCTCCTTCTGAGGGAGCCTGCGTCACTGAGAAATGTTTAACCTCACGGCCTTATGCTAGGGCTGGAAATTTGCCTAAGGGAACTGGAAGCTGGCAGTGTTTTTACTTAAATTCCCCCTTACGGGGTGGGGGTTCTTAGCAGAATCAGCCAAAACAGCTAGATGCCGGGAAACTTTAGTAGCAAGGTTGTTGCCATTAGGTTACTGAAAATATCTGAAAAGTTTTCTAGAGATAAGTATAGGCATTTTGAATTCCCTCTTGGGGGAAAAAAATAACAAAATAAAACAAAACTGTAGTTTCTGCCAGGTATGAAGACAAACTCAGGCAGAGGGCTGGACACGGTGATGCATGCCCACTGGGGAGGCTGAGGCAGGCAGATCTCTGGGAGCTGGAGACTAGCTTAGTCTTTGTGGCAAGTTCTAGGCTAGCCAGAGCCACATAGTGAGACCTCGGTAGAGAAACTTAGATTGTTCTAGAAAGGACACTGGGAAGAGACAGGAGCAGCAAAGGTAGTCAGGGACAAGAAAAGGCAGGACACTCATGTGTGTGTGTGTGTGTGTGTGTAAGGCTTTTTTTCTGTGCACATCTGAAATAAATCACAAATTAGTAGAAAGGTAGTTGTGAGTGTTTCAGCTGTCTGTGTGTGTGTTATTAAAAGCAGACTGACCCGCATGAGAGGGGCTGTCACCAGAGTGAATAGTATAAACCCGCTACCTAGGGAGAGTAGCCACAGACTGGGGCTCTGGTCTGTGGGAAGAATTTAACTTTTTTTAAAATCAACTTTGGAATTATACTACAGTAGATTATAACAGGGATTTTTTTAAAAAAAATAAATCTTTCCAACTCTTACTAGTGTTTTGTATTTACAAACGCACTTCACTGACATAAAGAAGATATTTGCTCACAAGGGCTATTGTGAATGATCTTTGATGCCTCAAAAATGAACTGTCTTGGTAATGGGAAGTTATAAACCATCAGGTTAAATATAACCACCTGTTACATATAACTTTATATCGTTTTGTGTCACAGATGAAAAGTCACACAGACATTTGTCAAGTGCAGTCATAAGCTGGGCAGGCACTGGGCCCTGAAAGAAAGGAACTGTGTAGTTAATTTACAGTGGCTTTGTGACATTGCAGAAAATTGAAGGCAATTACATTGTGCTTAGTATAAGTACAGGTTATCTTGACACCTTGAAGGATATGTGGATTCACCTACCAGTTCTCTGTTTATACTGTTTTCTCCTGTTAGTAGGAGAGATGGCCGACTTAGGGCCGATGGTGATATAGTCATCAGGTTTGTTCTTGTTAGCAAGAACTTAACAACTCTTGATTATATCTTTATTATTCCTATTTATATCTGCTTAACCCTTCTTAGGAATCCCAGCCTCGTTGTACCTCAGGGATTGCTCAGATTCCTAAGGAGTGATTCTAAAAGTCAAGAAATAAACTTCTGCTCCTGTTGGATATATAGGAGCCACTAACTTAACTAACTAAATGCCTACAAGATGCTTAGAAAAGACGAATAGGGAATGAGATTGAGATCTGGAAATGTTGAGGTTAAATTGGAGCTAGACCAGAGAGTAAGCCAAATTTGATAGATAAAAGTCAGAGGAAGGAAAACGAACCTGTGGTGTTAGGATGGGAAGGAAACCCAAAGCAAACATCTGGGAAGCAATAGTCACTGTGTCTGCCCGGGAGTAACATTTCCACCTTGATTAGAATAGGAGGTTTAGGGTGGTTGGAAATTTGGGTTGAATATGTAATTAGTGAGGAGCCTGATACTAAATTAGAATTTGGCCTTGGCCAGATAAGTCTTTTAAGCTCTTGAATAGTTATTTCTTTTATTAATTTTCAGTTGCGATCTGTATTAAAATGGCTGTAGAACTTCAGCAGTCATAAACAATGCAGTAGTAAGCCAGCATCACTCAGAGTTTTGTTTTGTTTTGTTTTTATAAGGGAAAGGTTGAGTTAGTGCATAGTTTTGCCAGCTGAAAGTCCAGAATCAGGAGGCCCATCGGTTTGGCCTTTGGTGAAGGCCCCTTTGGCTGTATGACATCATGGTGGCATGTGGGAGCATATGCTGAAGGGAAAGATCACATGGTGAGACAGGAAGCCACAGTAATTACCTCTTAAGTGCTACGCTTGTGAAAGTCGATGCAAAGGTCACAGATATATAAACTACTTTTTGAAAAAAATGCAAGGAAGGACGTTATTTTAAATAAATCATAACAATAAACATGAAAGTTAAGATGTGTGGCATATGTGAAAGATTCTTAAGAAAGTGACACATTGCTTTTGGAAGGGGGCAGTCTTCAGTGTGCTTCATGGTGCTGGTGTCACACAAAACTACCCATTGCAGTCCTAGCACACCAGGGCTCCTGACAGGTACTGGGGTACAGTAGGGCACCGGCCTGACATGGTGCCTGTTTGTGCACAGTTGAGTTTATCAGTGAAGGCAGGTTAGTAAATGTAGCAGAAAAGGGTCTATCTATGGTAAACTATTTAGACGACTGAGAAAACAGGACCAGAGCTTCCAAACAAATTAGGAATTATTCTGAGATGGCTTTGAGGGGTGTGGTCCAGATCTTTAACCTGTGACCCAAGGGGTTTCTTTTTTATTTGTGGGGGGAAGGCGGGTTTCGAGACAGGGTTTCTCTGTATAGCCCTGGCTGTACTGGAACTCACTCTGTAGACCAGGCTGGCCTCGAACTCAGAAATCTGCCTGCCTCTGCCTCCCGAGTGCTGTGGGATTAAAGGCGTGCGCCACCACGCCCAGCTTCCCAAGGGGTTTCTAACCAGGGAGATATGGAGAGTGATGATTTGGAGAAAAATAGATGAGCTTATTTGAGGAACTGTTAGAACTGGTAATAGTATAACACACACAAGCATAACAGTGTGACACACACAAGTGAAGCTTCCAAAGTGTAGGCGGCCACCTTGTCCTGACCACTTCCTGGTTGCCCCAGGAACTTCTAACCTGTCTCGTTTTCCCCATATGAATCAGATACGACAATGATCATTTTAGGTGTGCTGGTGCACCCCTTTAATCCCAGCACTTGGGAGGCAGAGGCAGGCGAATTTCTGAGTTCGAGGCCAGCCTGGTCTACAGAGTGAGTTCCAGGACAGCCAGGGCTACACAGAGAAACCCTGTCTCGAAAAACCAAAAAAAAAAAAAAAAAAAAAAGATTAGGGCTGAGTTACCAAGGATGTTTTCAGACTGGTGTTTGGCAGACCCCAAGGCTTCAGTATACTTTAGTTTTTACTGCTAGGGCAGTAGTAACTGCAAGGATAAAGTGTGAGAAGACGGTCTGAGACTAAGGCTTAGTGAATGGTACAAGAAGCATTTAAGAGCATTGAGAAGTCGATGCAGGGAATTTCATTTTGGAGTGCTCTGGTTTCAGGGTGGAGGCCAGACTGAAAGGGCTAAAAATGCAGCAGGGAGAGCAGAGAGATGGATGCGAAGTCCATATGAGACATGGTCATTCAAACGTGCTCACTGTGTGCAGGTGTGCTTTCTAAAAGCGTATGTGTCTGTGTATGGGTATGTGCGCATCCATGCAGATGCCATTGGAGGCCAGAGGCAGTTACAGGTGGTTGCAGGCTGCTGAAGTGGGTGCTGGCAACCAAATGCCTGGTCCTTTACCAGAGCAGTGTGCATCCTTAACTGCTGAGCCGCGTCCCCAGCCCTGTGGTGCTTGTGCTTTGTTGATGGTGACATTGAGCACAGACTTAGTAGTCAGTGTTGGCAAGAAAAGTAAAGTCGAGACAGGGAATAGATGGAAAACATCTGTAGGTGATTTAGAAGGACCATCCATCACGGACGGACGGATGGATGGACAGACAGACGGACGGACAAACGGAAGGAAGGCAGGCCCTTTGAGAAAGCACTAATTGAGAAAAGGCTAGAATGAAGGGGAGGGAGTCCTCCGTGGTATGAGCATGCTTAGCATGGCTAAGACGAGAGAAGATTGTACATGTGAATGAGAACATACATGATACAAGCTGGGATCGCCCATCCTGCTCACCTGGCTCATAGTGTGTGTTCTATGAGTGCCTGTTGAAAAGACAGACCAGATAGCAACTGGATCAACAGTGAGTCATGCTCTCTAACAAGCCTGGAATCTGGGAAGGGGAGAGAGACAAGGAAGGCTGGGAGAAGTTGTGGGTAAACTCTCTGACTGTGAGAGCTCAAAGATTGGACACTGGATGGTCTCCATCCAGCTGTGCCTCCCCTGCAGGGGTAACCATGGCAAGTTCCTAACTTGTGTGCCTCAGTTTCTTTTTCAGGAAAAAAAAATGGGGTCAGTAATACCTACCCTCCATAGGACCCCAGCATGGCTTTTGAACTAAAGCATAGTTGACAATTTGGGTTGGATTGTTTGTTTGTTTGATGCATAGTGGGGAGGTGGTATCCTACCTACTACATGTCCTCTGGCTATAACAAGTAAGAATACCCCCAGATATCATAGATCCCCCTCAGAGGCAAAATTGGCCAGGATTAAGAACCATGTGAAGAGTAAGGGTGCTGATGGTGTAAAGCAAACCCAGCAATAACTGGCATGTGTGTTTCTACTAACAGCAACTGAGATCAAGTCACTGTCCTACACTAACTAAATAACACATATATGTTTGTGTGTGTATGTATGCATATAGCCGTGCGTGCATAGCCCTAGGTTCTGTTGTCACTACTGCTACAATTAAATAAGGAGAGATGGAGGGAGGAAGACTGGTGGTGGTGTGAACAGCTGGGCTGGTCTCATACTTATTTGTACTCACTGATACTCTCAACTGCAAGTGGGTTTTGTTTTTGTTTTTGCTTTTTACTAAATTTTGTTTGTTTGTTTGGACGGTGGAGTCTTGTGGGCTTACTATGCCTCACTCAGACTGGTCTTAAAGTCCTGAGCTCAAGAGATCCTTCAGCCAAGTACTGGAACTGTAGGTGTAGTGCCACTGGAGGTTTCTTTAAGGTGGAAGAGTATTAGTAATGGGTTCTTCCTGTAGGAACTGTGGTCTGGGGGCACTTATTATAAGACTGCAGTAACTTCTAGGTAAACTAGCTTTCAACCATCATGTGTCCTAGTCAGAACTCTCCAGCTTTAATAAGCACTTATTAGAGAATAAAGTGATAGTATATTTATTCAACAATATGTAATGGTCATTCTATAGAACAGTCTTCTACTGTGTGTTTGCTGGCAGCTAGTGCATTGAGCTGCCATAGGTCTTTACCTAAGCTATGAAGAGAGGGGCTGGGATTGTTGGTTTTAGAGACATTCTATATAAAACAATAGTTAATAAATGCAACAATCACAATAGGGTAATCGAATAGATGGCTTGAAATCATCCTTTTCGCTCTAGTTGGGAGATTGTTACTGTTAAAATTTTTCTTAAGAAGTTTTTATTTGCTTATCTGTATGAGACAGTGTTGTACTATAAAGCTTTGGTTGGCCTGGAGCTTACTTTGTGGACAAGACTGGTCTGGGATTAAGGATTTGCTGGAGTTGAAGGCATAGGCCCAATTCCTGACCCAAGGAATCTTTAATAGGTGCTATATAAAAAGTAGATTGTGGGGACACATGCCTTTAATCCTAGATGGAGACCAGCTAGGGCTGCGTAGTGAGATCCTGGAAGGACGCTCAAAACAGAAACAAGCAAGCCCCCCAAATCTAACCGCAGGGGCTAGAGGGGTGGCTCAGTAGTTAAGAGCGCTTACTGGTATTGTTCTTGCAGAGGACACAACTTTATTTCCCAGAACATGCACTGGGGGTGGCTTCTAACCCACAACTCCAGTTCTGGGGATGCAGTGCCCTCTTTTGGGCTCTTTAGGCACCTACACACATATCCAGATACCCACATACAGGCATATGTGCATACACATAATTTTTAAATATATTTGCATAATTTCACATAAGTGCTTAAATTTGAAACCTTATTTTCCTTAAAATCTACTGATCTATTAAAGTAGACTTAGGTAGCTAGAGTGCTGACTTTAGCCCCAGTCGTAGTTCATTCTCCTGGAAATGATAGGTTGAGCAGTCTCAGGACAGGGATGGGATCCCTCCTTAGGAGAATAGCACCTCTGTAGGAACCGTCCTTTCACTTTGAGAGTCTATTCTTTGTGTCTCTGGTCAAGTTAGCACCACCTTCTCCTGGGCTTTTGTTGTTACCGAGTAGGGGGATTTTAAACCAGTGAATGAGGTGTCCTTCTGGTGTCTATGAAAGCCATAGCTGCAGCATGGACTCTTTCTTTTAAAGAATTTTTTATTTTATGAGTACACTATGTCTTCAGACACACCAGAAGAGTGCATCAGATTCCATTACAGATGGCTGTTGGCCACCATGTAGTTGCTGGGAATTGAACTCAGGGCCTCTGGAAGAGCAGCCAGTGCTCTTAACCACTGAGCCATCTCTCCAGCCCCCTATTAAACTGTTCTCAAAGGGGATTGTATTTTATGTCTTTCTCATTTTTCCCTTGGTCTCTCTTCCCCCCATTCCAGCCCTTCCCGTTTCTTTCCTCTCCCTCACTCTCCCTCTCCCCTTCCTCTTCCCTCTCCCCTTCCCTTCCTGCATTGTGGGATCTAGCAGACCAGGGCCTTCCACACGCAAGGAGCCAGTTGCTCTCCTACTAACCGCCCCGTCCCCAAGTCAGTGTCTGACTGTGTAGTTCAAGTTGACATTGAATTCACTGTGTAGCCTAGGATGCCTCTTGGCCTGCTCTTCCTAAGAGCAGGGGTTGCGGGCACATGCCAGCATCCTGGAGAGGTTTGTGTACTGACATATGTATTTCAAGATAGTGTATTCCTAGCACTGGGTTTGGTGGGCTGAGGGAAGTCTTTTTTAAGTTCAGAACATGCTATTGTCAGATTGTCTATTGTATTTGGGGGTGGAGCAGAGTCTCATGCAGCGTCATATTAATTTTTTTAAACAAAAATTTTAGAAATACAAGAAAAGAGAGACTTTTTTTAGCTGCCATGACTCTAATCCAGAATGTAGGAGGCCGAGGCAGGAAAGTCACTTCAAGTTCAAGGCCAGCCTGGGCTATGTGATGAAATTCTGCCTTCAAAATGTAATGGTGTCTGTAGTTTGTGGCAACCAGGTATGTACAAGAGTCCCTCCCCATCTTTGCCAGGTGTAGGTATTATACAGTCTCTTAATTTTTTGGCTGTCCTAATGGATGCTAAATCATAACTCATTGTTACTTTATTATCCCTCCATCCAAGAACTCAGGTAGATCTTTAACAAGAAAAAACTTTTGGGGGGGGGGGCAGGGTCTGAGGCAGGGTTTCTCTGTATAGCCCTGGTTGGCCTTGAACTCAGAAATCGTCCTGCCTCTGCCTCCCAAGTGCTGGGATTAAAGGCGTGCGCCACCACTGTCCGATAAGAATAAACTTTTAAGAAGCCTCAGCCTCTTTGGACAGTAGCCATGTCTCTTTAAAGTGCCAGTGAGGCATAGTGCCTTACTTCTTTTCCTTCTGCTATGATAAAATGCTCTGACAAAAGCAATGTAAAGAGGACAGTAGTGGCCCACACTTTTTACTCCCAGCACTCAGGAAACAGAGACAGGCAGATCTCAGTGAGTTCGAGGCCAGCCTGGTCTACAGAGTGAGTCCCAGGACAGCCAGAGCTACACAGAGAAACCCTGTCTCAAAACAACAACAGCAACAACAAAGCAAACAAACAATGCAAAAAAGCAGGGGGCGGGGGAGGAGGCAACATAAGGTAGAAAGGGCTTATCTTATTTTGGCCAACAGTTCACAGGTACAGCCTGTTATGATGAAGAAGTCACAAGAGTGGGAGCCTGAGGCAGCTGGCCACACTGCATTCATAGTCAAGAAGCAGAGAGTAATGGATTCTTATGCTCGCCCCACTTTGTTCTTTCTGTACAGCCCGGGATGTGCCATTCACAGTGGGCAGATCTTCTTACCTCAGCTAATCTCATTGAAATAAAGCATTGGATTCTCTTGGTAGATGGATTATGAAAGAGATGAGTATGACCCATACAGAATTGAATACAGTTTGACATAGTCCACCACAGTCTGGGCCTTATCAGCACCGGGGCTGGTTTAAATTTGGTCTCTTTCCACTTGGCTCTGTGATCCTGCACTGATGGCGAGCACTGTTGCTAGTGAGAGGTTGTTGTCAGTGACTTACGCTGACATCGTAGCAGCTGACTGTGATTTGCCTGTGCTCTAGCAGAGGCATGGTTTTGCCAACTGCAGACAGTTTCTGCGATTGTGTGATGTTTGGAATTCTGGGAACTTTTCAGAGGGTATAAAATGCTATGGCCCTGAGAGGCGAGGTTGGTGGTGGTTGCTTGTTCAGCAGATTGGTCATGGTTTGTTAGTAGTCATACTCAGAAGAAGAAACAAAAAGAAAGAAATTAGATTCAAGGGTCTCTCTCTCTCCCCCCCTCTATTTTTTCTCTCCTATCTAGAGGTGGGGGTTGAAACCTAGGGGTGGAGTGGGGTAGGAGAGGGGGAGATAAAGGGTGGGAAAAAGAAGAACCCACAGAGCAGCTAAGCCTGGTTACAATGCTGTTCTTGCAGGAGACTTGAGTTTGGTTCCCAGCACCCACATGGCAGCTTACAACCATCTATAACTCCAGTTCCAGGAGACCAGACACACCTCCTGGTCTCCATGGGCACCAGGCATGTATGTAGTGCACATACATATATGAGGCAAAAACATTCATGTGCTTAAAATTCAAATAGATCTTTTTTAAAACATGGATGTTGAACACTTGTGCAGATTTCCTCTGCTTCCTAAATTCTTTGTGTTGGAACATGTATCACGTGGTTGATGTCAACTCAAAAGAGGAAGTTAGAAGGGGAACCTTAAGTAGAATCAGCTTGGCCCATAGTCCATTTCCTATTGGACTACTAGCAGGACACCTGAGTCTGAGTAATTTGCAAAGAACAGAAGTTCTTGTAGCTTATAATTCTAGACCTCCAAGAGCATGGTGCTGACTTCTGTTGGCCTGGTAAGGGTTTTGCAGCTACATTACAGTGTGGGTCACTGTGGGAGCAACACCGCCACTCTTCAATACAGTTTCTCAAGGATGGGCTGGAGAGATGGCTCAGCCGTTAAAGGCTAGGCTCACAACCAAAAATATAAGGATGCACGTCTGAGCCCCAGCACTGGGAGACCGAGGCAGAAGATTGCAAAGTTTTGTTTCTTGAGACAAGGTCTCTCTACAAAGCCCTGGTTGTCCTAGAACTCTCTGTGTAGATCAGACTGGCCTCAAAGACACACAGATCTGCCCCTCTGCCCCTCTGCCCGCTGAGTGCTAGGATTGGAGGTGTGAGACCCTCTTCCTGGCTAGAAGAGTGCAGTTTTGAAGCCGACCTGGGCTGCATAGTAAAACCCAGCCCCACAAAACAAGAATGTTCTTCAGTATGTTACCATCTTGAGGCAGGAGTTTTTTAATTGTCATTTGCTTAAGAAATGCTAATTGCTGTGCTGTGTTCTTTCTGCAGACATGCTTATTCAATGGCAGCTAGACATGTTCATTTCCTCCCGACTTTTTGCTCTCAGAAATCTCCATGTGCAGGAAATGGTCTGTACTCTGGCAACACTGCTGCACAGGCCTGTGCTCAGAAGGCTTGCAGAGCCCCGTGCTGCCTCTAAAGTGACTCACTGTTAGAGAAGCAGAGCAAGAAATCCCAGGAGAGAGAGTGATCAGCTCCCTATCTTGGGTGATGGTTTTCTTTAATTTATTAGGTCATTAGATGTAGGAAGATGTTAACAGTTAGAAAACTCTAAAAGAATGTTAAGTTCCAGGCATGATGTCTTTATGGAATTCACTAAAATATTAATTTGGTGATGTTAACTCCTTTTTAATGCCTTGTTCTTTCCCTGTTTTTTCCACCCTATGAACATTTTTGTCTGTGCTGTAGGAGACCATGAGCTGTCGTAATTGTAAAATGTCAAAAATTAAACAAAAGGAACAGTTAATTGAATATTTTTAGTACTGTTAATACAGATTATTGACCGATCGCCTCATTAATTTTACCCTAAACCTATATAAATGTGGTGATGTTCCAGTTTCCAGGTGCAAAAGTGGTTTAGCTGGAGTCAGAACTGAGTGGAGGCACCAGGTGAAAGTCTCAGCCTTGATCACAGCCTTGCTCAGCTTCTGAGCAAGATCTGATCTGGGTAGATCTCAGACAGCCCAAGAACAGTGTGTGGGTCTCAGTGCTCTGCTGAGACTCAATGCTCTGCTGGTCATTTGTCTTCTTTCCCTCCCCACCCACCATATGTGTAACTCAGGATATTTGTTTGGTTGTTTGGTTGATTATTTTGAGACAGGGTTTCTCTGTGTTACCCTGTGAGTCCTAGAACTTACTCTATAGACCAGGCTGGAACTCAAGAGATCTGCCTTCCTCTGGTATTTATTGAATAAACATGTATGTGCAGTTAGCTGTGGAGAGTAAAAATTAACTGGCATTTTTGTTTGTAAACTTTTATATCTAGGGACTAGAGAGATGGCTCAGTGATTATGAGGTCTGGGTGCTGTTGTAGAAGACCTGGGTTTAGACTCCTAGGACCTGCATGGCAGCTATAAAAGTCCCCATGTCCAGTTCCAGGGGATCTTGCGCCCTCTTATGGCTTCTGTTGACACTGCACACATGTACATACATAACTCCAGGCAAAACATTTAAACACATAAATATAATTCTTGAAATTTACAACTAAATGCTGAATGTATAACTCAGTAATACATAGCTTAAGGTAGTCATTGTCGGGTTTACTGTCTCATATATACCTTTATTTGAGTTAGGTTTGCACATGGTCCAACCTGAACTGATCTGATCGTACCTCAGCCTCCCAAGTGCCTGGATCATAGGCATATGCCACCATGCCCGTGTGTGCACTGCTGGGCAGGGGACTCAGGACCTCATGCTGTTAGACAAGCCAGCGGAGCCACAGCACCAGTCCTCTCCCAGCCTTGCAGATAAGAATAAAAGGTGTCTTGTCTGTTGCTTCTGGAGATCCCCAGTGGTCTGAAGTGCTGTCTTCTCACTTCCTGACCCAATTCTGTCCCCTCCTCATCCCCTTTCACATCCACGCTGCTGAAAATAAAAATGGTTTTTCTGTTTCTCCTCCTTTGTTCTCCATTTCTCACGAAGTTGTTGTCACTCTCTTAACTTTGTGCATTTCTCCCCTGTGGTTGGTGCTCATCTAACCTTGTAAGCAGACTCCCTCCACCTCCCCTCTCCATCCCTCCTTCCCGCCAGAAAAATCTATATTTTGAGGATGTTATGTTTTTGTTTTTTGATAGGAGGTCTCACTCTATAGCCCCAAGTGGCCTGAAACTCACTCTCTGTAGACCAAGCTGGCCTTGAACTCAGAGATCTGACTGCCTCTCACTCTCAAATTTTGGGACTAAAGGTGTGTGCCACCATGCCCAGCTTCCTGCCACTCTGGATTCATCTCAGAGGTGTCCTCTTGGTAGAGGCCTGCGCTGAGTCCTCCCAGCCATGCAGGCATCTATTTCTCAGTTCCTAGCAGAGTGCTGTCAGATTGAGGGAATGTCCTGGTGGGTACACGTCCACTGGGTTGGTAAGCCTAGTCAGAACTGTCAGATGCGCTCAGAGTGGGCTGGTGTGTTTTTCTGTCTGTGTTCACATGCTTGATACTTGGTAGTCAGACAGCAAATATCAAAAGGAGAGCAAGGGACAGCAAGATGACTTAGTGGGTGAGAACACTTGACGTGCAAACCCGAGGACCTGAATTTAAGCCCCAGAGCCCATGTGAAGGTGTAAGGAGAAAACAAACTCACAAAGCTGTCCTCCAGCCACCACACATGCACCTTGGTGTGTGGTTCAGGGGCTGGAGAGATGGCTTAGTGGTTAAGAGCACTGACTGTTCCTCCAGAGGTCCTGCGTTCAAATCCCACAACCACATGGTGGCTCATAACCATCTGTAATGAGATCTGATGCCCTCTTCTGGTGTGAGCTCTAGTGTACTCATATACATTAAATAAATAATAGTTATTAAAAAAGTAAGTAGTGTGGTTTGTCCCATGCTATTGTAAGTCTGGGGAGCACTCCATTTTAGAGATGGGACGCCCTCAGTGGAGATGGAAGTGATGCCTTGAGGGACGTAGCTGAGTGGTAAACAGTACACCTAAACCTGAAAACAAGAGTCCTGCTTCCTGTCCAGCATCCTTTTCTCCTGTTTGTTTTGGGGCACGTCACCCCAAAAATATGTGTTTAAAAAGTCAGTGCTTTCTGAAGATACGTACCAAAGGGAAGAAGATGAAAAATAAAATTTTTCTATTTCTGCCCCAAATGGAGCCTGCCCTCCTCTGTGCTGTGTATGGGCACGTTTCTATCTATGTCACATACACGGTGACGACACCAGCTCACACTTACCAAATGACTATAGAGTGGGCACTGTCTTCAGTGTTCCACATGTGCTCAGTTGTTGATTACAGCGACCCGAAATGGATTATCTCATCCCTACTTTATAAGTGAGGAAACAGTGACACAAAAGGAGGAGTATCTCAAGGTCTCAGAGTTAGCAGGTGGTAGGCACAGCACTTAACTCAAGGCATCAGCTCTAGAGCTTTTTTTTTTTTTTTTTTTTTTTTAATCTAAGAAATGTTTTTGTATACAAGTAATGGGCATATGTTTTAACTAAACATTCTGGGTTTTTTGTTGTTGTTTGTTTTGTTGTTTTTTTATGAGCTTTTAAAAAAAGGAAAGAAAATCACAACAAATCTGTAAAACAGTGAAGAGTCTGCTTCTAGACCGTTGCCAGGTTAGGAGAAAGGGAAGGAAAAGACAAATTCTTACAGAGCCTGCATTCCTCACTCCTCAGTCCTGATGAGTAACACTGTAGTCTCCTTCTTGAAGAGACAAGAAAAGAAGTCAGCTTCTGTGTGGTGGTGAGCTTCCCTTTCAGGAATGTAGTTCAGTGGGTTCTGCAAAGGATGATCCAGCCCTGCAGTGGCTTGCAGTTTGTTTGTTTGATTGATTGCTGAATATTTATTATTTCTATGAATTGGTACATTTTATACCACTCACAAATAAAAAACATTTAACTTGTTTCTAGTTTGAGGTAATTACTGACATGTGTGTTCGGGTATGGCCCTTATGTGGACAGACATTTTTTATCTTTCCTGAGTAGGTGCTAGTTTTATGTCAACTTGACACAAGGCAGAATCATGAGAGAGAAAGGAACTGCATTTGAGAAAAGGCCTCCATAAGATCTGGCTGTAGGGCATTTTCTTTGTTAGTGATCGATGGGGAAGGACCCAGCCCATTGTGGGTGGTACCATCCCTGAGCTGGTGGTCCTGGGTTCTATAAGAAGACAGACTGAACAAGCCAGTAAGTAGCACCCCTCCATGGCCTCTGCATCAGCTCCTTCCTCCAAGTTTTTTCCCTGTTTGAGTCCCTGTCCTGACTTTCTTCAGGGATGGACTACAATGTGGAAGTGTAAGCCAAATGAACCCTTCCTCCTCAGCTTGCTTTTTGGTCATGGTGTTTCATCCCAATATTAGAAGCCCCAGGTCACTCAGGGATGGGATTTCTGGCTTGGATAATAGGAAGTTTAAGTTCATAAGAAACTTGTAAACTATTTCTAGAGGAACATTTGTGTTCAAGAACCCTGGTTGTTCCCTATCCTCTGCACTGGAATCTTTTGGCGTTTTTTATTCTGATGGCTAAGTAACCTCATAGGTGCTCTTGTTGGAAAGGGTGTGGCTGAACTAGGAGTTTCTGATGAGAGGATTGCCTTCGTTCTTCCCTTTCTGATTCACTAATACTTATCACTTTTCATTAAGTGGGGGTGGATGAAGAGAGGCTTTGATAGCCCACTTCCCAGCTGGCTCTGAGGAGGAGCCGTGGCGAGGACAGTGATGCACTAGGTTCCTGAGCTTTACCTGTTCTCCTTCCCCTGGAACACATTACCCAGCATAGAGGTTTGTATTCCTCTGCGTTGCGTGCCTTGCCTTGCTCAGCTTCCGCACGCCAGGAAACCTAGTGTGGGAAGGATATGCTGGCATGTCTGCACTGCCAGCCTTGGTATCTGACCTGTTACTATCTCTATTGGTTGGTGGTTCTCGGCCTTCCTAATGTTGCAACCCTTTAATACAGTTTTTCATGCTCTGGTGATCCCAGCCATGAAATTATTTTTGTTGCTTCTTCATAACTCTTAAGTTTGCTACTGTTATGAATAGTAATGTAGATATCTGATGCACAGGATATTTGATCCACAATGCCTGTGAAAGGGTCATTCAACCCCCAAAGGGGTTGCAGCCCACAAGTAGAGAACCACTGCTATGGGTAGAAATGCCAGTGAGTGCCATGGTGGCAGCTGTTTCTGTAGTCAGCTGGATAAATACTTCAACTCAGCCTGATGGTATAGCTCTTCTGATCACCCCCTCCCCCCACAGGATGCCTGATGAGACTGTACATTCTGAGTGAGTAAAGTCAAACGGCAAGGTAAGGTGAGGGTAACAGTCTCAGATAGGCCTCAGAAGTCTCAGGCTGCCGTTACTGTCTGAATCGCTGGTCTCAGATGTAGCCAGTGCTTAAGGTCCTGTATTCTAGTCAGTCATTGTGATGACTATTCTTAGTTGTCAGCTTGACTACATCTGAAATTAACTAAAACCCAAATGGCTGGCACACGTGAGAGAATTTTTTTTTTCCTTACTTGAATCATTTGAAGTAGGAAGACCTACTTTTCTGGATCTTTGAGGTGGGAAGATACATTCTTAAACCAGATCTGTGGAGGAGGGAAGATCCACCTTTAATCTGGGTTTCACACCTTCTCCTGGTAGTCTGTATAAAAGGCGTGGAGGAAGGAAGCTTGCTTTTCTTGCCTGCTTGCTCCTCTTCACTAGATCTTCATAAGAGTGATTACTAAGAACCACATGACAGTAAGTACTAGGCTGTCTTGAAATCTCCTCTGCCAGGGCCATTAATCCAAAACTCTTCAATTTAGCCTCAGGCAGATTTTCTGTGGAGAAGGGCCACATTCTTTGCCAAAATATTACAAGAACAGCTGCTAGGCCACTATATTCTTCCCTTCTGAAATTGAGCTGGGCCCCCACAGTTCAAATCACTCTCAATACTGTTTTCAAAGACTGTGATAGGATGGCTCATTAAGTCGCCCTTAAAGTGTCCAATGCTTTTCTAGTCCAAAGCCCCAAAGTCTTCCATATTCTTCATCAAGCAACATGGGCAGGCCTGGCATAGCAATACCTCACTCTCTGGTACCAACTTCTGTCTTCGTTACTGCTCTATTTCTGTGAGGAGACACCATTACCAAGGCAACCCTTATAAAAGAAAACATTTAATTGGGGGCTTGTTTACAGTTTCAGGGGCTTTTAGTCTGTTATCATCATTGTAGGGAACATGGTGGCAGGTAGGCAGGCATAATGCTGAAGAAGTAGCAGAGCGCTGCATCCTGATCCACAGGAAGAGAGACAGCCTGGTCCTAGCATAGGCTTTTGAAACCTCAAAGTGACACACTTCCTTGAACATGGCCATAGCTCTTAATCCTTATAAGCCTTTCAAATAGCGCCACTCCCTGCTGACTAAGCAGTAGATATATGAGTGTAACAGGACCATTCTTGTTCAAACCATCACAGTCATGGTGTGTACACCTGTGAGGGCTAAGGATGGATGGAGTCTTAGGCCAGCTGCAGAGTGCTTTCTTAAAAGGGAAGGCCAGCCTTTGTTTTCATTTGAAATGAAAGATCAAATTTGTAATAAAATATATCTTCTTTTACACAGTGCGCACAGTTTGCTAATAAATGTCCCTTCATTCATCATTGAGCACATTTGCCATGTTAGTAATTGTTGTGTTTATGGTTCCCATCTTATCTCATTGCTGGGATACGGCTTTTTTTTTTTTTAAGATTTAAGATTTTTTAAAGATTTATTTATTTATTATATGTAAGTACACTGTAGATGTCTTCAGACACTCCAGAAGAGGGAGTCAGATCTTGTTACAGATGGTTGTGAGCCACCATGTGGTTGCTGGGACTTGAACTTCAGACCTTCAGAAGAGCAGTCGGGTGCTCTTACCCACTGAGCCATCTCACCAGCCCGGGATATGGCTTTTTTTAAAAGCCAGTTCTTCCTGAATTCCTATCTCCACATTTGGTTCTTTCTCATCTACAAACATTTTAAACACAGTCGTCAAGTAAAACACAATAGTGCTGTGTTTTAGCTCCTGTTCATCCTCAGTACAGGCTTTGCACAGAAGGAGGCAGAGGCAAGAAGAGGGAACCAGGTCACGTGGTATTGCCTGGCAGGAGCCTTTTGGTTCTGAGCAGAGAAACCAACTGTTTACTATTTTGGGTGAATGAGGTTGGGTGGTTGCTACGAACGTTTTCTCTGAGGGAGCCCTTGAGTCTTCCAGCTCTACACACTGAAATCATCCCAGCTCTGCTTTTTGGCATTTGGATCATGGAGGGAGGTATCGGTGTCGAGTCCCAGTGCTGACAGGAAGAAATGTTTTGCCAGGGACTTACTGATTCTGCCCTTCTGCTGTCAGTGCTTTAGTGCTCCACTCCTAAGGAAACCTGGGATCTCACTGCTCTTGCAACTCTTTGCACTGCAAAAAATGAAGTGCCCACTTTAAAGTGCAATGCTACTTAAAGCCTCAGCAGATAACGAATGGCTGCCCTAAGGAGGGCAGGCATGGAGACTGGCTGCTTGCAATATTGGCCTCTGGAGTCTTGTATCTCCAGCCCACTAGAGAAGACCAAGATTTGTCAGCCTGCCTGCAGGATCCTGCCATTCTCATGGATCGTCCTGAAGCCTGAGAAAGACAGCTGCTCAGCTATGTGTCTGACCCCTTACCACAGTTTGCGGGAAGGTTAGCATATTTAGCTTTGGTGTTTGCATGCTTCTCCCCTAACTCAAACATACTGCTGTCGTTTATCCCTACCTGTTAATCTGCTGCCACTCAAGCTTTGACTTTGGATGGCTTATTCTCCAGAATTTGTTGAACATTCAACAAATGGATAAGTGGACACAGTACTGTAGCATGCATCTAAAAACCAGATGGGGCAGTGATGAGGCTGTTTCTCATGCCCCCTCCAGCTTAACAACAGGTGAACCCAGGTTGTAGAAGAAGTAATGAAAAAAGCTGTGACTCTGCCTCTGTTTGCAGGTCAAGTACTTGTCAGTCACTCCGACTATAAATAGATAGGGAGCAATGGGTGGCAGCCTCATTGTCTGCTCCCTTACCTACAGCAACCTTCTTTGCTATTCTGAAACTGATGACAGATATTCTTTTGGAGTGAAGTAGATACATTTGTGCTCTGCAGAAAGTTTCTAATTTGAGAAAAATCTTTTCACAGGCCTTCTGGGTCATTGGTACGACATTGGTCATCAAACTGTTATCAAACTTGGATTGAGGAGGAATCATCAGTCTTGTGTCTCAGCTTGGAGATGCTCTACAGGCGTCAGGTTCTGCCCTTAGGTCTGTAGGTGCTAAAAGCATAGACAGCTTTTGAGTGTCGGAGGAGCTCTTGGTGGCTCTTCGCTGGCTTCTCACAGGATGACTTGAGTGCGTGGAGTCAGCAGTGAATGAATCGGCTGAGGAAGGGATTGGTCTGAAGGAGTGTCCAGTTTGCAAAGAATGTTAAGAACACATTGAGAGGCAGTTGGTTTTGTCTGTTTTTTAATAATCTATAAGTGTGCTGGATCTAAGTGAGGAACACCATGCCCCTGCCAGGGAAGATTACCTGAGAAGCAGAGAGACTTCAGTGCTTAGGCTGCAGCCCTTGGCTTTGTGGAGATAGAGAGCTGTAATGTTCCAGAGACAGTTTGCTGGGTTAGGCTTAGCTTGGTGTAGGGTGGAAAGCCATGGCTCTCACATTTGAAATCAAAGGGGAGAAGACTTGCATTAGTGTGCAGACTGTGTAAGTAGGAACGCAGACCTGGCACAAACAGGGTCAGAGCGGCAGGTGCACATGGCCACTCCAAGCCCTAGGCATCCTACAGCTTGTGCAGTTCTCTACATCTGTCAGGTACGTCCAACCTTTTGACTTGGCGACACAACACTGTCACCTGCAAAGTCATACTCAAGAACCGTACAGTAGTGGAATCCCCCCCAAAAGACAACAACAACACCCAAACCTCCTTCCATAGATTTGTGACTGTGTTGGTCTGTGTCACACCACTGGGCATGCCTTTGAGGACTCAGATCCTCTTCTCTAATTAACTTTTTTTATTAAAGCATAATTTTGTAAGCTCACAAAAGAAGTGGATTATGCTGAAGGCCCAAAGATACCCAGTAAAGTGGTGTATGTTGCTCTTGTGTTTCATTATTACAGATAAACTCCAAATACAGCCATTTTCTCTCCTGGTTTTCTTTAATAGACTTTGGCAAGGATCAGAACTGCCTGATGGTTGTTTTTTAAGGAGGAGTGAGCAGTCTTCGAGCTGGGGTTTAGTGGCTTTATGCACCTTCTGGTCCAGCGCTGTGTCTGTACGGCAGCATGGTGGGCACTGGGCAGATGCGGCTGACATTACTGAGAACCTGCGTGTTTCCTTGAACTTGGTTTTACTTAGATGTAGCTAGCAGACATTGCTGTTGGCTGCTCCTTGAGATGAGCAGGTTTTCTCTGCCCTCCCAGGTTCTCTTCCGGCCTGCCGGCCTTTATTCCTCTTCACCAGCTTACTCTGGAGAGTGCTGGCTGTGTTCCTGATCTTAGAGTACTTCCTACCTCTTGACCTTGGCTCTTGCTGTTCATCTCTAGTGTGTGAAGTGTTTCAAAGGTTTCCAATACACCACTGCCTCCATGGACATTACAGAATCACTTTGCTCTCTAGTAATTTATCTCTAGGCTTATTTTTGTAAAGATTTTTAAACATTTACTCCTGTGTGTGTGGGGGGGCATATTCATGCCCAGACACCTCAATATGTATGTGGAGGACACTTTTAGTTAGAGTCTGTTCACTTCTTCTACCTGGTGGAATCCAAGAATGGAACTCAGGTCAACAGCATCTTCATTCTGTGCTGTCTCACAGGCCATTTTACACTTATCTTCTCCGCTGTATTTGTGAGTTCCTTGAGGTCTTTTGCACTTTTGTGGGGTTTGTTTGTTTGTTTGTTTGTTTTAAATGCATGTGGTAAGCCCAGCCTTTTCTCTCTGGTCCTCCCAAGTGCTCACACTGAAGCCACCCATTTGTGCACATGGAGCAGTTAATTAGCCTTCTGATAATTACTGTTTCTGGGCACTAGAGGGCAGTATTGCATCCCTAGGGAGATGTGTTTATCCTGAATTAACTGAGGTTTTTGACTAGTATCCTAATCTGATTTTAGTCAGTCTCATGTGGATAATTCAGAAGTAATTTGCCTCTGTTTATTGTCAGTGACATTAATAATGTTTCTGTAATGCTTTTCAGCTACATTCAGAATATGAAGTTGGAACAAGGGATGTAACATCTTGTTAAAGCTGAGAGAGATCAGTCAAGTCTCTGGGTGTCATACATTACTTTCTTGAAGTTGGACACCATTATATGGTAGGCAGTTAGTGTCTTAACAGAGAGCAAAATTGTCTTGAACTTGCTGTTCTTAGTTTGATCTTGCCAGTTGTGTATGTCTATGTGTGTGTCTGTGTGTGTGTGTCTGTGTGTGTGTGTGTGTGTGTCTGTGTGTGTCTGACTTGCTCTAGCTTAGTAAACCAGTTTCTGATTTTCTAGTGTCTTTAGTCATAACTGAGTCAAATGAGGTCATGTGTGAGCTCTCTGTAAGGTGTGACATGTGTGTGAGCTCTCTAAGGTGTGACATGTGTGTGAGCTCTCTGTAAGGTGTGACATGAACTTGGGCTCCTTCTTTGCTTCTGTCTTCACCTCCATATGGAGTGCACACAGTAAGAGACTAGTTGTAATATTATAACCTTAAGTTTTAAATATTAAAGACTGCATGCTGTTAAGAATTGATAGGAGATGTGACATGCAGTTCTGTCCACCTAAGCTGCACACACTGACCTGTGGTTATAACTACAGAAGTCTGCTCAACGAAGCTTGTCTTCTGATGTTGCTGCCTCAGGATGAACTGTTAGCCATGTAAGTCATACCCTTTTGTTTAGTCTCAAGTGGATTTAATATTTTAACATCCTCTGCCTTTCTTATCAACTTCAAATATTCAGAGTCAGCTAATTATTATAAGGTATTTAGAGCATTATGGAAAACCAGGTTCAGATGCAATTTTTAAGAGAAGACGGCTGCATTTTGGAAATAAGCATGAACACAGTTTGCTATGGTAGTTTGTGGTTAGACAAGCAGTAGGTTAGCTGTGGTGGTGCACACCTTTAATCCCAGAAGGATTAAATCTAGGGAGGCAAAGACAGGCTGATCTCTGAGTTTGAGGCCAGCCTGGTCTACAGGGCAGGTTCCAGGACAACCAGGGCTGCACAGGAAGATGGGGCTTTCTTTCATCAGCAGATCATTATAGAGACACCAGATAAAATGTTCAGCTGAATCCAGGCAGGCTCCTGCTTACAAAACCTCTTACCAAGGAAAGTTGCAGCTTACTATTTGCACTTGAATAATTCCCTGTCCAGGCTTCCAGGTAGGAAACTCAGTTACAGAACTGCCCTGCTGGGAGAAGTCCTGGTGATACTGAGTGGACACCCTGGCAAGTGTGGTATGAAGAAGCTTACAGGGTTCTGGACCTCATCAGAATTAAACGTGCAGATCAGGATGTGCCAGCCGACTCCCTGGGGGGTAGGGATCTGACAAAAGCTCCTCCAGTACGTTCAGCTGTGTGCTGAACACACTTGGGCTGGGGCCCAGGCAGATGGCACATTCCTGCACCAATCTCCTGAAACATGCCGGGTTCAAAAGCTATCGGAGAGCACCCGATAGAGGTAGACCTGGCTGAGACCACCTTGGGATTGTCGTATCTTCTCACGGCCCTGTGCCTGCCCTGTTGTGGACTTGGCTTCTACTGTCAGTACAACCCTGGGACTGATTCATCTCCTCTGAAAGATTCCTTCAGACTGAGATGATTTGAGGGTAAACTTTAGGACTCTACAGCTTCCCTCTCCACAGCCCAGCCTGTCCCATTCTCGGGTCTGACTAAGCCTTCCATCTAAGACTAGGGAGGGGTGAAGCAGCTTTGGTATAGTCAGTTGCCCCTTCATTAGTTATCCCATTGGCTCTAATGTAGGGAGATACTCTCCTTAGGGGTCACCTCTTCCCCGCCTCCCGCCTTGCCTGTTGCCCTTTGATTTTTTAAATCTGATACTCAGCCTCGCCTCCCCCACTCACACGCTGGAGTTCCTGAGCTATTTCTGTCGGGTTAATGATCCCCAGCTGTTGCTGACTGTGTTCACGCTGGTGAGAATCAGCAGGGCCAGCAGAGAAGGGGTCGAGCCTGAAGCAAATTACACGGGTTGTCAAACTAGTCTCACCCATTTTTCTGAAACCACCAGGGTAAGGCTGTTTAGGGATGCTACTACTGAGATGCTTAAGTGACACAAGGGTGAGAACATTTCCTCTCGGGGACATTTTTAAAGTAAACATTCTTAGTGGATATTGTTAGTGACAATTTGGATAGACCCAAAGAGGAGGAATTTCGAGTGTACTCAGCATAAAGAAATGGTGAAAGTTTAAGGTGGTGGATATGCTAATTAGCCAACTGCACAGGAGTAAAAACATCACATTTCACCTCATAAAAATTTACAAATCTTGTGTGCCAAGCAAAATTTTAAAAAATGTGTATGATGTAGTTCTACATTATATTTAAGCTCATAATCTGGCCTGTCCCCTTCCAGCCATGCAGTGTGCTGAAGAAGCCTAGTTAATACCTGACTAGAAAGTTAGGTCTGTGACAGGAGAGGTGGAAATCATCCCAGAGGTGATGGAAGCATCCATCTCATCTCCTGGTTGACCTGAGGCAGGTTTGTCCTGTAAAAGTTGTGCAAACCCTGCAGCAGATCCAACCACAGAAATATCAAACAGAGCTGTGGGTTTATGACGTGAACACCCGTAGGATTGCACGCGCCTTTGCTTCTCATCCATCCTCACTAATAATCATGGGACAGGTGCTGTGGGGAACTTAATTTAACAGTTAAATGGCCCAGGTTTCTCCTACATGGGCTTGAGCTGCCGATCTCGTAGCTCTTATCCTCACATACCACATGGAAGTTTAATTTTACGGATTTTATCTGTACAAGTTTCACTGCAGCCTTTCTGAAAATTTATTTTTGAATCTCCAATTCTTTTCAGTTAGGAAACTAAAATTTTACACTACCTACAATTTGGGGTGGGGTTCTCATTGTTAATTACATGTCCCTAAATTTCCTCTGATCAGAAGTTCTTTGAGATGATATAGTTTGCCTTAGCTAAGCAGAAAAGAGAATCATCTGACTTGTCTATCCTGAGAATGGCCTGCAGGTGGCATAGGTTTTAAACCTGCCTGTGACCTTGTCAGCCTTGGCCACATTCATCTGGATGGATACCTGATACTTGGCACCTTAAGTCTCTACAGGACTAGGCGCATCTTCTCTCACTGAGACCAGACAAGGCAGTTAGGGGAACAGGATCCACAGACAGGCAACAGAGTCAGGGACGGCCCCCACTCCAGTTGTTGGGGGACCTGCATGAAGACCAGGCTGCACATCTGCTATGTGCAGGGGACCTAGGTCCAACCCATGTATTGGTTTTTGGTTGGTGGTTCAGTCTCTGGGAACCCCCAAAGGTTCAAGTTAATTGACTCTGTTGGTCTTCTTGTGAAGTCCTTATCCCTTCTGGGTTCCTCAATCCTTCTCCCCAACTCCCCCACAAGACTTCCTGAGCTCTGTGTAATGGTTGACTATGTGTCTCTGCATCTGTTTCAGTCAACTGCTGGGTGGAGCCTCTCAGAGGACAACTTTTTGGCTTTTTTGAGACAAGAGTTTCACTTTTAACTCTGGGTGACCTGGAACTTACTCCATAGACCAGGCTGGTCTCAGATTCACAGAGATGTGAGTGGTGGAGTTCCTCTGTGTTCTGGAACTCCACCACTGGCCCTGATTTAAAAAACAAAAAAACAAAAAACCATTTGTGTGTGTGTGTGTGTGTGTGTGTGTGTGTGTTCGTTCATGCCACAATACCCATGTGTAAGCCAGAGACACCTGGGTAGTTGAGTTGGTATTCTCCATCTACCGTGTCTGTGGGTTGAAGCTATGGCTGTCAGGCTTGGCAGCAGGCACCTGTGCCCAGTGTACTATCATGCAGCTCATTCGCCCAGATTTTTGAACATGTCAGAAAGAGTTTTAACTTACCTATTATGTTTAAGAATGAATATTTTTGACTCTGACAGCAAGTGTGATGTAGTAGAGAAGAGCACAGATCTTTGCAGTCAGGCCAACCTGTGTCTTAGCTCTTGCACTGCCTGGCTGGCTCTGCCCAGTCACCTCTTCATTGCTTTCTTCATCTATGAAACAGAAACTAATGCATGGCTCAAATAGCTGTGCTTGTGTATGGAGCCCAGTGACCTCGAAGCCACCCTGTAAGAGTCTTCATTTCCTATAGCATTTTCTTTAAGGCAAGTCTTTCCCCCGTGCCTTTGCACTTGCTACCTCTGCTTTCTGGAACCCAGTTTCTCCAGCCTTACTCCTGTCTTACACTTTGTCACTCTGCCCTCTTACAACGTTAGAGTTTCCTTTATGAAAGTTTCCTGTGTTGAGAGCTGGGGTAGGACGATGGCCTGTGCAGGTTTTGCACCCTCCTCGACTTCTGCATAGAGGAGCCCCTTGCAGTGCCCTTTAAGACGTGTCCAGCATGGTCTGGCTAGAGTCTGGGTGCTGCAGGCTGTACACCTAGCATCCTGTCTGTTGGGATTTCTTGATCCCATGGGTGCGCCATTTTGATTGCACTGATGTGTCATTCTGAAGCATGATTGATCTGTTTTATGAAGGAGGAGGAGTAACAAAATATAGAACTGTGCTTAAGGCTTTGGATTTGGACACAGCTGGCCCCCAGCCTTTGCTCTGCCCGTTGTTACTGTGTCCTTGGACAAGTTGCTTAATCGTTTGAAAACTCAAGCCGTAAAATGATGATAGTACCCTCTGCATGGTTCTCTTAGGAGACTTGGACCACAAGAGAATGTTCTCACCATTTTATAAGTAGCATTAGACAGCACAGATCTTTTATTGTCCATATTTGCTTAAATTAGGTTTCATGAGCTCATTCTTTACAAATTGCTAGGCTAGGTGGATAAGTAGCCCAGGTTTCCCACCCAGGAGGGACAGGCACTTCAGCAAAAGCTCTGTTCCCTTCCTAACAGCGTCAGATTAAGTGGAAAATACTTACCTCCTTCAGGTGGCTGTTACTTCTGGTTTCTAAATGGGTTTATAAAAAGGCTGACAGAACTTATCAAACAGTCGTTTGAAATCTCAGTTTGTGAGACATGTCTTAACATATGTCAGGCAGTATTATCTTTCTTCTACAGTACTATCTTTATAGTATTACATTGTAACTAGTTGTATTTGTTTATGCTACAGTTCACTTTATGCTTTAAATCCTCTAGAACCTGTTACTCTTTGTTTTTCATAATTAGTTGTTTGGGAAATCGTGATTTCTTTGTGTCCAAGAGAATGCAGCGGTTAAGTCTGAAAGCCCAACCCTCAATGGGATTCACTAATTGATTCATAAATTCCTTTGAAGAAAGAAGATCCACATAGTCGTCTTGTTGTTGTTGTTGTTTTTAATTTTTTGTATGGATGTTTGTCTGTAGTATACATCTCTG
Organism: Mus musculus; assembly: GCF_000001635.26. Taxonomy (NCBI): domain Eukaryota; kingdom Metazoa; phylum Chordata; class Mammalia; order Rodentia; family Muridae; genus Mus; species Mus musculus. The sequence continues at coordinate 81,058,833 of NC_000081.6, read as the reverse complement.
TACCATAGTATGTACCTTGTGCCTGTGGAGGCCAAAAGAGGGCATTGAATCAGCTGGAACTGGAGTTAAAGACTGTTGTGAGCCACCATGTGGTGCTGGAAATCAATCTTGGGTCATCTGGAAGAACAGCCAGTGTTCTTAACTTCTGAGCCATCTCATCAGTCCTAGATTACAATTCTTTTAAATAAACTTTTATTTTAGAACAGTTTTAGACTTACACAGATAGCACAGAGAGTTCCAGAACCCCTCCACCCAGCTGTCCCCAATGAAGCCTTTTCTATGCCTGTCAGTATGAGCCATAAACACGCCATGTAGATGTTAGGTGAGCACAAGCTTTGTATGGATTCCAGCCACCTCACTGCTGTCATTTTTCTGTACCAAGATCCACTGATGCATTTAACCTCTCCTTTCCTCCACACCTCTCCCCTTCTACTGAGTGCAGCCTACTTAGGCCGAGCTCTCATCCTCCTGCCTCAGCCATCTCAGTGCTATGGTCACAAGCACCCTTGGTCACACTCGGTTCTAACTGAGTGAATCAATAGGACCCCAAAGACAATACGCTTTCATTGTCTTCTGCTTTTTCATTTTTACATTCACTCTGGATTCACCTTGAGATTCAGCTAGTCCTCCTTTCTCTAGCAAAAGATAAGTGGGTCTTTGTGGGTCCTTCAACCACTCCTTATTCATGAACAGCTCAGAGTTTTCGAACCATACTTTGAACATTCACTGTACGTTTAATTTCAGCATTGAATGTTGCTGATACTTCTGCCCCTTTCTGGGTCTTGATCTTTAGACTTACAAGGGGACTAGAATCTGAGAACAGAGTGCCCTGACCATGCCTTCCAGAGGGAAGCAGTGTTGCCCTGCCCTGCCCCGCCCCAGCTCTGCCTTGCCCTGCCCTGCCTCGACCTGCTCTTCCCCTTCCTTCTTCTTTTTCTTACCCTTCCCTGTTTCTGTCTTCCCCCTTTTTCATTCCTTCCCCCATCTCCCTTCCTCCTTCCTTTCACTTCCCACCACCAAGAAGAAAAGCTTGGGACGTGATTTTTAAGTAAGAATGGTTTGTTGGGGCTAGAGAAGATGGCTCAGTGGCTAAGAGTGTTTGTTGCTCTCTGTGCTAGCTGATTTTTTATTAACTTGACACAAGCTAGAGTCATTTTAGAGGAGGGAACCTCAATTGAGAAAATGTCCCCACCAAACTGGCCCGTGGTCAAGCCTATGGATGCATTTTCTTGATTGATGATTGATGTGGGAGAGCCCAGCTCATGGTGGGTGGTGACGCCGGCAGTACTAAGTTCTATAAGAAAGCAAGCTAAGCAAGACATGAGGAGCAAACCAGTGAGCAACACTCCTCCATGGCCTCTGCATTAGTTCCTGCCTCGAGTTCCTGCCCCGACTTCTTCAGTGATGAACTGTCATGTGGAACTGTAAATTGAAATAAGCCCCTTTCCTCCTCCAAGTTGTTTTTGGTCACAGTATTTTATCACAACAACAGAAATCCCAACTAAGGCACTCTGCCAGAGGAACCAAGTTTGGTCCCCAGGCCCATCTCAGGTGGCTCACAATCCAGGTGTTTTCAGCTCCAGGAGACCTGACACTGTCTTCTGCCCTACCTCTCTGTGGGCACTTGCACACACAGCCTTTACTCACACAGACACATTTTAGTAATAATAATAACAACAACAACAGCAACAACATCCAATCTTTTCACTTGGTGTAGATGGCTCACACCTTTAAATTCCAGTGCTCAGGAGACAGGCAGGTGAATCTCTGTGAGTCCAGCCTGCCCTAGATACTGGGTTCCAGGTCATCCAGGGCTACATAACAAGACCCTGTCTCTAAATAAATAATTTCTTTTCCCCAAAATGTTTTGCAATAAGCAAGAAGACTCTTTTATTTTAAATATTAAAGTTATTTCTAGCAATTCTGCTATAAAGAAATCGACTGTGTAAAAGCTTCAGATCTGTTTTGCATGTACACAGGGTGATTTCTAAGTACATTTGTGAAATTTCAGAGTTTTAATGGGCAGGGGTTAGTTTTCAAGATTACATGATAAAAGTTGAGGCTAATGGAAGTTTAGTGGTTTGATTGATGTAGCAACAGAGTCAGGGCTGCAGCCTATGTCTTCTGCTTCTTTCGCTAATGTCCTTTGAATGCATTTTCTGGGAACTTACAAATATTCCAGCTATCCCTCACTCCCGCAGCCATCAGCTGCCAACAGTTTGTCAGCTACAGGTGGGACCTTGTGATCCCCTCCCCCAGTCCACACTGGAATAGTGACTGGCTTGATCAAGTGCAGGTAACCACAGCTGTTTGAGTTTGAGGGCAGTGACTACATTGTCCATAAGACAGCATTTTACAGAAATCCCCCCCCCCCCCCGTCCTTTCCTCTTCTGTTTTGTTCTGTGAGCCTTGTGGGGGGAGGAGTTTCTAGGGACGTCACATCTGTGGCTGAGCACTCACAAGTTTCTGACCCCTAGCACTGTGACTAATTGAGTCTTCATTAACTGTGCCCACTGCAGAAAGAGTTTTCTCTGTCTGAGGTGAGAACAGCTCTAATCTGTGGTATAAACAGAAAATACCTGAAGGCCATTTGACAATATGTCCACTTAGTAACACAGTAGTAGCCTCCACCCAGGACTGTGACCTCCCCTACCAACGGAGAAATGTCTTCCTGTGAAGGAGGCCTCACATCCAGCCAGAAAGTGGTTGGTTTCTCCAGGAGCAGTCATGGCACAGTTGTCCCAGGGAGCACTTCCTGTCTGGCATTGTAACACACTGCATAAGACCCTTGATTCTGCTCTCCTTCAGCAGCTGGCATAGCACCACCTCGACCTAAGAAAGATGTGCACCAGGGAAGGCGGTTCCTAGTCAGTCCCAGCTTGGTTTCTTCATGACACCAAAGCATGGGGTGATCTCAGCTATTTCTCTCCACTGTCGCTGAGAGTCTTACCATCCTAGCACAGATGCCTAGAGAACAGCAGCAGCCTCGGCCTGTTGTTGTCCTGGGGGCTTCTGGGACTCTTTGACCATCACTTGTTGAGAGGTGTCCTGTGCCTGGCACTGAAAGTCATGTTTGAAAGCCATAAGTAAACATTGCTACCTTACAGCATGTAATGAGTCACTGAGTCCTCTTCCCCATTAGACCTTAGAGTTCCATGAGAGTGAGAGTCAGTCCTCTTCAGACAGCATTCCTAACAGCCCTGGTTTGGAAATGTAAAATGCTTGAGTTAAGTCTAAGAGGCCAACCACTTAATTAGTGTATTACGCAGGGTTCTGTAGAGTCACAGAACTTATGAAATGACTCTGTATGTATATTAAGGGAATCTATTGTGATGACTTACAGTCTGTAGTCCAACTACTGCAACCAATGGTCAGCTGTGAAAGGGAAGTCTAAGAATCTAGTAATTGCTCACTCCCATGAGGCTAGTTGTTTCAGCTGGTCTTCTGTAGAAGTAGGTTCCAACAGATGTGCTGGCAAGTAAGTGCAGGCAGTCAGAAGAGTAAATCTTCCTTCTTCCAAAGTCCCTATGTAGGCCTCTAGCAGAAGGTGTGGCCTAGATTAAAGGTATGTACCACCTTGCCTAGATCTGGGACTTGCTTTGTTCCAGGCTGACCTTGAACTCAGAGATCTCTCTGACTTAGTCTCCTGGGATTAAAGGGTATACTGCCTTAGCCTGGGCCTAAGTTTTTCATGGCCACTATGCTTCAAGATCTCCATGCCAAGGTCCAGGTCAGAAACTTGTGCCTTCCAGACTCATGATCGGGATCACAGATGTGCTCTCCAATTCTGGATTGTAGTTCATTCCAGATATAGTCAAGTTAACAACCAGGAATAGCCATTACAATCCACCCCTCGTCAACTTGACATAAGTCATATCTCATGTCCAAATGAAGCAATAACCAGGTCATAAATATGCCTAACATGATATAACTATACTTTGTACAATCGCAAGCACATTTGTAAATTTAAAATAGGTCAATGTTCCTTGGGAACATTCTTTTAGAATTTTAACTTAAATACCAATTAATGTCAAAGAAATTAGAAGAAGGCACAAATATCTGTACAAATGTTTTCTTAACAAAATAAAACAGAAGGAATTCATACTACTTTATAATCCTCGTTTCTGCAACTGGTTACGTGGCCTTAGCTGATATTTGTAACTACCTTCCTCTACTACCCATTCTGTATTGCCTTCACCCTCTGCAAGCACCTCAGCAGGTCTTGGCTCTTTCCCTGGAGGAGCAACCCACACCTTCTTTCCTTATGGGTCTGCATCCTTTGTCATCCTGCTTGGATTGGGCTGTTGTAGTTTCCCATTGACTTTAATCACAGGACATGGTAGTACCAAGAGACACACTAAGGGATCTCCTGCACTCTGGACTTAATCCTTACCTTCATTGTGGAGAGGCAATCCAGTTTCCCCATGGCAATCTGGCTCTATCACCCCTTCTAACAGTGTTATCCCTTTCTTAGCCTGTTGGTTTAAGGGCTTTAGAAGCCCAGGATGACCAGGAGGAAGTCTGAGCTTCTAGTTCAAGGGAATGTTTGTTGTGGCTCCTGGTAGGAGTACTCTTTCCTTTGGAACCAAAACTTCTAACCAACAGAACCTAGGGTTGTAGGGACAGGAAACAAAACTTTACTTGAGGGTCACTAGGAGTGGCGGTGAGTAGAACTATTATTACCTTTCCCCCTTGATTCCTGGACCCGTGGACCCTGGCTATGGGGGAAATTGTACCATAGATCAGACGGTGATTCAAAGCATACACTGCCTTCTGAAGACCCTGCCCCAGCCCTCCATGCTGCCTCATTGATGATGTGACTATGTCTTTTTTTTTAATGATCTATTTATTTATTTAAGAGTTATTTATTTCTGTGAGTACACTGTAGCTGTACAGATGGTTGTGAGCCTTCATGTGGTTGTTGGGAATTGAGTTTTTAGGACCTCTGCTCACTCCGGTCAGCCCCGCTCACTCAGTCCCCGCTCACTTCGGCCCAAAGATTTATTTATTATTGTACTTAAGTACACTGTAGCTGACTTCAGATGAACCAGAAGAGGGCATCAGATCTCATTACTGGTGGTTGTGAGCCATCATGTGGTTGCTGGGATTTGAACTCAGGACCTTTGGAAGAGCAGTCAGTGAACCATCTCGCCAGCCTGTAACTGTGTCTTCAAAAGGCCATTCCTTCTTTCTCTCAGACCAGCTTCTTCAGGATGATAGGGAACATGGTAAGACCAGTGAATTCCATGATCATAGGCCTACTGTCACACTTCTCTGACTGTGGAATGAGTTCTTTGGTCAGAAGCAATACTGTGTGGGATACCATGATGGTGGATAAAACATTCTGTCAGTCCACAAATGGCAGTTTTGGCAGAAACATTACGGGCAGGAAAGACAAATCTATAACCAGAATAAGTACCTACTCCAGTATGAATAAAACATTGTCCTTTCCACAGAGGAGGTAGTCCAATGTAGTCATCCTGCCACCAGGTTGCTAGCTGGTCACCTCGAGGAATGGTGCATATCTGGGGCTCAGTGTTGGTCCCTTCTGTTGGCAGATGTGGCATTCAGCAGCAGCTGTAGCCAGGTCAGCCTTGGTGAGTGGAAGTCTGTGTTGCTGAGCCCAAGCATAACCTCCATCTCGACCACCATGGCCACTTTGTTCATGTGCCCATTGAGCAATGACAGGGATGGCTGGGGAAAGAGGCTGACTATCCACAGAACGGGTCATCTTATCCACTTGATTACTGAACTCCTCCTCAGCTGAAGTCACCTTTTGGTGAGCATTTATTTGGGACACAAATATCTTCACATCCTTTGCCCATTTGAGGAGATTTGTCTACATATTTCTTCCCCAGATGTCTTTCTCACCAATTTTTCAATCATGGTCTTTCCAAGTCCCTGACCATCCAACCAATTCATTGGCTACAGCCCATGAGTCAGTGAACAGTTGTACATCTGGCCATTTCCTCTTCTAAATGAACTGCAATACCATTTGTATTGCCCAAAGTTCTGTCCACTGTGAAGATTTCCCTTCACCCATATCTTTCCAGGTTGTCCTAGAAAGGGATTGTAATGCTGCAGCTGTCCATTTCTGGGTGGGGCCTGCATAACGTGCAGAGCCATCAGTAAACCAGGTCCTAGTCTTCTCTTCCTCGGTCAGCTGATTGTAGGGCACATGCCATGAGGCTGTAGGCGCTTGCTTGGCAGCAACTGGCATTGTAACAGGAGTAGAAACCATAGGCATTTGAGCAACTTCTTCACATAACTTGCTTGTACCTTCAGGACCTACTCGGACCTGATCGTGTATATACCACCTCTATTTGGTAATGAAGACTGCTACTGTGCGCATCCTACTTTATGATTTGGAGGGTCTGATAACACAGCTCATGATGTGCAGTTCAGGTCACATGGTAACTTGATGTCCTGTTGTCAAATGTTCAGTTTCCACTAAGGTCCTGAAGCAGGCCAAAGAGCTGTTTTTCAAAGAGAGAATAATTGTCTGCAGATGATGGTAGAGCTTTGCTCCAAAAATCCCAAAGGTCTCTTCTGTGATTCACCTACAGGGGCCTGCCAGAGGCTCCAAACAGCAACTCTATTTGCCACTGACACCTCAAATGCCATCCAGTCTGCTGGGTCATATGGTCCACGTGGTAGAGCAGCCTGCACAGCAGCCTGGACCTGTTGGAGAAGCAGCAGCTTTCCAAGTCACTTGGTAAATGGGCTTGAGTAACACCCAAGTAAGGAATGTCCTGTATCCAGAATCCAACCCCACAAAACGTTGTGCTTCTTGTGGTGGGAGGAGCCAGGTGCAATAACTTATCTTTCACCTTAGAAGGAATATCTCTGCATGCCACACACCACTGGACTCCTATGAATTTCACTGAGGTAGTTGGTCCTTGAATTTTGGTTGGATTTATTGCCCTTCCTCTTATATGCATATGTGTTACCAGTGAGTACAAAGTGGTTGCTACCTCATGTTCACTTGGTGTAATCAGCATGATGTCATCATATAGTGTACCAATGTGATATTTTCTGGAAGAGACAAACGATCAAGATCCCTTCTAACTAAGTTATGACACAGGGCAGGAGAGTTAATAAATCCTTGAGGCAAAACTGTAAAGGTATACTGCTGGCCTTGCTAGCTGAAAGCAAATTGCTTCTGGTGGTCCTGATGGACAGGTACCGAGAAGAAGGCATTTGCCAGATCAATAGCTGCATACCAGGTGCCAAGAGATGTGTTCGTTTGCTCAAGTGCATCCAGTACTGCAGCTGCAGTTGGAGTTACTGACTTAGTTTTCGATAATCAACTGTCATTGTCCATGATCCATCTGTCTTCTGCCCTGACCAGAAAGGAGAGTTAAAGGGAGATGAAGTGAGGACCACCACCCCTGCATCTTTCAAGTCCTTGGTGGTGGCAGTAATTTCTGCAGTTCCTCCAGGAATGCAATGCTGTTTTTGATTCACTATTTTCTTTGGCAGAGGAAACTCTTAAGGCTTCCATTTAGCCTTTCCAACCATAATAGCCCTCACTCGACCGGTCAGGAAACCAATGTGAGAATTCTGCCAGCTTTTAAGTATATCTATCCCAATTATACATTCTGGAACTAGGGAAATGAACACAGGATGTGTTCAAAGACCTACTAGACCTACTGTGAGTCGGACATCAGCCAAAACTCCATTAATCACCCATCCTCCTTGGGCCCTTACTTTAACTGGAGGGCCACAGTGTTTTTTTGGGATCTCCATCAATTCAGAACCAGTATCCAATAGACCCCGGAAAATCTGATTATTTCCTTTTTCCCAGTGTACAGTTACCCTTGTAAAAGGTTGTGGGTCCCTCTGGGGAAGAACTAGAGAAAGGCTAATAGCAAACCTTTTAGGTGTCTTATCAAGATCCTTCCTCAGGGGAACCTGGCCACCCCTTCATTCAAGGGGTTATGGGTCTGCAAACTGGCTCAAGTCTGGAAATTGATTTACTGGCCAAGATTGTCTTTTGCCACAATCAAATGTAGCCTTCCTTTTGTTTGTTTGAAAATGTTTCTGCTTATACAGATCAAACAGACATGCAGTAGGCTTTCTGTCTATCTCATGCCTGGAAACAAACACCACGATTGATTAGCCAGGACTAAAGTCTGTACCAGGCAAGATGTTATCAGTTCCATCTCTCCCGTGCTGACCATCATGTGCTGGGTCGTTAAGAACATTGTTTTGTCTACACTGCCCATTATAATAACTATGAGGAGGAAGAAGGAAGGAGGTGTCCTCTGCCTGCCCAGCTTTTTTGTTTCCCCTAAAATGTGTTTTAAACAGTTGACCTTGTAATAGCAAGAGAAAGTGTTACAAGTTAGCAGCAGAGCATTAAAAGAGGAGAGGCAGGGTTCTGAGCTCTGACTGTGCTTCAGGGCTGCCTCCTGTCAAACTTGTTATCACGCACTACATGCTGGGTCTCCCGGTTGTCCTGTGTGTGCCTGCCGTGTGGTGGCTGTCTAGTAAGTTCTTGCTGATGACTGAACGAAGAGCACTCTCCCCCAGCCTCCAGTCCCTGCTCTGAGTGTGGACGCTGGAAGGAACACCAACAGCAAAACTCAGGAACCGTGTTCTCAGGGCACTTTCAGCTGCTTCCCAGTGTCATTTATTTTATTTATTTTGAAACAGGATCTCATGTATCACCAGCTGGCCTCAAATTGAGTATATATAAGCCAAAAATGACTTTCAACTTTGACCCTCCTGCCCATGTTCCCCAGATTCCTGGGACTATCACCACACCTAGTGTGTGTGCTACTGGGCCTAGTGAATGCTAGGTAAGGATTCTACCAACTGAGCTCCGTCCCCAGGCCCCACGTTTTCCCTACTCAATTTTAATTTTAATTGTATTTGATGTGTATGGGTGTTTTGTCTGCATTTATGTCCTGGTTGGTGCCTGAGGAGGCCAGAAGAGGGCACCAGATCCCCTAGAACTGATTTCACAAGTGGTTGTGAGCCTCTATGTGAAATTGAACCTTGGCCAGTGTGTGTAACCACTGAGCCATCCCTCCGGCACATGGTAAGAATAAAACTAGTGTGTTCAGGGTATCTGATCCTAAATGATAGGTCATGTATTTTTATAGTTTGAATACCACGAAGTGAATTTAAGGATATGAGATCAACTACAGTGTATGATGCATGAATAAAATTGATGTGACTCACTGATGCCAGGATGATGCTCTGATTATCACATGCTAAGACGAATGCCCAGCTGCTTCTCCAGAGCTTCCCGGGAAAAGAAGCTTGAAGCTAGAGAGTGGTGGAAGCATGTTTTAATAAACTGAGTGCTTTGTCCACTCAACCCAAGAAATATTAAAAACAGTTCAGATGATTTGCTTTTATTCTTAAATTTGTTTGTTATCCCTCTGTGTGTGTGTGTGTGTTAGAGAGAGAGAGATAGACAGACAGACAGACAGACAGACAGACAGACAGACATAGAGTCTTAGGACAACTTGGAGGAGTTGGTTTTCTTCCTTCACTGTTTGGGTCCCAGGGATCAAACTCAGTCAGTCTTAGCAGCAAGTGCCTTTGCTTGTGAACCTAGACAGTGCTAGTCTGGGGAGATATATGGAAGGAAGACTTTGGCATACTCTCCTGTTTGACTGTAAGTCATCACGCTTTGATCTCCTTATCAGTCCCCATAAAGAAAGAGCCAACAGAAATGCCTGCTTGTGCACAAGCTTGTCTTTACCTTTACCATTACCAAACCCCACAAACGTAATCCAGCGTCTGTGTCTCCATGGGAGTGTGTGGGTAGCCTGTATACAGACGAACAAATGCAGTTATAACTGGTGAAGCAGCCGAGTGCTTTCCAGAGAAGAACTGGAGGACTCCCCCGCCCCGCCCCCCAGAGACTGCTTCACGGTGAGGAGCTCTGGCTGCTTTTCAGAGGACGCAGGTTTGATTCCCAGCACCCACGTGAGGCTCATAGCCAGCTGTAACTGGGAATCCAGTGCCTGCTTCTTGTCTCCACAGGCACTGCATGTGTGTGGTGCACACAGAAACATTCAGGCAAAACACCCATATGCATAAATTAATAATTTTTTTGCAAAGGATTGGAAGAAAAAGAAAAGAAACCAGGTTAGCATGGCCAGCCCTAGAGCCCCCACTCTCCCATCTTCACAAACAACAGCACAGTCACACAGTGGCCCTCGTGACCCTGGCTGTGGGTGCTTCACATAGGACTATTAATTGGTATTTCAAAATTACTCTTGAATAATAGCTGTTTCACTAATTATTCTTTATTTGAAACGTTCATGCTTAATTTAATTTCATTGGTCTCTGCTCTCTGAAGTCAAATTAATTTGTTATATTTAAGCAGTCCCTAATAGCTTATCTTACCCCAGGCCTTAGATACACTGTAGAAGATGCCCCTTTATCTTTTTCCATCCTGTCTGGTCTGGCTTTCCCCTCTCTTATGAGTAGGCGTTGATGCTAAGAGCGCACACCTGAAAACTATAGAGCAGGCTCGAACCAGCTGAACCAGCTTCTGTTCTCTTCATCTTTGTGGCACAAAACAAAAACCGTTCTAACTAGAACAGGCTCTAATTTTCTTCTTTGAGAACGGAGATGGTGATCACAGCTATCTTTGTAGAGCTGCCCACCTTCTTTGTCAGTGCCGAGGTTAAAACTGAGGGCCTAGCTGCATATGTATCAAAAGATGGCCTAGTCGGCCATCACTGGAAAGAGAGGTCCATTGGACTTGCAAACTTTATATGCCTCAGTACAGGGGAATGCCAGGGCCAAAAAGGGGGAGTGGGTGGGTAGGGGAGTGGGGGGGGATTGGGTATGGGGGACTTTTGGGATAGCATTGGAAATGTAAATGATGAAAATACCTAATTAAAAAAAAAAAAAAAAAAACTGAGGGCCTTGCGTGTATTAGCTATGACCCCTTAGCCATCGGGCCGTGGAGTGGGGTGATTAAATACATTAAAAGCACACCAGTCACCGAGCACAGAAGCAACAGTACAAACGCGGTGGCTCCTCGCCGGCTGCATCTTAGTGCTGTGCTGCTGGTGTTTGTGTTAACGCTGCAGTCCAGCTCCCAGGCAGATTCCCCCACTGAAGTAGATTACCTCATCTCCTCTGACCCTAATCTGAGCCAGCGGTTTCCCTCCGCACCAGATAATGAACCCAGGAGGCCTGGTATCTCGGCAGAGCTGACTTGCAGAAAACCTTGGGAGAAACAGCTGGAGCTCAGGTTGTGACATCAGATTGTTTGGGTTCAGTTTTTGTTCCGCCCCCATTACTGAGACAAACAAGGTGAATTGGTCTCTGTAGGCCCCACTTTCCTAACCTGTAAGGTGGGACAAACACTACCAATCTCCTTAGGATTTTAGAGCACAAATGCACAGGGCTGAAAGGTAGCTCAGTGAGCATTCGCCTGGCGTGCACAGGGCCCGGAGTTTGATCCCCATTGTCACAAAACAGCACACACAGACAGACACACACACACACACACAGACACACACACACAGACACACACACACACCAAAGGTATGTAGGATAGGGTCTGGTACAAAGCACATGCTATAAATATCAGCCACTGAAATGGTTGTTGCTTTTACCTATTTAATTAGGGCTTTATTTTAAGCAATGTTAATTTGTTTTAAAAAAAATCGCCTCTTTGTTAGATTTCCAAACTCTCAACATCTTGAGAGTCAGTTTGGTTCTCTCTCTCTCCCCCTCTCCTTCTCTCTCCCTCCCTTCTTTCTTCCCTCCCTCTCTCCCTCTCTCAAGACAGGGTTTCTCTGTGTAGCCCTGGCTCTCCTGGAACTCACTTTGTACACCAGGCTAGCCTGCAACTCAGAGATCTCTCTGCCTCTGCCTCCTGAGTGCTGGAATTAAAGATGTATGCCAATTCAATTTTTATAGCCAAGGTAGGCTTTGAATTTTTGATCCTCCTGCCTTAGTCTTCTGAGTAGCTGCCCCTAATTCCTGTCATTAAATGCCTGCTATAATAAAATACAAATAACATTTTTTCTTTTTTGAGACAGACTTTTACTTTGTAGCAACCCCAGGCTGATGTGAAAATTTTAACTGTCCTTTGCCTCAGCCTCCAAAGGCTGGGAGAATATAGGTATGAGCCACCATGCTTGGCTTAATAAGACTTTTTTTTTTTTAATTAAATTTATAGGAGTTTGTAAATTAGCAGGGGGGATATTCAGAGGTAACCACGCACAGCACCCAACATCACTGTTCAGGTAAAGTAGCTTAGGTGACCCAACGTAATTCTGAATATAGTGGAGAATATAGAGAAGAAGAGAAAAAGAAAAAGAGAGTGGACATTTTCAAGCAAAAATGAAATTTTAAAGGTGAGGGAAAGTCCATGGTACTTAAGGAAGAGTAAAATTTAACATTCTCGTTGGGGTGTCTCACCCTAGGGAATCGTGCCTGGAAGTCCCCATTGCAGCCTGATGTGACATAAGAGCAGAAGGAGGCAAGCAAGCTTGCTAACAGGACAGGGAAAGGAACTTGGAACATAAATCATAATTTTGAGAGAAAGAGAAGTTCTGCTTGTTCCTGTGACCTTGAAGCGTAGGCAAGAGCCCAGCCAGCGTCCTCCCATCCTTGGGTGCCTCTAAAAATCGCTGCGTAGAAAAGGCCCGTGTTAGTACACCACTGTTCCTAGTATTTGTAGGTTACCCTCAGATATGACTTTCAGGGCCCTGCAGTTGAAACCTGTTAGACAGAAGGGGACTTGCTGTGGGCTCTGGGATCCTCCTAACCCTCCCTAGACATTTTCTTAGCATCGTAACCACAGCTATGCTAGTTGATCCTTTGAGTAGTGTATAGTTGTAAAGATGGTTGATGTTTAATTTGATAAAGATCCCTGTTGTTTCATTGAGCAGTGTTGCCAAACAGAGCTAGGAGCGACACCTGTCTCCACTAGCCCGATGTACACTAAGTCGTAGCTCTTGGGTGTCTCCTCTCAGCAGAGAAAGCCCTGTGTGAAAACAGAAGCATGTGGACGGCAAGATACCTTGTAGTCTAGAGGAATGTGGTGTGTGTGAAAGTAGCCATACTTTTTAGATTGTGGTCTCTGTGCAGAGTGCATTTGTTCAACATGCTATGTGCAAACACTTAGAACTTATACAGCTCTTTGTGCTGGGCGCTGGCCCCATTAGACTTTCTTTGAGCTTAGAACTGGTTGGTGTTTCTCAGTCCCAGGAGGAAGGCTGAGTTCTGTAAGGTTTAAGCAAGAGGCAAGACTGGTAGTTTGTGGATTGTTATCACCCTGCAAGACTCTTCGCAACTTCCTCTTGCCGCCCACAGCAGAATGCGGAAACCCTGCTGTGTCAGGCCACTTCTGCAGTTACCCACAGTTGCAGTTTGGGATCCTCCTTTCATACCATAGGCTACCTTTTAGACTTTGCTGCATTTGAGAATGTGTCTGCTGAGGTGGAATGGCTGACTAACCTGCATCTGTCTTCTCTTCTTGCCACCATGCAGTGCTGCAGTTGAAGCTCCAGCAGCGGCGGACCCGGGAGGAACTGGTGAGCCAAGGGATCATGCCGCGTAAGTGTCTCTCGGTGTTTGTACACTTGCTCCTTGGGTTGGCTTGGCTCCTCGGTGGCATAGGAGCACCCTACAGAGCAGGGGTCAGGGGTCTCGTTCCAGTCTTACCCGCCTCTTACTTTTCCATCAGGAGTCCTTGATGGATGGAACAGGTTGTCAATTGCCCAGATTCATCATGTTCAGTGAAACAAGCAGTGCTAGGCTTCCAGCAGGTCGGCAGATAGCCCCGTGCCTTTGAATTGCCTCTTTCCTGGGTTCCCAGCATCCCTTCATGGGAGGAGCAGGGGCTGCTCTGTTCACATCCACTTCACCTCTGTGCTCAGCTGTTAGGAAGAAACCTCTCCTCTCCCCTTGCAGACAGGTACCGTCAGTGAACTACAGTTTATTTTAGAGCTGTGAGGCACCCATGGCGGATACGCGTGTGTGTATGCCTGGATGGAGCTGTTGGTGAGCTGTTCTGACACTGGGCCAGTGTCTGCATCCCTGGGGTAGAAGTGAAACCACGCCTTAGACTCTGTTAGAGACAAGAAAGCCTGTTTTGAATACTAAGAGCACCGTAGACAGTGAAGGCTAGAACCAGGGTCTTGCTCTTCTGACATGTCTTCATGAGTTCTCAGCAGATCATACAAGCTTCCGTCCCCTGGTGGTATGTCGTCACCACTCGGCTCCACCCTGAGGAGGAAGACAGCGAGAGAGCGCACACACACACACACACACACACACCCCAGCAGCATCTGCTGTCATGATGTTTCATGGTCTCCCCCACATGTTACTGCCCACTGTCCCGTTGCCCCGCTGCCATCCATGTTGTTGGCCACTCACTCAGAGGAATCATGTGTGCAGCTACAGTGAATCTGCCCCTGCAAGAGTGGAGGGAGGAAGTGGAGACAAAGGAAGAAGATAATATTACACCTCTTAGTAAGTGTGATGTAGTAAATTAATGGTGGTGGATGTGTTTACAGTTAACAGGAAAAAGTTGGAGACACAGCCGGGCGTGGTGGCGCACGCCTTTAATCCCAGCACTCGGGAGGCAGAGGCAGGTGGATCTCTGAGTTCGAGGCTAGCCTGGTCTACAAAGTGAGCTCCAGGACAGCCAGGGCTATACAGAGAAACCCTGTCTCGAAAAACCAACCAACCAAACAAACAAAAAACAAAACAAAAAAGTTGGAGACACTTTGGATAAACCGGCAAACTCATTCCTATAGTTTCATCATTTGGGAGGCTGAGGCAGGAGTTCAAGGCCAGACTGGGTTATAATGTGAGGCTATATCACAGCAACAACAAAAGACAAACAAAACAGAAAAAGCATATCAGAAAAGCCAGTGCTGAGTGTACTGAGCCTAGAGTGAGGCACCACGGAGAGAGTGAGTGTTGGTTTGTAGGAAGCCACCAAGGCTTCTAATGGCTGAGGGTGGCGTTTGATTTGTGTTGTGTGCTAACCTTTTGTTCCCTGCCCCTCTCTATGGTGTGACACCCCCCCCCCTGCTGTTCTTTGTGGTCTGTGAACCTCCAGAGCACGATTCCCACCCAGCCTGACCTCTGTTGGCCGCTGCAGTAGATTCTGTGGTAGTGTTATTGGTAGGGCAGCAGTGTGCTTTACGGTCTGCGGGCCTCATCAAGGATCCAGTCCCATCCTCCTAGACCCCTTCACAAATGGCATATCTGTTTAGTGTCTGCGAAGCCCCTCATACATTACAGCAGCCAGAGTTTGGGTTGCTGCAGTCGCCTGCGCGCAGATGCATAGCAGCTGCTGTAAGGCAGCACTAATTTTGAGAGCCTCGTTTTTTAGGGCTGTAGGAGGTTCAGGGTCAGGAGGTAGGTTATGCAGGAGTAGAATGCCCATATCCCCACATTCTTCTTCATAACTTCCATGTTATACTGGGATCACTAGGGGAGAACTGAGCAGTCATGGCTCCCTGCTTGCCACTTCTTTAGTGTGGTGCTCAGAAATTGCACTTGTCAGTGTGTACCTTCAGCTTCCTGAAGAATGTCACTTATTTGTGTCTCTGTCTCCCAGTACCTCACCCTAGATGAATGAAGACAGCCGATTGCAAAGTAGGGTGTGTGTGTGTTAACTAACAAACTAGCTAGAATTACGGTCACAGCATTTGAAATACCGTCAGTAATCTCTCCCGTCTTGCCGGGCCCCAGGTTTCAGCTGTCCTAGACACCTAACTGCATGTTTGGGTTGGCTCTGTGGACTGGGGACACTCAGCTTCTCCTTGAGAGTGTCTCCCCTCCAGGAGCATTTCCCTATGGAAAGTGCTGGCTTTCAGCTTCTCTCAGAGGAAAGGGAGCAAAAAAGATGGTGAGGAGAAGTGAAGTGTAGGCAAGTGTCAGGAGTGAGGCGCCCCTCTCACCAGTGCCTACCTCAGTGCCGCCCTGCCTGCCCCCATCACTCTCTACCACGCGGGCGCTCCCTCTACCATGCTGGTGCTCACTGCTCTCCTCACCTTCACCGCAAGACTTTTAAGGGAGACACAGCCAGTGGCAGCCAGCAGTGAGAAGTCACACCTACCCTACAGCGCCCCCTGCAGTCTGTCGGGGTGGCCTGAGGGCTCTCCACAGGGTCCTTGTATTTAGATTAGGTGGACAACTCAGAAGCAAGCAAGCAAGCATGCAAAGCCAGAGAAAGGAGCAAAGTCCCTGGGGCTATATTTTATTTCCGGTTTATACCTTCAATCTTTTATGACCATGGAAAGGAAAAGTCAACCTAGCTTATTCATTTCTCAGAACACTCCCTTGTAGTTCCCATGTCGGCCAAGCTGCTCCACTCAGCTGGGACAGCAAGTCTGTGGGACGTGGTGTGCTTTGGTGGCTCCTTCCCATTACGGTTGTTCTCTTCTGTGTTCTGCTCAGCACTGAGCACAGCCTTGGGGGGGGTGGGGGTGGGGACTAAGGGATTAAACTCCTCCAGTTCCCACATAGCTTTCTCTGCGGCTCATGTTCTCTGATTGTGTGTCTCAGGTACGCATGTGGAGCTGGTTTCCAATGTACTCTAAGCAGGGCCATTTCCCAGTGTCCTTGACTCCCATCATGTCTCAAATATAACACCACTTAAAACTCATCAAATAGAGAGTCCCAGAATGTAGAGACCCACGCAGTCTAGGCTCTGAACTTTATCTAGAGCTTCTGAAGAAGAGGGAAGATGGCACATGCAGGAAGCAAGCGGATCTTTCAGTGCAGAGCCAGGAATGCCCTTGTGATCAGGAAAAGAGACTTAGAGGCTGGCTGTGCGTAGGACCCTTTGTTTTCCACCCCCATGCTGACTGATACACACACAGGGTGAAGGTCAGAGATGAGGAGGTGTTCTGACAGGCCAGCTGTCAGAGGCATGACACTTTCCAAAGGCAGGTGTGGATGCTGTCCTGACCTGATAAGGAATGCCTGGGAGTTCCTGGGTGTAAGAGTAGAGCCACTGTCTTTCCTTCTTGGCCTGTTCCAGCCAGACTTCTCAACAGTGAGCAGAGGGGCTTTTCTGGTGCTGCAGCCGCCTGTCTATCTGTCATCACGAGCTGGTACCAAGCAACCTTGATGCTTCAGCACACCAGAGAAGGAATACCTCGTTGTCCTTAGGGCTCTGGGGGCTTCGCCTGGCCCTCCTGAGCTTGGCTTTTCTCTCTCCCTGCTTCTCTTCCTTCCTTTCATTTCTTGGTGCTGAAAATCAAACCCAGGTCTTCATGCTGGGCAAACATTCTTCCTCCTTAGCTCTGTCCCTAGCTGAACCCTGTCCTTTATTTGTGTGTGTGTGTGTGTGTGTGTGTGTGTGTGTCTGTGATGTGAATGTGTGTATGTATGTTTCTGTGTGTGTGATGTGAATGTGTGTGTGTATGTTTCTGTGTGTGTGTGGTGTGTGTGTGTCTTTGTGTGTGTGTCTGTGATATGAATGTGTGTGTGTCTGTGATGTGAATGTGTGTGTGTGGTGTGTGTGTGTGATGTGAATGTGTATGTATATGTTTCGTGTGTGTGTGTGTGTGTCTGTGATATGAATGTGTGTGGTGTGTGTGTGTGTCTGTGATGTGAATGTGTGTGTGTCTGTGATATGAATGTGTGTGTGTGTGTCTATGATGTGAATGTGTGTGTGTGTCTGTGATGTGAATGTGTGTGTGTGTCTGTGATGTGAATGTGTGTGTGTGTCTGTGATGTGAATGTGTGTGTCTGTGATGTGAATGTGTGTGTGTGTCTGTGATGTGAATGTGTGTGTGTCTGTGATGTGAATGTGTGTGTGTGTCTGTGATGTGAATGTGTGTGTGTGTCTGTGATGTGAATGTGTGTGTGTGTCTGTGATGTAAATGTGTGTGTGTGTCTGTGATGTGAATGTGTGTGTCTGTGATGTGAATGTGTGTGTGTGTCTGTGATGTGAATGTGTATGTGTTTCTTTGTATGTGTGTCTGTGATATGAATATGTGTGTGTGTGTTTCTTTGTGTGTGTGTCTGTGATATGAATGTGTGTGTGTTTCTTTGTGTGTGTGTGTGTCTGTGATATGAATATGTGTGTGTGTTTCGTCTGTGATGTGAATGCGTGTGTGTGTGTGTCTGTTATGTGTATGTGTGTGTGTGTGTGTGTGTGTGTGTGTGTGTGTGTGTGATATGAGTGTGTGTGTTTCTGTGTGTGTGTTGATTTCAAGAATCATTTCTCTCCTTCATGCAAATCCCAGGAATGAACTTAGGTCGTCAAGCTTGGCAGAAAATGCCTTTACCTGAAAGCCACCTTGTACCTTGTCTTTACATTTTAACCCCTGGCTAGCCAGGGCCATTGGTGACTCGTGTCTGATTGGTTAGAATTGAGGAGTGTGAGGACAGCTAGTTAGTGTCATCCAGAGGCAGCCTCAGAGGTGCTCAGGTACACTGATAAGCAGAGGAGTGACTGGGTCCACCAGCGGGCTGAGTGGCTTTAGGTCTCCATGTAAGTCCTGCCCTCCAAAGAGTGGTTGCCGGCAGTGGGTCCTAAAGCTCCGAGTGAACTCTGACCCACCTTTGCTTTCTAGTCCCCCAGTTGCAGTTTGACCCTGTTGTTCATCTTGAACTAAGGATGTTGGCTACCTAGTCTATACAGAGGCAGTTTGCACACTTAGCGCCCATAGCTAGTCTAAGCAGTCATTTTGTACTTGCTAAAGAGTTCCTGTTTGCGGGGGCGTGGTGGCGCACTCCTTTAATCGCAGCACTCGGAAGGCAGAGGCAGGCGGATTTCTAAGTTCGAGGCCAGCCTGGCCTACAAAGTGAGTTCCAGGACAGCCAAGGCATACAGAGAAACCCTGTCTCGAAAAACCAAAAAAAAAAAAAAAAAAAAAGAGTTCCTGTTCGTCTGACCCTGAAGAGATATCTTAGTTTGACAAAAGTTTACAAGTCATCCTTCGGAGCAGTAGGATTCATTCCACGTCCCCTTTTCCACTCAAGTTAAATTCTTTTTTTGTGAGTGGGGGCGAGGGGAGGTGGACTAAAGCAAGCCTTGCCATCCCAGGGGTGCACTCGGGGACAGTGGGCTATGCTCGTTTCCTACAAAAGACTAAGGTGATAAAGTTGTAGGTTTCAAAGAAATGTTTGTTTGTTTTCTAAAGGTTTTTTTTGGGGGGGCGAGTTTTCAATTAGCAATAATCGCGCCTCGGATGAGTCTCATTGGCTAAGATACTGCCACTGTGCAAAGCTAAGGGTGGTGGTTGTTTTGTTTTTACATTTATTTTATTGTGTGTGTTAGTGCTTTGTATGCATATATGTAAGTGTACCACATGTATGCCTGGTACCCACAAAGGTCAAAAGAAAGCATTGCATTCCCTGCAGGCAGTTGTGAGTGGCCATGTGGATACCAGGCATCAACCCAGGTCTTCTGCAAGAGCAAGGGCTCCTAGCTGGTGAACCAAGTCTCCAGCCTGGGAATGCTGATACTGTAGGACATTCTGTCTCAATAGATACTTCACAGATTAGTGCCATTGTGTGGGCCAGGGAAGGGCAGACCCTTGTCTGTCTAGGCTTCTGCGGTCCATTTGCCCAAGTCTATTCAGAAGGATACTTTTATGTTAGTCTCAGAATTGCTACCCTATTAACCAGAGGTTTGGCCAACATCTACCCTTTCCAGAAGGAGCTTAGAAAGCACCCCACCTCCAGCACAACTTTTGCTGGCGGGTAGTTCTGGTTGCCTTAGGCTCCAGCTGCTTGTGGGCCTCTCAGAACCTCAGCACAGCCCATTTGCCCTCTCAGATACAGAAGTGATTTTGGCTGAAGAGATGCTCTCGGTTTGTCCACCCCACCCTGTCCCTTTCTTTTCCCTTCCCTCTCTTCCTTCCTCCAACTCCTCTTCTTCATCCTCTTGTTTTTTTTTTTGTTTTTTGTTTTTTGGGTTTTTTTGTTTGTTTGTTTTTTGGTTTTTTTGTTAACGAAAAGAAACCTATGAGATGACGTGTCCTTTCCACAGGAATGTGATTGTTTAACTATAGTTATAGCTCTAGCGTGTTTTTGGGGGGGGACACAGGGGGTTGTTTTGTATTTCAGGAATGAGGCTGGACTGACCCCTAGATTTGAAGCCCAGAGAGAAGTGTGTTTGGCATGTGGCATGTGTTTGGCATGTGGGCATGAGTTTGGCATGTGTTTGGCATGTGGGTACGTATTTGGCGTGTGGGCACGTGGTTCCTGGGATGCTTGCTTTCCGCTCAGGAAAACCAGCTGGGCCCATGGCTCCTAGAAGTTTCAGCTGCACTCTTGATAGACAGTGGAGTCCTTGTTTCTCCTCCTGCTGTTCCAGGGTGTGTGTCCCTCACTGACTGGCATAGAGGCCCTCCTGGGCCAGTTGCTCCAAGGCCTAAAATAGTAGTCTGGAGTTCATTGTGTGCCTGAATGGAGACAAACAACAACAACGAGCCCTGTTGGATAGGGTAGAGAAAGTCTTCTTAAAATTATCATTTGTTTATTGGCCAGGCATGGTAGCACACACCTTTAATCAAAGCACTCAGGAGCCAGAGGCAGGTGGATCTCTGTGAGACCAGCCTAGTGTACAGATGAGTTCCAGAACAGCCAGAGGAAGAGAGAAAGACCTTTCACATAAACAGAGTTATTTATTTTGTGAGTGAGTGCGTCTGGGTGGATATGTGTGTGTCAGTGTGGGGAGGTCAGAGCACGTGGAGGAGTTGGTTCTCTTCCACCATGTGCGTCTTAGAGACGAGACTCTGCTAGTCTGGCTTAGCCGCAAGTGCGTTTTCCCATGAGCCGTCTCACTGGCCTCCAACTCATCTTTGGTTTTGTGACACCCTGGCCTAGAAATTGCCATGTAGACCAGGCTAGCCTCAAACTTGTAGTGATGCGCCTGCGTTTGCCTCCCTACTACTGGAATTAAAGGTGTGCGTTGTCAGGAGTGGCTTCCAAGTAATCTTTTTGATGACATTTTTAATATAATTTTAATATCTTTTTAAAAGAACAGGAGGGTGGCGTTGCTTTTCATAATTTTTGTTAATATTTGAGGTATAAAGGACAATATTTTTCAAGGTAATAATGAGTGAGGTATAGCATGCTTGGCCTACATAATGCATTCCAGGCTGGTCAGGACTGCATCTGAGAACAAAACCCAACAAAACCCAAAAGATGCTAAAGGGAGCAGAGAAGACTGTGAAGCTGTCTGTTGGCTACTTTGTTAATGTTATAGCTCAGTGGTAGGTGCTTGCCAGCATCCTCAGTACCACACATAGATAAAAGACAGAACTCACCATGTGCCAAGCCGAGCCCTGGGGCATATGACAGGGGATGCCTCTGTGTGCCTGTGTGTGCCTGTGTGTGTGTGTGTGTGTGTGTGTGTGTGTGTGTGTGTGTGTGTGTGTGTGCACTGTGTATGTGTGTGCCTGTGTGTGTGTGTGTTGCATGTATTGTTGTTTTTGAGGTTCCTTTCCAACTATCAGATCATTCTCTCTCAGCTTCCCAATTGCTTGCCACCATGCATGGCTAAGTCTCTCTCTCTCTCTTTTTTTAAAAAGATTTATTTATTTATTTATTTATTTATTTATTTATTATATGTAAGTACACTGTAGCTGTCTTCAGACACTCCAGAAGAGGGCGTCAGATCTCCTTCTGGATGATTGTGAGCCACCATGTGGTTGCTCGGATTTGAACTCAGGACCTTCAGAAGAGCAGTTGGGTGCTCTTACCCACTGAGCCATCTCACCAGCCCGCTAAGTCTCTCTTTTTTAAAACTGTTTTGGACTTTACCAAGGAAGGCGTGGTGGAGCAATAGGACAGTCGAAGGCCTTTGGCTGCAGAATGACATGAAAATCACAAGTAAACACCTGTGGCGACCATAAGGGCCCAGCACTCTTAAAAAGCAGACTATGGTGACATGTGCCTATAGACTCAGCCTGGAGAGTGGACACTGGAGGGTCCTTGTCCATCAAGATCTAATGAGAGACACTATCTAAAGGAAGAAGGTGGAGGGACATCAGGCTGCCAAGCTGGTCACCTGTGTTTGATCCCTAAGACCTACGTGATAGAAGCAGAGAAACACAGATAGTTACCCTGTGACTTTTACACATGCACCATGGAGTGTGTACCCCCATCACACACACAATACACAAAATATGTAAAGTATAAAAGGAAAATGAAAATTTAAAATGTGCCAGAGATGTGGGTGAGTGGTTAAGAGTGCTTGCTGTTCTTGTAGAGGACCAGGGTTAAGGCTGCAGCACTCATGATGGGTGACTCCACCACCAGTAACTTTATCCCAGGGGCTCCAAAACCCTCTTCTGCCCTCTCAGGTGCGTGTGTGTGTGTGTGTGTGTGTGTGTGTACATACTTGCAAGCTCGAACCTGTGTGTGTATTCACACAAATAGAAATACATCTTGAGTTTTTAGTAATAAAACAATTAAAATCATAAGCTGCAGAGTGGTTGAAGAAAATATCAGATGTCAACCTTTGACCTCCACATTCATATGTGCATATGTGTATGCGCACACAAATGTTACTGCATGTCTATCAAAAGGACACCTGGAAAACCAGTGTGTTGATCATATTCTGTTACCATAACACAATACTAAAATAATCAATTTCTAAAATGTCAGTTTTGCTCATCGTCTGTTTTAATGTGTATATGTATTTGCCTGCATGTATGCCCATGTGCCACATGTGTGCCTGGTCCCCATGAAAACTGAAAAAGGGTATCAGAGCCCCCAGGGAGTTCAGACGGTTGAGTCAGCATGTCTGTGCTGGGGACCAAGTCTGAGTCTTCTGGAAGAATGGCCAGCGTCATGGCTCTGGAGACCAACCAGGGCTGCCTGGCCTGTGGAGACAGCGGGCAGTGGTGAGAGTGCACAGCGAGCCTCCTGCTCAGCTCATCAGCTGGGAAGGGAAGGAAGGAAGCGGGAGCCTTATCCTCGGCAAAGCCCTCCTAAAGGGTTTATCACTTCCTGGTAGTAGCACAGGCTGAGGACCCCTGGAAAACACTCCTAGGCCATAGCAATCAGACTCAAAGTCCTTGGCCCTGGTGTTTTAACCCTTCGAGTGCCATATCTTTGACATTTGTGTGTACTAGCCTGTGTACCCCTCTCCTAGGAGGGTGGGGGAGCTTCCCGAGCAGTCTGCCACTCAGAGCTCTGCTTCCTGCAGTCCTTTCTGTGCATGCAGGATGTGTGTGGAGGGCAGAAGTGCAGTCCCTTAGGCCCCAGGGCCGCCTGTCTCCCAGCCCTGGGTCACAAGCAGGAACTACGACATCCAGCCTGTGTTTTGAATGTATGTTCCAGAGATTGGATTAACATTCTCAGAAGCACTTTGCCGACCAACTGAGCCATCTCCTGCACCCTCGGCTTTCCTTTGTGGTAGTTGGCTTTTATGCTGGTCTGGGTGGGAGTGACAGCCAGGTACCAAAACAAGGGTGGTGTCAAGCTTGCATATCAAAACAGGATACGTGTTGAAGCTTCATGACTTGGGGTGGACCTTGCTTGCCCTAGATGCATGGTTCCTTCTAACTGAAGCTTGTCTTTGATTCTCATGAACTTACTGTTCCTATTGTCATAGTCAGGCCCTAGAGCTGTTGACATGACTCTGAGTAATGGCCTTTGCTGAAGTATTTTGATAGTCATACTCATACACTGTCAACTGGACACAGGGGCAGAGTGGAGCTCAGGCCCAGTTAGCACTCGGGTTCCTTCACACACAGGCTGTTTCTTTCCAGTGGGTAAGAAGGGAAGAGACTGAAGCAGTAACCATGCCTTCACCTTAACCCAGCGGAGTGGATGGATGGCAGAGTGCTTTACTCACTGCGTGTGGTATAGTGGATGAGGATCGAAGCCTCGGAATTACATAGCTTGCCCTCAGTTTCACTGTCTCTTAGAAACAGAGGCACAATTAGCCCAGCTTGTCTAGCTCTAGACCTGCTGTTGATTCCTGAAGGAAACACTTGATAGTGGTACTTACACACACAGGAAGTTTCAAGTCTGAAATACTTGAAGGGGCTGGGGCTGTAGCTCAGTTGGTAAAGTACTTGCCTGCCATGTGTGAATCCTTGAGTTGAGCCCCCAGCAGCACATAAACTAGGTGAGGTCGCAGATGCCTGTCACCCAGCCCTCAGGAGGTGGAGGCAGGACGAGGCACTCAAGATCACCCTGTGCTGCATAAGGGCAAAGCTGCGAGCGTCTGAGAAAGAAAGGGCAGGGAAGGGGCTTCTCTTGAAAACTGAAACAGCATCCAATTGAGGTCCTGTGATTGCCGAGGTCAGGAAGTCGGGTTTCAGGAGGTAGAGGTGAGAGCAATTATTGGTTTTGGTCTTCCAGATTGCTGTCCATGTCTGCTGCTCTGAGAGGCGGGAAGGCTGCTTTTTGCTTGGGTCACGGAAGCTCGTATTAAGTCAGGAGTGCTTAATGTCTATGGATGCCTCTTGAGTGTTGCATACCTCTGACTGGACAGCTGTCTAAGCAAGCACCTGCAGTCCCCTGCATGGTTTCCAGGCCTTCAGAGCTGCCCCGGTGCCTGCTGTGCCTCAAGGGAATCTCCTCTGCCTGGGACAGGATCCCAGAAGCATCTGCTCGGTGCTTGTGTTGGCTCTTACATGATAGCGCTGCAGCCAGCCTCTGCCCTTCTGTAGACTATGAGGGAAGGGCCCTTTCTGTTTCCTGTATCCATCCCAAGGTTTTCTCTTCTTCCCCTGCTGGGTGGAAGGCCTATAGCTGTGATGGCCACACCCCTGAGCCCAGGCAGCAAGAGGTGGGATCTGCCTCAGTAGGACTGGGGTGTAGCCAGGGTACAAGGAAAACAGCAAAAAGACCAGATTTATTTGTCAGTACTTCATACCCAGCCTGACTCTTTGACTCCCAAGAATTGGAACTCTTTAGCCATGAAGTCAGTGCAATTGAAATGTCACCCTTGGCAGTCAGTGGGCTGGCAAATGTCAAAGGCAGATGCTCCATGTCTCAGAGTTGAAACTTCAAGTCAGAAAGCTATTGAGAAGGTTGGTACAGTCCTTCCTCATGTGCTGTTCATCACTGAGGACTGTGGGGGGGACAAGCATCGATAAACCACCCACTTTCTAACTTCTGTTTGTCCTTTGGACTGGTGAAACAGTCCAAATTTCTACGGTATCAAAATTGCCAACCCACCAAGAATAAGACTTGTTGGAGCCCAAGTCTCTAGAGACCCCTGAACTCTACTGGGGTGCCCTTGTCTTGAGCTGCATTGGGGAAATGCGTGGCTTCTGGGTCTACTTTGTGGAGAATAGTGCTGTTCTGTCATCCCCTGAGAGGAAACAGAACACACTCTGTTCAGAGGATTTAAGAGTTGATGGCAGAGGGGACTTTGCTGCTGCATGAGAGAGAGAGAGAGAGAGAGAGAGAGAGAGAGAGAGAGAGAGAGAGAGAGAGAGAGAGAGAGCGCGAGCCTGAGCCTGAGCCTCCACATCCCCATCCCCAAGGCGCCTGCCTTGCCTGTCTCTCAGTGGCTTTGTGCAGCGTCTGTAGCAGTTCTGAAAAGATAACTCCCCGGAGATGTGTGTGTGATTCAGTTTCCTCAGGGCAGAGGTTGATTACCCAGTGACCCTTCTCCTCTGTGCGGCCTCTTCAAGAAAGGAAGGAGTAGTAAAACAGGAAGCTGCACCTGTGTATTTGCTCAAGCTTAAAGCTCAAGTCTCTCTTCTGTCATATTGCCAATTTAGAGAAAATGATGAAGTCATAAAATGCCATGGGGTGGGGAGGATTCCTGGAGCTCGCAGTCCCAGAACAGAGTTACCATTGTTTGTGGTTGGAGCCCCACAGCATCTACAGTCCTGAAGCATGCGTGCCTGCACTCTGCTCATTTGCTCTACTCTGATGAAGCTCAGGATCCCCTGCCTAAGGATGCTACCACCCACAGTGGGCAGGGCTTCCCAACTCAGTTAACGTAATCAAGAGACTCCACCCCCCAGGAGAGGCCCTCACAGGCCAACCTTGTAGACAACCTCTCATTAAGAATCTTTCCAAGTGATTCTAGATTATTTCAAGTTAGCAATACTAACCATGGAGACTAGGAGATGTCTCCATGAGTAAAAGCGCTTGTCACCAAATCTCATGACCTGTTCAATCCCTGGACTCACAAGTTAGAAGGACCAAACTGACACACACAATAAGTTTAAAAATAAATGTAATTTTTAGAACAAAAATTAAAGGGGCTGGAGAAAGAGCTTAGCTGTTAAGAGCATCAGCGGCTCTTCCAGAGGACTGGTGTTTAATTCCCAGCATCTACATGGCTGCTTGCAACCATCTGTAGTTCCAGTCCCAGGATATGACACCTTCTTCTGGCCTCCAAGGGTGCTACATGCAAATGGGACACAGACCTACATGCAGGGTACACCCATACACATAAAATAAAAATATTTTTAGAAAGAATAAGAACTAAAAGCCTAACAATCACAACTAGGAAAAAAGGCTGAAAGCAGAAGGTGTCCTAATGTGTGATAGTCACAGCTTACAGCTCCTGCCTACAGAGTTGTCAGTGAGCCCAAAGTGTGACCGGAGCCCAACAGCCATTGTCTTTCCCCTTAATGTCAGCATCTGTGGAGAGACCCAGGCCACCCTCACACAGACAGACACAAGGTGGGAGGGTCAGTGGGGACTGAGGGACTAAACTTGGTGGCTAAGAGCTGTCAGTGATGAAGAGCATCCCTAGAACTTCCGGGGGGGTGGGGGGGGGGGAGGCTCTCTAGCCGGGATGCTTCAGTAAATCTTGAACTGGTTCCAGGCGCTGGTTATACCCTTCCTGTTTCAGCTCATGAACAGAGAGCCTTGGAGGTACCTTGAATACAGCTCCTGAGTCTGCCTATAGTGGTTCCATGGTGTATTCTTGAGAAAGTGGAAATCAGAGCTCTTTTACTTGCTTAATTCACACATGTGCTCATTTAAGGCAGCTAGCTTGTCAGAGAGGAAGAAAACAGGTGCTAGCAAGAAGGCCCAGAGTATCAACTGGTTGCAGCCAACTGGTGTGGAGCCCAGTCTCAGACTGAAGCTGTGTGATGAGGAACGCCACAGCTCTTGGCCAGTGTGTCGGGTGGTGTCTGAAACATCTCTACCCTTCCTGCTCTGACAGAGCCGCACACTTGCCTTTGCTCAGAGGGTCACTAGGTCCCTAGGGGGGAGAACGGGTCAAGAGCTGCCCCTTGCCACCAGAAATATGTATTCCTAACACTCTGGTGTCTACATGGGTCATAAGGGCCTTCTCCACACAGAGACTGCCTTCCTGGAGTTCTGAGAACATGAACTTGGGATGAGTAATGTCCTGGACCTTCCCAGCAAAGCTTTAAGACAGCAAGGAGGGAGGGATAGACCCCACGATGAGCGCATCCCTCCTGGCTGGACACTTAGTCTGTGCTTTCTGACTACCAAAGGCCAGGATTTTTAAACCCATCTTAGCTTTTCTCTACCTCCCTGTGTCTAGTCTCCTTGCCATGGAAGGAAGGTCGGTGATTTGGGCTCTCCTGTGCCACTTGATCCTACATCAAGAAAGCCTGGGGCTTTACCTGCATCATCTTACTTCTCCGTCACCAAGTCACACTCTAGTGTGCTTTAACAAAGCTGGCTGGACAAACACAATAGCTGCCCAGCCTCAACCCCAGGGACTCTGACCCCTCCCACGTGGGCCTGGTACATGGTGGCTGGAAGTCCTCACAGGCCTGAAGGAGGAGCGGTTGCCCTCTCCTCCGCCTGCCTGGCAGAAAGGGCGATTGAAAGGGCCACGCCTGTTGTCAGGAAGTAGAATTCAGAATGGCAGAGAGAGAGAGCAACCTTAGCTAGGCTGCCATGGGCCAAAGGACCAACATGCTGCACAGTGTTAGTTGAAGGAAGAAGGGGAGGCGGATGACTGCCTGGGAGGGATCCACCCTCCATGGTCACTGCTGCTCAGCCAGTGTTGGTTTCATCATATAAAACTGGAACGGTCCTTAGGGACCAAGATGTCGTTGTTATAAACGGATAGGACTTTGTCATTGCTATCGTGAGTTCTCCGGGTCATTCCTCACTCTTCTGCCCTCGCCTCATCCATCCTGGCCTGTCTAGTGTACGGCTGCTCCACAGTGAGCAAGCCCTAGTTTTCACGCTACAGTCT
Organism: Mus musculus; assembly: GCF_000001635.26. NCBI lineage: Eukaryota > Metazoa > Chordata > Mammalia > Rodentia > Muridae > Mus > Mus musculus. The sequence continues at coordinate 81,030,755 of NC_000081.6, read as the reverse complement.
TCTGGGTCTGAAAGCCCTGGAGTCTCTCAGATGGGTCTGTAAGTCCTTCTTCTGTGTGCCTGTACCCTTGCTTGTGGCTGTGGTCAAGCCTGCCTTTCCACGTGGCCCACAGTCAGGTCTACATCTAACTAGTACATCTGATTGGTGCAACCTTGACATAACACCCCACCTTCACCCTGCACCAATCGAAGTTCTTTGTTTTTTTGAAGAAGTTGAGAAACTAAGTCAGAGAAGCAGAAAGACCTCTCTTCAGAATAACAGAATTAGGTTGTAACCATTTTCTAGTTTCTAGTTTTTTCTAACTCTTCTGAGCCTATTAAATGGAACATTACCTATCGCAGGCATGTGTGCTCCTGTGTGTGCAGGTACACACGAGAGGACAACCTCATGCATTGGCCTCCCCTTTCACCTGGAGCAGTGGCTCCTAACCCTTCTGATGCTGTGGCCCTTTAATTCAGTTTCTCGTGTTGCAACCCACAGCCATAAAACCATTTCCATTGCTGCTTCATAACTGTAATTTTGCTTCTGTTATGAACTGTTTTGTAAATATTAGGAGACCCCTGTGAAAGAGTTTTCAACATCCCCCAAGGGGGTCAGTTATGACCCACAGGCTGAGAGCCACTCACCTGGAAGCAAGATTACCTCTTGTTTGCCACTGTGCACCAGGCCACCCGGCCTGTGAGCCTCTCCTGTCTCTACCCCCCAGCTCACCATAGGGCACTGCGGTTAGAGAGTGCTCATAGGCCTGCACTCACATGGGTGTTGAAGGCTGGACTTACACATGCGTGGCAAGTGCTCTACTCAACAAGCCTTCTCTGCAGCCCTCCTTAGGTAAAATGCTAAATTAGCTAGCGTGTTCGAATATCTGAGCTAGCAGCTGGGCACGGTGCTACAGCCTGTGACCCCAGCACTTTTGAGCTGAGGCCGAAGATCGTCCTGAGTTTGAATGTAGCTTAGGCCACAAGAATTCATTGAGCATATGTATCAAAAGATGGCCTAGTCGGCCATCACTGCAAAGAGAGGCCCATTGGACTTGCAAACTTTATATGCCCCAGTACAGGGGAACGCCAGGGCCAAAAAGGGGGAGTGGGTGGGTAGGGGATTGGGGGGGTGGGTATGGGGGACCTTTGGGATAGCATTGAAAATGTAAATGAGGAAAATACCTAATTAAAAAAAACTGAAAAAAAAAAAAAGGATAGACAACTGTAAGTCATGTATGCAGCAAAAAAAAAAAAAAAAGAATTCATTGAGACCACATCTGGGAAAACAAAACCAAAAACAACAAACCCAATCTGACCCAATCCCTGCCATATAAGCAAGCATTCAGTGGGTATCATTTTCTGTCTTGCTGGAGTGAGAGATGCCCTTAGGTCAGTGGGTTCAGAATCTGTATCCACCATGGCCCTTTGACCTCTCACCGTCATGCAGTGGTGGCAGCTGTCATTGGTACATAAAGATGAACCACCCCTGTGTCAGGCTGTCTGTGCTGTGAGACATGCTTCCGGAAGCCGGGTTTGTCATTACCCCTGGGGTTGCAAGGATAGGATGTTCAGGTAGCCAGGGCTTAGACAATCATCTGTGTCTGCAGCCAGGCCCAGCCAGCCCGAGAGAATAAGCTAGTGACTTGGCTAAGCCGCGCTTGTGGCAGCAGTGCATCCCATGAGACAGTGGGTGCGTGCTTTTTGGGTTTTGTTCTTATTTATTAGTATGTTGGCAGGGTCTCTCTACATAACCTTGACTATCCTGGAACTCATTGTAGACCAAGCTGCCCTAGAACTCGTAGAGACCCTCCTGCCTCTGCCTCCCGAGTGCTGGGATAAAAGGTGTGCATCACCGCACTCAGCCTGATTCTTTCAAAATAGAGTTGGCTGGGCAGTGGTGGCGCACACCTTTAATTGCAGCACTTGGGAGGCAAAGCCAAGTAGATCTCTGAGTTCAAGGCCAGCCTGGACTACAGAGCTATTCCCAGTGTGGCCATGGCTAAACAGAGAAACCCTGTTTGGAAAAATTAATTAATAAGGGAGAGAAAGGGAGAGGGAGTTTGTGTGTGTAGATGCGTGTACATGCATGTAGATGCCTCAGAAGCTAGTAGCAGGGACATTGGGTCCCCTGAAGCTGGGGTGATCGACTATCACGAGCTGCCTGAAGTAACTGCTGAGCCATCTCTCTAGCCCCAGTGATGGGAGTCTTTGTTCCAGGAGGTGGGCAGAGTCTCAGTCTCCAAAAAAGTAGTCATAAGCTGAATTGTCCCAAGAGTTGTTAGGACCCTGTAATGGGACTCAGATCCTTCAACACAGGAACTTTTCCAGGTTTCTAACTCTGAATCTGAACTCTAGGACCTGACAGTTAACCTGAGGTTTCAAGCTATAGTACAGAGCCCTCTTGCTGACCACATAGAACCCTCTTACAGACACCCGATAGCAGCTTACTGAATGAGTGACTATAGGGCGGCTCTGTTGTGTGAGAGAGAGATGTGGCATACTCCTGTGTTGTGAGAGAGAGAGAGATGTGGCATGCTCTTGTGTTGTGTGAGAGAGAGATGTGGCATGCTCCTGTGTTGTGAGAAGGAGAGAGATGTGGCATGCTCCTGTGTTGTGTGAGAGAGAGAGATGTGGCATGCTCCTGTGTTATGTGAGAGAGAGAGATGTGGCATGCTCCTGTGTTGTGAGAGAGAGAGATGTGGCATGCTCCTGTGTTGTGTGAGAGAGAGAGAGAGAGAGATGTGGCATGCTCCTGTGTTGTGTGAGAGAGATGGGGCATGCTCCTGTGGGCTTGTTGTCCCAGCGTTGTGGGAGGGAGTGGTGCTAGCCTGTCACTCTCAGACCACACTCCTGCTTCCAGGCCCTGAAAGCCAACTTTGGTCCAGTGCATTCTTGCACAGTGGAACCAGGAATGAGGGCGGGCTTCCTTCCCTTGGGGCAGCCTGGGCGGTTCCCTGAATGGGTTCTCTAGCTGTGCAGGTTGAGGAGAGAACCTGTACTGGTTTGTCTTGAGGGTGTCTGCTGAGTCTAGAGCTCCCCCTGCTGTCAGAAAATGGAAGGGCTCACATGGCCTTACCGTTTTCTCTCCTATTATTACTATTTTTAACATTGTCTTTAATCTAAACAAAACTGCTGCCAGGATGGTGAAGCTCCTCTGAGCATGCTCCCAGGAGGCCCACCCCTGGGAATGGAGGGGCGGAAGCACAGAGGCCAGGCAGGATAGGTCCTATCTGTGTCTTGCTACTTTTAGTGGCTCCCACCACAGGCCTGGAAGGTTATCTTTGCACACAGTCTCACACTGTCTGCAGCCTTGGGCAGCAGAACTGAAACCGACCACAGCCTCACATGCTTCTCACCTACTGCCATTGCTCCCTAGCGAAGGGAGCCACACGCCCCCTGTCCTCCCCGGCGTCTTAAGTTGTCATGTGTCGCCTTACAAGAGACTTGGAGTGCTCATGCTGCATTTGCAGAGGAGCTGTGGCCGGGCTTACCATTAGTGACAGAAGCTCAGCAGACCCCAGAATGGGACCCAGCTTTCACGAGGGTCAGCCAACAATGACTGAAATTTTCATAGTTCTCAAAGATAAACCTGAGAGTCATTCTAACCAAGCCGTTAGTCCCGGCTGAGCAAAGATGCTGCCCTGTGAGGGGTCGGGCCTCTGCTTTCACCTCCCTATGTGGCCACTGCAATTTCTAATAAGACAGAAAAAGTGTGGTGGGTGCAGCTCACAGATCTGCCCAAGCCAGGCAGTCATGGAGCTAACTGGTGGGATGGAGAATGGTGTAGCACTGAGCCAAAGGTCAAGAGGTCCTGCTGTCCCCAGGGGTCTCAGAGTGACCAGCCATAAAGACACATGCTTGTTGGGTGCCAGGTGGCATTTCTCGCCTGCAGTGGTAGTGCTGTACATGGAGTGTCACTAGGAGGTGGGTTCTGCTGCTGTTTGGGGTTTTGGTTCTGGGACTGAGCCCAGGGGCTTGCCTGTGCCATGCAGGCACTCCAGCACAGAGCTAGCCTCAGTCTCTAAATGTAATTCTTTTATGGTTCTTTTCTCAACAGCTTTGAAAAGCCCCGCTGCATTTCATGAGCAGAGAAGAAGCCTGGAGCGGGCCAGGGTAAGGCTCCCTCCTCACCCCCACCCCCCACCCCCGACCTGCAGAGTACACCGTCAGCACCAGCCAACTGCGTTTCCTTCCAGTCTAGCACAGCTTTGGGGTCAGCCCTCACCTTGTAGCTCTACTCTAGGTTTCTACTATAAAACCTTGGCCTTTCCTGTTTCTCCCCTCCCCCCCCCAGCCACTCTCCCTGGTAGAATATAGACAGAGTGAGACTCTCTTTTTAGTACCTTGGAGGCCTTGTGAAGGTCACCAGAGCTCCCTCCCCAAACCTGGCCTAAAGACGTCTCATCTTCCCTCCACCGACTCCATTTAGGCTCACGTAGGTGATCTGCACCAGTCCTGCCCATGGCTGCTCCACTCGAGAGCACACTGCCCACAGCCTATGGGCTCCAGGGAACCTCCATCTCCACCTGCCCCAAAGCAGCCAGCATCCACTTCTGCCCTTGTAAAGCAGACCTGGCGTGCAAAAGCCACACTTTCTGCTGAAGCACTGTAGTTGCAGCCTTGTCCCCTCCTTTTCAGTTCCCTCTACTCCCCCCTCCCCAGCAATGTCCTGTGCTTGCTGTGGGTGGAGACGGGGAGGGAGCAGCTTATGGTTCCCCTAGTGCCCCCACTGGACTGCTTTTTTCTCTATAGAAAATCAAGATTAACTCTTAGGGAGTAGGAAGAGCGGAAATCAGGGTGGGAAACTGAGAAACAGAAGCAGTAACAAACCATTTGCTTGCTTACTTCCATTTGCTTGGAGACAGAGAAGGCCCAGCGGGGAGTAAGGTCAGCATTTGCAGCCAGGCAGATTAGCTCCGAGTACAGTGGGCCCTGGTTAGACACCACTGTCTTACTGAGCATAGCTGTGTGTGTGTGTGTGTGTGTGTGTGTGTGTGTGTGTGTGTGAGGGTGTGAGGTTGAGCTCATTTTGTATTTATCCACACAGGAACCCTCACAAGTTAGATGCAGCTGTCCTTGGTTTTTGGTTTGGTTTGGTTTTTGAGACAAGGTTTCTCTGTGTAGCCCTGGCTGTCCTGGAACTCACTCTTTAGACCAGGCTGGCCTCCAACTCAGAGATCCGCCTGCCTCCTGAGTGTTAGGATTAAAGGCGTGTGCTCCACTCACCTCCTGGTGTACACCATGGTTTCTAGATGCAGCAGAAGCTAGCTAATCTGTCCAGCTAGAAAGCAGTAAAGCTGGAACTCAAACCTAGGTCTGTGGAGCCCAGACTTATTACATTTCGTGTGTGTGTGTGTGTGTGTGTGTGTGTGTGTGTGTGTGTGCGCGCGCGCGCGCACTCGAGATCAGAAAACAACTTACAAGAGTTCTCTCCTGGGCTGGTGAGATGGCTCAGTGGGTAAGAGCACCCGACTGCTCTTCCAAAGGTCTGGAGTTCAAATCCCAGCAACCACATGGTGGCTCACAACCATCCGTAACGAGATCTGACGCCCTCTTCTGGTGTGTCTGAAGACAGCTACAGTGTACTTATATATAATAAATAAATAAATCTTTTAAAAAAAAAAAAAAAAAAAAAAAAAAGAGTTCTCTCCTTTCATCATGCAGGTCCTGGGGATCACACTAAAGTCCATTTCAGCAACCATGTATATGTATATATGTATATAACCATATATATGTTTGGTTATATATGCAAAATAATTTTATTTCCTCACATGCGGTAAATATATTCATCTAACAAGTGCATATCTTGCACATCTGTTCACAGATGATGTCAAAATTACAATACTGGGCTTAATAGTTAAGCATGCACTGAACTGTCTTAATTAGATATGAAAAGTGAGTGTATTGGACTGGTCGCAGCATAGCTTGCCTTACTCAGTGATAGCAATGAGAAAAGTTGTTAGTTCTGCATCTGAGTAAGAGCGTGGCCTGCGCGTGTGCGGCGGGAAAGCTCCGCATGCGATCCCAGTCATGCCACAGCTCCCCACGTCTGTGACTCCAGTTCAGACAGCATCTCGGGAGACGCATCCCTGGTGGCTGCGGCCCAGGTCCCACAGGAGCTCTTGGATGCAGCTTTGGGTGACCATCAGCTGCTTGTGTTTTCCAGCCCCAGCAGTGCCTGCCTTCAGTGGCATCAGCTAAAAGTCCTTTCTTTACCTTCTGCACCAGGAGCAGACTGGTTCTCCTTAGTAGCTTGTGGGTAGCCAGGCCCGAGCCAGTGGACATCCCTGGAAGATTGACTGTTTGTTATAAAAGCCATGACTCAGACCCATTGAGACGAGAGGTGTATTTGAATGGGAGTAGCCTCTCTGGTGGGTTCTCCCAGCACCTGCCCTCTGCTCGCTACAGATGGGCTGATGTACCCAGACCCCGCAGCTGCTTTCTGCATCTTTAGGCTCAGGCCACAGGGTCCTGGGGCCACAGCCAGCAGCATGAGAACCAGGCTGATCTCTGCTGTAAATGATGTGCCACAGTAACTTCTTTCCGACCCTGGCCCATCCTGTCCTCTCCTTTCGTAGGCCGTTGCAGAGGCGAGGAGCCTCAGAATTAGCCTTCAGCGGCGGGGGCTCGGTGCTGCTGAGGGAGTGGTGTAGTTCTCCCAGCATCTGATGAATGCAGAAATGAGGACATGGGACTTTAAGGAACTAGAGCTCTGACACCATGTATCAAAATTAGTATTGCATTTGGCAGTCATTCAGACTGAATTGAAAAGACTCTTGAGATCACGCAATGCGAGGTTTTTGAAACAGGACATAAAATTGCATCCACAGTGATTACTCCTCTGCAGAACCAAACTCCATGAAAGAAGGGCTGGAGACAGCAGACTCACTGCTCTGCTGACATGAAATAGGTGACTGTCTTGTTTTCTGATTTTAAGTAGTGTAAGTATTAAGTTTTAAATACATACAGCGGTGGCCTGAGAGATGCAGCTGCAAGCTGATGTGTACTTTGATATCCGCCTTGCCTCAGGACCCTGCAGTCACCAAGCTGCTGAGGTGGACAGTGGCAGCCACTACAGCCAAATCATGTTTTGTGGTCCTGTCCACTCATAAGCTTCTGTCCCAGCCTTGAGAGTTTCTTGGTGCGCTTTTCCACAGACCGAGGACTATTTGAAACGGAAGATCCGTTCCCGGCCCGAGAGAGCAGAGCTGGTCAGGATGCACATTCTGGAAGGTGTGTGAGTTGTACCTCCCCGCTGCACGTGCATTGTAGTTCTGTGCCCTCCCACTCTCTGCTCTTGTCCATCTTCTGCTAGCAGAGCCAACTGTTGGCTTTACAGTCAGACACGTGTGTGGCTGTTACTGTCTTACGGGAGTTCGTGAGAAGCCTGGGTTGCCATGACCCTTTTTTTTTTTTTGGTTTTTTTTTTTTTTTTTTTTTTTTGGTTTTTCAAGACAGGGTTTCTCTGTGTAGCCCTGGCTGTCCTGGAACTCACTTTGTAGACCAGGCTGGCCTTGAACTCAGAGATCCACCTGCCTCTGCCTCCCGAGTGCTGGGATTAAAGGCATGCGCCACCACGCCCGGCCTAACATGACCCTTCTGGGTCCACCACCCACTGGGATAGCATGGTCATGGTCTCTATCTGCTGGGATGGAGCCCCTTTCTCTCCCAAACACTGCAGTTTGTTTGGGTTTCACTTGCTCACTCACTCCCCCACTGGTATTACCTAAGCACCTATGATGGCAGCCATACTCACCCAGCTATACTTTTCGTTCCTGTGGTTAGCTATAGGATTCATTTTCTATAGTGTTTGAAAGGAGAAGTTGGGCTCCAGAGAGTACCACGTATGTGCCTATTTTAGTTTGCTTAGTTTGGGGGTCATTGGGAGCCTCAAGGAGACCTTCTCAAGTCAGAACCCCACATTTTGCCACTGAAGCCACCGAGAGCCAGGACAAAGAACAGTTTGCCTTGGTGGCCCAGGTCTGAGTGGAGCAGAGCAGTTCTTGCTCTGGTGTTGTGGCTGTGCAGCCCCGCCTCAGAAGCTGTTCAGGTCAAGCCCGGCTAGAATTGCCCAGCGACCCTGGAAGCCAGGCTACACTCCTGCCTGGGCGTGGTTCCCACTCTGCTCCTGTCAGCTCCTGTGGCTCTAAGGGCCCTAGGCCAGGAATCTGGGACCTTTCCTCCCATCTCTCTGAACCCCCTTCTTTTCCATGTAGAGACCTCGGCTGAGCCTTCGCTCCAGGCCAAGCAGCTGAAGCTGAAGAGAGCCAGGCTGGCTGATGACCTCAATGAAAAGATTGCACAGAGGCCTGGCCCCATGGAGCTGGTGGAGAAGAATATCCTGCCTGTGGAGTCCAGCCTGAAGGAGGCTATCATTGGTGAGGAGGCTCCCACTCTGTATGGACCGTAGCCTGAGTGTAGAAGAGAGGCTGAGTTCAGGGGGAACTTCAGTTTAGACATAGGGATTCACCGGGAGGAAATGTGAGGAAGCGTTCAGGGGAGGCTTTCGGGAGGAAGTGGAACCCAGGCCCATGTTCATCTTAGGAGTCGTGGGCTGCTGAGGGCCCCACCCACATCCATCTACACTCATGTCCATCTACGCACACAGGTGTCCACCGTCTCTTCAGACACACAGCACAAGTCCCATGTCATTCCCTCCCTCAGATCTGAGTTGTCTCTTTAGCGTGCCCATCTGTCCTGCTCCAAGGTCTATCGACCATCACCTCCCACAGGGCGGTGCCCACCCAGCCCTGCTTCCAGGACATGGCTGGGTGCAGGAGCGGGATAAATAGTACTTGTGGGGCTATCCTGCACATGGTCTCCATCCTGTCAGTGTGGCCAGTGGCTTCCTCCATGATGGGCCCAGCTCAGTGTGAACTATGACTTATCTGGGCTAGATCACCCTTCAGTGTGCTTGGCCCCACCCTGCTGCTGTCTCTGAATAGGTCCTCATGCTGGGAGGAAGAAAAATCTGTTTGTAGGATTGGTGTGAAGTCTAGCCACAGGTGAGGGAACAGAAGGCCAAGCAAGCCCCACCCTCACAGTCCTAGCCCATCCGGCTGCAGTCTGCCAGTGAGAGAAGCTTAGATGTTCCTCCTCGGTCCCAGGGCTGTAGAAAGTCTCAGGTCACAGCTAGAGAGGAAGAGGCTGTGGGCTTGTTCCTCTTTTTATCTGGGGTCCTCCCCTCTCCCCAACCTCTTCCCCCAGCTGTGGACACTGGTTGTGACATGCCTCTTGACATATCCTCCTGGCCGGGGTTTCCGTCTTTCCTCTACTGCCACTGCGAGTCCCAGCTGGGGCCCCTGTCCCTGCCTCTGCCCCCTTTCAGCCAACTCTGTCAGCTGTCAGAACATGGTTCTGGGCCAGTCTAGGCGCTCAAGGCAGTGGACTGTCCTGGCATATTTGCTGCCCAGGCGCTAGGTCTTGGCTTCATGGACCTTTGAAGGAGGGCATACTTTCACTGAGCCCAGGTACCTGTGAGGTGGGGACCCTCCCCCCATAGCCTCAGAGCCTTAGGCTGTTGTGGCCTTTGGGGACTGAGCCCTAAGGAGGAGCTGTGCTCACTTGCTGTCACCGTGGTCTATCAGCAGCAGGTTCATGGCCTTCACTGTGTGAGTGTAAGCAGTAGGAAAACAAAACCGGGAGTTTGTATGAAGGCCCAACCACAGCTCCTGGCAAGCCTGTTCCAGAGGCTGACTGTGCCTCTGAGCTCTGCACTAAGGCAAGGCGCTCGCTAGGTTCTCTATACTGTGCACCTCTTAGATGCAGGGCTGGGTCCTGCCAGCCCTTCCTGCCTACTTTCCTGTGTGCTGGCTGCAGGAGTCTTACACTGGCTTTGCATTTCAGTGGGCCAGGTAAATTACCCAAAGGTAGCAGACAGTTCCTCCTTCGACGAGGACAGCAGCGATGCCCTGTCTCCTGAGCAGCCTGCCAGCCATGAGTCCCAGGGTTCAGTGCCATCACCCTTGGAGTCCCGAGTCAGTGATCCACTGCCCAGTGCCACCTCCATATCACCCACTCAGGTGAGATTACCTCCTTCTAGATTCTTTCTCATAGAATCTAGAATTCTACCTGCCAAGGCCGCCCAGAGTCAGGCCTCTGTCCTGGGCAGTATGAGCAGGTCCTACTGTATGCATGAGGGATAGATGTGTATGTGTGGCCGTCATTTCAGATGCCAACAATGGACCCAATTCTAGCAAGCTGAGCATAAGGAGAGGCTGGGTTGGGGTCCTGCAGCCCTGGCCACCCACTCTCATTGGCTCTCCTAGGGCTGCTTATCCAAGAGCACTCAGTCAGAGATGTGGCCACCACCTGCCTGGCCTGTCTGGTTCTCTCCCAGCCAGCCTGGCTTTGTAACGTGCTATCACCCCACTTTGCCCTCTGACCATGAGGATGGCAGGGCAGGATAGATAAAGTCTACTTGGGGGTGCTTACTTCGTCCCTCCCTCCCTCCCTCCCAGGTTCTTTCTCAACTCCCAATGGCTCCGGATCCTGGAGAGACGCTTTTTCTGGCAGAGCAGCCTCCTCTGCCTCCCGCACCTCTGCTGCCCCCAAGCCTAGCCAATGGAAGCATCGTCCCCACTGCCAAGCCTGCTCCCACACTCATCAAGGTATTTTCTGCCAGCCACTGTCCTCCCAGCTAGAAGTCATCCTAGCTGTGGGAACGACTGCAAGGGGTGGGTCGGTACATCCTCTAGCGGTCAAGAACCTGACCCAAGGTGACCTGGGTATTTCTCATCTCTGCACTGCCCGTGGGACACTGAACACTGTCTTGGCCTGTTTTTGTTGTTAGGAACACGCTACCACAGCCTGGACAGAGATTAAAGAAAAAGGCTTGGGTCAGGGAAATGGCTCACCTGGATAAGGCATTTGCCACTAAGCCTGACAACCTGAGTTTGGTCCTCCAGATGTCTGTACTTACAGGTTCCCACAAATTGTCTTCCTACCTCCACATGCACACTGTAACATTCACACACATACACACACAAATTAAAATGTAATTTTTTTTAAAGGAAGTTTTTCTTGGCTTACAGTACTAGCCCATGGTAGTAGGGCTCAGTGTCCAGGATTCAGACATTGGGGCTCTACCCTAAGATGATCTTACAGAGTCCTAGTCACTCTGAAGGCCCCCTCTATGTATAAGTTAAACCACCACCCTCCTCAGACCTCATATGGGGAGTTCAGCTCCAATGTAGATTCAGCAGGTGTGGCACACTCACCCCGTGGCAGGCACAGTGAGCCAGGCATTTATGCCTGAAGGCACTACCTTCAGGTAGAGCACTGTTAGAGGCTGGCTGAGCTGAGCAGGGTATGCCACTGCCTGTGGAGCCTGCTTGTTGGCACTCCTCCCTGAAGCACCTGGGAAAGGGGTTATTGTCATTGTCAGGGCCATGTAGCCCCAGTAGTTTTACCTGTCCTCTCATTCTCTTGGCTCCCTCCCTATAGACCCTACACCAACATGGCAACCACCCCACCATCACCTCTGAACTCCTCCAAACCCCCATCCCTGAGGCTGCCCTTGGCCACACCTTTCCTTCGGGTCTGTGGCCTCATCAGATACACTGAGAAAGTCAGGACCTCTTCTTGGGCTCCAGGAGCCCAGCTCCTTACTGCCACATGTCCATGTTATCTTCCTCTAGTGGGCTACCTCTGTCCACACCTTCCTGTGGCCACCAGTTCAAGACTCTACCTGATCTCTGCATCATCTTCTGCCTTTGTCTCACCTTTGTCTGCTCAGAAGTGTCTAGGCTCCCACAGTCCTCTCTGGTACCCCCTGATTATTTGCCTTCATCTACCTCTGCCTGCCCCAAGAGCAGGGTATTGACCATGGCCCACTGATCTTTCTTGGTTCTTGGCCTGAGTCCTGCCCATCCAGGCCTTATTACAGTTGTGTCAGCTGGGAGCCTATGGGCACACACAGAAGATTGTGGCATCCTGGCCTGGATCAAGAACAAAATCACTGTGCAGCCTTGGGCAAGCGACTTCTGAGCTTGTTTCCAAATCACTGACACTTCCTTTCTAGGTGGGACTCTTCAGGGGCCTGAATGGCGCCCTTTGAGCATGGCCGCGCTACACAGCTCAACTGTAGTTTTGCCTCTTTTTTTTTTTTATGTTGCTCAGTCATGTGACACCTGTACAGCTCCATCTGATTGGTCTTTCCTCTGGCCTGCCACGTCTTCTAGGATAGGGCCAGTGTCATAGAGTAGGGGTGGGTGCTCCTCAGAGGATGCCGGGCATGGGCCTAAGTGGTGCCTCCCTGGGGTGGCCCCTGATACAATGTCTCATGTCCCCTCAGCAAAGCCAACCCAAGTCTGCCAGCGAGAAATCACAGCGCAGCAAGAAGGCCAAGGAGCTGAAGCCAAAGGTGAAGAAGCTCAAGTACCACCAGTACATCCCCCCGGACCAGAAGCAGGACAAGGGGGCGCCCGCCATGGACTCCTCCTATGCCAAGATCCTGCAGCAGCAGCAGCTCTTCCTGCAGCTGCAGATCCTCAACCAGCAGCAGCAGCAGCAGCAGCAACAGCACTACAACTACCAGGCCATCCTGCCTGCCCCTCCCAAGTAGGAGCACAAGTCCCCGAGGCTCTTCACCTGGGCCCCACTGCCTGCAGAGCTTAGGAAGGTACTGAAGCCCTTTGTTTCTGTCTTGCCTCAGGCCCTCGGCTGAGACTCCTGGAAGCAGTGCCCCTACCCCATCACGCAGCCTCTCCACCAGTAGCAGCCCCAGCTCAGGCACCCCAGGGCCCAGCGGGCTGGCACGCCAGAGCAGCACCGCACTAGCTGCCAAACCAGGAGCCCTGCCAGCCAACCTGGATGACATGAAGGTAGGTGGCTGACCCCTTCTCACTGAAGACTAGGCCTCTCCCATGAGGGATAAGGGGCAGGTTTTAGGCAGGGATAGTAATGGCCCATGATCACAAAACAGAAGGCAGAGGCAGCTCTAGATCTGGTCTGCTCTGAAAGGAGCCCTTTAGAGTCTTCTGTAAGGCCTCTCAGGCCCGTGGTCATAAGAACATCTATCTGCCCTTGTGTATGTGTGTGGGGCTGGGGACAAATCTCATATTCTCCATTATCATGTCTGTGAGTAGCAGCAGGGCTGTCAATATCGCCCCTTCCACTTTGCCAGTCAGTGCCAGTGGCTCAGCCTGTTTTCTCTGCCACTGATGAGAAGGTGGGACAGGCCAAAGTCTTCTCTTGAGCATTTGTCCTCCTGTATCATAACCCGGATCTCCCAGTCAGACCACATTAATGAGGTCTTGGGCTGATGGACTCCAGCTGGACTTAAGCCCTATCCTTGCTGCTCCATAGCGATATGACCTCAAGGCTGTATTATTCTGTGAAGAAACTGAGCAGCAAGCACCGTGTGGGGCTGGGAGCGAGTACTCTAGGAGAGGGGCTTACGGGGTAAAAGACTCGGGGAGTCATCTGGAATGGCCACTGGGACCCAGATGAAGGACTCCCACCTGTCATAGCCTGACCTTTAACTTGGCCCATTTTCCCTTGTCCAGCCCCCCAGTTCCCAGCTGCTCTAACTCTCAACCCCTGCAGGTGGCAGAGCTGAAGCAAGAACTGAAGTTGCGGTCCCTTCCCGTCTCAGGCACCAAGACAGAGCTGATAGAACGCCTGCGTGCCTACCAAGACCAAGTCAGCCCAGCTCCAGGAGCCCCCAAGGCCCCTGCCACCACCTCTGTGCTGTCCAAGGCTGGTGAGGTAGTGGTCGCCTTCCCTGCGGCCCTGCTAAGCACAGGGTCAGCTCTTGTAACAGCAGGCCTTGCACCAGCTGAGATGGTGGTGGCCACAGTAACCAGCAATGGCATGGTGAAGTTTGGCAGCACAGGCTCCACACCCCCCGTGTCTCCCACCCCTTCAGAGCGCTCACTGCTCAGCACGGGTGATGAGAATTCCACACCTGGGGATGCCTTTGGTGAAATGGTGACATCGCCGCTGACACAGCTCACCCTGCAGGCCTCCCCACTGCAGATCGTGAAGGAGGAGGGTGCCCGTGCTGCGTCCTGCTGTCTAAGCCCTGGTGCTCGGGCTGAGCTGGAGGGACTGGACAAGGACCAGATGCTGCAGGAGAAGGACAAGCAGATTGAGGAGCTGACCCGAATGCTCCAACAGAAGCAGCAGCTGGTTGAGCTGCTGCGGCTACAGCTGGAGCAGCAGAAGCGGGCCCAGCAGCCAGCCCCAGCCAGCAGCCCTGTGAAGAGGGAAAGTGGTTTCTCCAGTTGCCAGCTGAGCTGCCAGCCCCAGGGCTCTGCCCATGCTTTTGGCTCTGGCCTAGTGGTTCCCACTACCAACCATGGAGACACTCAGGCCCCAGCGCCAGAGTCCCCACCTGTGGTGGTGAAGCAGGAAGCTGGGCCACCTGAGCCAGATCTGGCCCCCAGCTCCCAGCTGCTCTTGGGCTCCCAGGGCACCAGCTTCCTCAAGAGGGTCAGCCCTCCTACCCTGGTCACTGACTCTACAGGGACTCACCTCATCCTCACTGTGACCAATAAGAGTGCTGATGGCCCTGGCTTGCCTGCAGGGAGCCCCCAGCAGGTAGCTGATGAACAGGGGCAGGCTGGGGTGGCATGTCTGGGTGGAGAATTGAACACTGTCTTCTGCAGGCTGTATTATCACACTCAGGACCTGGGTTCCTGAAGGGACTTCCTTGAGGCCCGGTGTTCTGTCACCCTACAGCTGCATACTTACCCCATTCTTTATCTCCTCTTCCCTATCCACGAGAACTCCCAAAAGTCTGTTAGCTAGCAAAGTTCTTCCTATGGGCAGTGAAGGAGCCTTCCCCACCCCGGCAAATGTGGAGCCTTGCCTTGTCCCTACCCACACCAACAAACGTTTCTCCCATTCTCCCATCTAGCCCTTGTCCCAGCCTGGTTCTCCAGCCCCTGGTCCACCTGCCCAGATGGACCTGGAGCACCCACCTCAGCCTCCGTTTGCAACCCCCACATCTCTGCTGAAGAAGGAGCCCCCTGGTTATGAAGAGACTGTGACCCAGCAGCCTAAGCAGCAGGTGAGGATGCCAGGAGCTGGGGTGCTGCAGGCAAGATTAAGGCACTTCCCTGACAACCAGAGTCTGAGCCTCAGGACCCAAATGGTGGAAGGAGAAAACTGGTTCCTGCAGACTGTCTTCTTCTGATATCCACACACGCATGCAAACACTCACACATGTACAATAAATAAAACTGTTAAGGCAGTAGGCCAAGCCCACATGGGCAGTGCCTATCTCACAGCAGGCCCATGAAGAGCACAGGGAACACCCAGTGCAAGGCAGAAGCACAAGCTAGGACGGTGCATGCCTGAGCTTAGCATCTGGGTGCCCATTCTAGACTTTCATGTTCTTTTCTATTTCTGTCCCACAGGAAAATGGCTCCTCCAGTCAGCACATGGATGATCTGTTTGATATTCTTATTCAGAGTGGAGGTAAAGCCCCACCCCCAGCCGTCTACCTTGCCTCTAGTCACAGGTTGGCTATGTTTCAGAGCAGCAGGCAGATACCATCTTGAAGGTCCTGGCAGGCACGCTCCTTTGACATATAGTCCTTTGCTACTTGTCCCCACAGCTGCTTGATAACCACACACACACACACACACACACACAGCCCTGCACTTAGGTGAACACAGCCTATGTACTGAGCAGCAGCAGCATTGCACCAAGGGCCAGGGCAGCCCCAAGAAGGAAGAGGACAGACGAGCACAGGGTCACAGCTAGATCATTAAGTGCCTGGTCCTGGGCAGTAGAGTGTACACAGCCTAGACCATCGAGCTCTGACACAGGACTATCAGGAAGATGAGTTTGTAGTGTTTGGTGCTCAGCAGTTCTCAGGCCTAAGGCAAACATCTGGTGCTGGGTCTGCCACTGAGCCTGCCTGGTCTCTGGTGAGTGCAGGTAGTTGAACTAGAGTTCAGAACCCCAGGCCTGAGCTTCAGCTGCCACTGTGTCCAGAACAAACACCATCAGGGAAAGCGGAGAGGTGTTGCTTGAAGGAGTCGAAACTGCTGAAATCTGGTGTTTAAGGGATGGCAGAAGAGGAGCAGCTAGAGTACTGGATATCCCCCAAGGGACACTTGAGGATGCCAGAAAGGGGCAGGTGGTAGCATCTGGGAAGCAGTGAACAGCCATACATGCAAGCATAGTTGACCAGGGACAAGAGAGACATGGAGGGTTTGTATAATGTTTTATTGTGACAGTTCAGTTGTATTGTGTTGGCATTGTGTCACTATCTTCATCTCAAATGTTTTCGTCTCAAACTAAAACCTAGACACCTGAGATGAACTTGAGCCCCACCTTATCTGATTCTGACTGTCCTGTATGTGGACTCTTAGGGTTTTGGTCAGCCTGTGAATAATTTCGTTTAGCATGTCCTCTTCCACTTGTCCATTATTAGCTACTTGAACAGCTGCTGTCATATTCTCTTGGGTGCATCCACAAGTGAGACTGCTAAATCATCCTGCTTCCAAGGCTGCTGTGTGCTATTTCATCTTTCTTTGCCATGCACATTAGTTGCACTTACCCTACTTCCTTAACACTTACGGAGCTGGGAACCATACGTTAACATTAATCTGGTCTCTGCTTCTAACCAACCCCTCCAGCCCCCTACCAGCTTTTTTCCTGTGACTTGGCATTGCATTTCCCTAATGACCAGTGATGCTATGAACTGCTACATCTATGTGTAGATTGTTGGAGAAAACGCCCATCCTTTGCCAATTTTTGAATATCGACATTTTACAAATGATTTATATGTTCTGGGTGTGTGAATTCCCTTATCAAATCTGACCTGCAGATACTTACTCCACTCGGTAACATCTTTTCATTTTATTTTTTGGTGTGTGCGTGTATACTAGGCAAGCACTGCACCATTCATCCTCAACTCCAGCCAAGCTGTAGGTTCTATCTCCCATATTTCACATCACTTTCTTGAGCATATCCAAACCTGGTTTCTGACCCCATTAACTGTCTCTGTCGGCAGAGATTTCAGCAGATTTCAAAGAGCCACCATCCCTACCAGGCAAGGAAAAGTCACCTCCAGCAGCAGCAGCGTATGGGCCTCCATTGACACCACAACCCTCGCCTTTGAGTGAACTCCCCCAAGCTGCTCCTCCACCAGGTTCCCCCACCCTCCCAGGGCGCCTTGAAGACTTCCTGGAGAGCAGCACAGGGCTGCCCCTGCTGACAAGTGGGCACGAGGGACCAGAACCCCTTTCCCTCATTGATGACCTCCACAGCCAGATGCTGAGCAGCTCCGCCATCCTGGACCACCCCCCATCACCCATGGACACCTCTGAATTGCACTTTGCTCCTGAGCCCAGCAGTGGTATGGGCCTGGACCTGGCTGTTGGCCACCTGGACAGCATGGACTGGCTGGAGCTGTCGTCTGGTGGCCCTGTGCTCAGCCTGGCTCCCCTCAGCACTGCAGCCCCCAGCCTCTTCTCGATGGACTTCCTGGATGGACACGACTTGCAGCTCCACTGGGATTCCTGCTTGTAGCCCTCTGACTCCAGACATGCGCTAGGGAAGGGTCAGAGGTTGGGGAGCCACACAACCATACCCAGTGTACGCTCCTGTGACTGTGAGCCTCGACAATCACAGTCCCTAGGGGCTGCAGCAGAAACCCTATACTTGGCTCAGGCTCACTGTGGGCAGTGGGCATAAGCTGTCAAGAAACAAATCTGGGCCCATTCTGAGGTTTTGGGAGGCTGGCCAGAGCCAGTTCAATTCGACCTCCTTTTCTGAGGTCAGAGGTGCACATCTGGGTGAAGTTTTTTGCCTAGGTGGGCTTATAGTCAACCCGCCTTCCAGGTCCTTCACTGCAAGGAAGAAACTAGCCAGGCCTCTACTCACCCATTCCCTATTTTAGCCAGTCCCAGGACCCGGCACTATGCCATTTCAGTCTTGGTGTATAGTATAACCACTGGTGGCAAAAGTCTGTATAGATGTATATACCTCTATATTATTATATATCAACTTACATATATACATATATTTTTAGGGGTGGTGGGAAATGGGTGTGGTTACCTCCACATGCTTTCACAACGTAAAAAGCCTGGAGGGCTGTTTGGGGCTTGATACAGGATCATTGTGAGAAGTGTGCTATATGACCCAGTATCCAACCTGGCATGCAGCTGCCCAGGCCCACCCCACACATGTATGTAACATGTAGACACCTGCCATTGCCTCCTACACGCCACCCTGCCCTGCTTCCTGGCTCCTGAGTGCCACAAGGGCAGAGGTGCCTCCTGTCCTCCGCCAGCAACTCTCCACTCACCCACATTCCGTCCCACCTCCCCACTGCATCCACCCTGGCCTGGGAGTGGGAGTGGGGTGGGTCCCAATGCATCTGCTGGGGGCTGAGAGGTACCTTCTGCCCATCACCAGCCTTGTTCTGTGCTGACTCAATGCAGAGAAGGGATAGAGCCATCAAAAGCAGTGCTGGGGCAAAGGCGGAAAGCTGTGTGAACTTTTTAAAATAAAACAAAAACACTGACTTGCCAGTCTGTTGTATTTGATCCATCAGAATTGAGAAGTTTGGCTGGGGTCCTGGGTCTATTCCATGCTGGCATCTAGAGGCCACACAGTGGCCCTAATTGCATCAGACGTACTTGAAATAAACACTGAGCAAGGGCCTGGGAGTCAGACCATTTCAGGAGGGGTAGCTTTTGTGGAACTCAGGGCTTGGCTCAACAAAAGATGGGAGGCTTGCTCTAGTAAAAGGTTTATTTACAATAATGTCCCCGCCTCTTCCCAAGGTTTTTGGTTAGTATAGTATACCATATGGCTGGCACTCCTCAGGACCATGTTAAGGAAAGCAGCTGGGCTGGCCACCACTGTATGCTTTTGACAGCCGTGGTAGCCTGAACTGGGGAGGCCCAGACACTGATCATGGGTCCTGAGTAAGCTCTGGAGAGTGTCTTTCCCTGAACCTCCTAGCCTGAGGGAGGCTCGAGGCTGGCCAGGGCTCTGCCTTCTGTTGAAGGGAGCCTTCCAGGCAGTCTATGATGGGCGGGCCTGGCAGCCACAGAGCAGCTGGAAGGAGCATCATCCATCTATGTCCCAGCTGAAGAGATGGTGCTTCACCAGCATGTCCTGCACACCCTCCTTCAGGGGCTGCTTTTCCTCCTGTGCACAGAACAGCCCCAGTCACGGGCAGGAACCACCCTGCAACCACACAGGTCACTTCTTCAGCCCAGACTACACACCACAGCCCTCCTGGCAAATCCAATGCCAGGGACCAACCAAGCCACATACTCACCTCTCTCCTAGCAGGGAGCTCCCAGTCCTGGGAGAGGCTGAAGGCAAAGCAGCAGAGGACACTAGGGACCAAAGAACAGTCTCTGGTCATGCTGGACTCTTCTGCCAACCTGCTAGCTTCCTTTACCACCAAGTTCTAAGCCCTGCAGAGCTGCCCACTCACCGGAGCTCACACTTGATCTGGACCCAGCCAGGGCTTCGCAGGAAGGACCAGGGCTGGTACCACTTCTCCACAGTGGGCAGGCTGGAGCAGAGAACCTCCAGCCACAGGTGTAGGACCTGTTCACTGAGAACAGGCAAGGAGGATGAGGCTAGGCCTGGAGGACCCCCAACTTGCAACCCCATTCCCAGGAGCTCCTGAGCACCATCTATGGAAAGCTCTAGGGGCTTCCCTCGCACAGTGGTTCTGCCCTATGGGATAGCCCCTGACGGTCCCTCTCCTCTACACTTACTTTAGCCCCACGCAGATAAGTGAGCGGAGCTTGACATCCATTTGTGCGTGTGCTGCATCATGGGTCACATTCACAGACTGCACTGCCTGAGGAGGGGACACTGTCACTTAAGTGCCAAGTGGCTGGCCAGAGAGAGTTTAAGAATGCTGGCAAGCAGCTTACCCGGTACAGCAGCTCTTCAGGGGTCAGGACTTTGCCATCTTCGTCCAGCCTGCAAGAACAAGAGTGCCGTCACTGGTTGCCATGCTGGACATTGGTGGGTAACACAGGCAGTACGTATGTACCTGTATGTCTTACAGAGCACCAGGCGGGAGTACACAGAATCAAAGTCTCTTTCGACTTCACGGCCCGCTGCCTGTGGTAGACAAGACAACATGAGGACAGGGATGGGTGAGCGCACGCCACTGCCCTACAACACTCCTTCTGCCTCCTGCAGGAACCCAGGAAGGGACTGAGGTGAGCAAGTGGCCCTGCAGGACTGAGAAGGCACGGGGACCAATTGTGATCACCTCCTCGATAAACAGCCAGGGGTGACAAGCCCCTCCAAGCAAGGATGGCTTCTTCAATCCGTGTTCAAACAGGGCCTTGAGGGCTGGGCAGAGGGTTCCTCGCACGAGGTCTGTTACTCCTTCTGTCACAGAGTCGTCCCCCGCAATGGAGTACTGATGGAGAGAACATTTGAGAAGCGCTAGCCTGACACCTGCAGCCAGCCACCCCCTGTCACCCTGGCAGCTGTCACAGGGTAGGATGGTCTCACACTAGGCTGCAACAAAGAGCAGCTCCACATTCTTACCTCTTTGCTTCGCTCATCCAGGACCTCCACAAACTTGGCTGGAAACCAGCCTGTGGGGGGAAGCAGCTATGTGGGGAGCAGCAGAAGCTGTCCCAGCCCTTCTCCCCAAGGACCAAGGACAAAGGGCTCCCAAATCACCCAGAACCTTCAAGCAGGACAGGCATGCCAAGAAGACCAAGAGGGAAGAAAAGCCCAGCACCCTCGGAGGCTCGGGGTCTGCGGCTGTAGGCCTAGGTAGAGCAAAGGCCTTCCTTGCCAGCCTGCAGCACACAAAAGCCCTCA
This sequence comes from Mus musculus, assembly GCF_000001635.26. NCBI lineage: Eukaryota > Metazoa > Chordata > Mammalia > Rodentia > Muridae > Mus > Mus musculus. Next base: position 81,009,996 of record NC_000081.6, on the reverse strand, counting down.
CCTCTCAGGCCGTTCAGCTCACCCACCCAGCAGTGCTCATCCTTCTGGGAAATGATCTGCAGAAGAGAACGGGCCAGGGCTCAGGGCCTTCCCAAAGCAGGCGTCCTCAGTACCCGCCGGGCTGAGATCAAGCTTATTCAACATCAGCTCTACAGGGAAGGTGGGGAGGAGGCAGCAGGAAGTGTGCACGCTAGGCCCCCCACACACCGTGATGATGTCATTTTTGCGGAAGCCTAGCTCATCATCATCGTGCCGCTCAAAGTCCAGCAGGGCCTTGGCCCGGCGCCGGTGGCTGCGTAAGCATGCCACGTAGTTCTCATGGTCCCGCTGGTGGCTCTCCATGCTGTAGTCTGGGGTCAGCTCCTGGCAGAAAGGAAAGGCCCACACAGTGGAGGAGGAGCCTCAGTGCCAAGAGTGGGCTGGGGAAGGAGAGCCCCAAGTTGAGGGGAGCCTGACACTTACCACACTACAGTTCTTGGGGTCTGTGCACTGGAAGTGGCGTGCCACACGCAAAATGGCTTCGCGAAGGTCGGCTACCAGCTCTGTTTGCTTGATGTTCTTTGCCTTGAGAGCTTCTAGGTCGTCCTCTCCTGGGGGGGGGGGGGGCACACTGGCATAGTAACAGGTCCTGCCGAATCTCCACTCCCGCTAGGATGCACGCAGTAGCTGGTTCTGCCCAGCCCCAGAAGAGCCAGCACCCACCCACACTTGGGCTCACCAAAAAGCAGGGAAGTGATACCAGACTTCCTCCGCTGCGTCCTGCGCCGTACAACCTGTGGAGAGGACGGCAGGTCAGTGGGCAAAGTAGCCACTCAAAAAGGGGAGACACTAACGTGCTTGTGGCTCACTAAGCCTGGGCATTTCTAATGGCTGAAGCTGACTCTCACATCAAGGCGTATCTTCAGCTCAGGCTTAAACTACCCAGTTCAGAGTTCAGGAATGCATGTTACCAAGGAAGCCTACAGCACCCCTTAGTGGCCGTCTGATGCTCTAACTGGGCGTTTGCAGGCAGATGCATGGGAGAGACAGTCTGTTCCTCACACCCCCTCAGTCTGAGAACTCCGTGATTTGGCAAAGACAGGGCCCACCTGAGAGAGGTTAGTGGTGGTGCCCGTCCCCAGGGTTTGGCCTTGGTCTGCAATAAGGTAGGCCAGGTGCTTGCGACGCTGGGTCTCCACGGCCACATCAGTGAGGGAGCCAGCCAGCCTCATGGCCTCCCCCAGCAGCAGCTCTGCGTCATCCATCTGTGCAGGAATGTCTGACAGCGTGTTGAAGATGGAAGCTGAGTTCTCAGACTGTATCAGCTCTTCCTCCTGGGAGTGGGAGAGTAAGGAGCGTGGCCCTGGCACCCTCCTAGAAACCTGTGCCCTTTGGCATGCCCAGGAAGTTCCCCCTGCACACCCACACTCAAGGCTTCTCTCAGGCAACGCTATGATGAAGACTGGACTACTGCAGTGTGTCCCCAGAGGGTGACACCAGGGCTACCATATTAGGTACATGCTCTCCTGTTCTGTCTAGAAGCCAGGTAGCCCTGACCAGTGGACAGGAGACTCTGCAAGCACCTTAAGGCGCAGCATGCCCAGCGTAGTCTGGAACAACACCAGGGAGCCCTCGTAGAAAAACAGGTCCCAGATGCGCAGCAGCAGTCTGATGTGCACCACGCTGGCGAAGGCCGTGAGGAACCAGTGCAGCGTGATAAGAGACAGCTCTGCCAACAGACACCAAAGACACCTGTAGGATCAGCCTGGGCAAGTACGGGCCAGCTCCCAAAAAGCAGCAGAGGGGAGGGGAGGGGAAGAGAAGGGAAGGGATGGGAAGGGATCAGAATGCAAAAGGACAAAAGCAACGTAAGCCACATGAGCCTCCGCTGCCTCGAAACCTTGGAGCTCAGAGGTGGTACCACCATCTTGGGATCCCTGAACCTTGGGGAAGAAGGCAGCCAGGTCTCACCAATGTCGTGCTCCTGCAACAGTTTGTCTAAGCGAGGCAGGTACTGGACAATCAGGTGGCGCAGGACCCGCTGGTCAGTCTGGACTCCCAGCAGGGTAGTGCTGAAGTAGGAGGCAGGCAGCAGGTCCTCAATAATGGCACACATCATCCAGAAGGCATCCTCCTCCTCCAGGAACAGCAGGAGACAAGCAGCCACCTAGTCAGAGAGGGGAGCATGGGGCTCCTACCCAGACTCATGTGAATCAGAAAAGGGGCTCTATTCTAGGATAGATACTCGGCACACCTCTTCAGGCTGGTTGAGAGGGCCCCTAGGGGGAAAAAAAAAGATCCCATGGCCCTCCTTGAGGACTCCCAGGTCAATCCCGGCCTCCCACCCTTACAGCACCTTAGGGAAACATGCCTCAGAAGAGGCCTGGAGAAGACCCTGGTATACCAGTTGCCTCCCAGGTTGCTCACCATGCCTGTGCCCTGGCAGTAGCCAATCTCTGGGTAGAGCCAGGCCAGTGCTCGGAGGACTCTGCGCAGGCGGGGAACACCGATGCTGTTCACATTGGCAAAGCAGGCGTTGCTGGGCATGGTACGGAGCAGGTCCTTTTCGATCTGTCAGATCCCCATACCACCCCAAGAGACCTTGTTTGATGCAACTGTAGACTGATGCCCATGCAATAAGGTAGAGAAGCTGTGGGTGGCTTGCTTCCGTCCCAGGAATAGGGATTCTGTAATAGTCCAGGCCAAGGCTAACCCTCCCTTCTCCAGGGTTAGACCCCATCAAGTATAAAATTGAGCCCACACTAGCCACTGGGAGCCCCTTTTCTGATTCACATGAGTCTGGGTAGGAGCCCCATGCTCCCCTCTCTGGCTAGGTGGCTGCCTGTCTCCTGCTGTTCCTGGAGGAGGAGGATGCCTTCTGGATGATGTGTGCCATTATTGAGGACCTGCTGCCTGCCTCCTACTTCAGCGCCCAGATCTATATTTAAAATTTCCTGCTCTTCCTCATGTGGGGCCATCTCCATGTCCTTCCCCCACACTGGGACCTTTAGATTACTCTCCTTGCAGCCCCCAAGGACCTGGAAAGGAGCAAGTGTACTCTAGGCCACACTCCTGAGTAAAAGGGCTACCTACCCTGCCAAGGAGACCGACAAGGGGCAGTCTCAGAGGTGACCTCTCCCTCCTGCCAGAGCACACAGGCTCTGCCCAGCACTTCCTCCTGACTGGCTGGCTGCCCCATGTTACCTGTTTGGCAGCGATGGTCTCATCGTTGGAGCTGTTCTTTATAATCTCACGGTAGGACAACTCAGAGTTCTTCTTCTTCTGCAGCGCCCCAGAGAGCCGCATCCACAACTGGAAGGAGAAGCCATGTAGCATGGTTTCTCTTGTGACAGACCAGGGCACTGTCAGCCCCCTGGGAGCTCCTTGTCTCTATGGCCATCTTACCTGTGGCCTCATGCCATGTGGGATGCCAGCCAGCACTAGGGAACGGAGTTTCTCAGAGCGGGGGAGGGAGACTGCAATCTTGTCCCAGGTGAGATCCCCAACATCATGGTTATGGGTGAACTCCAGGTGAGCCTGCCAACGTAGCCTCTGCGGGGGGTCCTCCACCAGGGGTGAGCCTGTCATCTGGCTGCATCCAGGCTCAGAACCTTCCACCAAGAGAACAGAGAAGGGAAGGAAGCGTGTTCCTCACTCCACGCTCCCCACAGCAGTCCAGTCTGCCCTGATGAGTTTGCTTGGAGCTGTCGTAGAGGCCAGGTGGCTCCTCTGAAATAGACCCCCTGCTGGAAGCCTCCTGGAAGCTCTAGCTACACCGTCTGCTTAGTGGCAAGGGAGAGCCAAGCAGACCCTCTTCTCAAAGCAGCCTGACCCAGAAACCTGAGCCATCCTCCAGAGGCTCTGAAGGTATGAAGAGCCTTCCTTGTAGTTTAAATATCAAATTCAATCTATAGCAATCAGGTTCCTGGACCCCATTTTTTTTCTTTTTTCTTTTTAATTATATCTACTTTGTGTGTGTAGGACATGTCAGATCATGTTACTGTCAGAAATGTCTCATTGCTCCCCACCCCCATCTCAGGCTCCAAACCGAAGGCTTCCTAGGCTCCATCCTCACATCACCCCTTCCTTCTTACTCCCTCCACCTCCACTCCACTTCTCCCAGGAAACCCATTTGCTCCTTGGAACCTCTGCCCGTCACTGCTCTTCCCGTTATACTCCTCTCCTCTCCACTGAGTCTCCAGTCTTCCCATGTGAGGAGCCTCACTTAACTCCCTATGTGTAACTAGTTCACCCCCCTTTTCTATCCATGGAATGATCCTCCATTCTTGCCCCCAGCATGCTCTATTTCTGCCTCTCTCTCCACCAGAATGGGAACTGTGTGGTCAAGACCATCTTTGGGAACATAAATGGGAGAAAGCACAAGGTACCACAGCCTCATGAACCCCGGGGAACAGATGACGACAAAGCCTGTGGCCAGCAAACAATCTGTGTGGTGAGTCTTAACCACAAAGCCTCGTCGGCGCTCATCCTAAGCCAAGCTCTTGTCCAAGCTAGTCCTAAAAACCTCAACTTGTCAACACTACACAGAGAAAATGCCCAAGTCCTAAGTGTGCATCTCGATGGCTGTCAATAAACAAATGTCAAGGCCCTGTTCTGTACCGTTGTGAACTCTCAGCCCTAAAGCTGGTGACCTATCGACGAGGGTTGACTTCCATCATCCTCGAAAGTCCTCTGTGTCCCTCTCAACCTCGACATTTAACTTCCATCTTCTTGCAAATTAAAAGACCGAGGAAAACTAATGCCTGAGTTAGAAACCCGAGTTGAGTGCTTCAGCTAAGGAACTGCCCCTGCTCTTCCTGAGGACAGGCTGTCAGTGCTGGCAAACGCTCTTCACAATAAGCACCTAGTCAGGCGCTCTTATAGAGAAACGGCTACGCCAACAATGGTAACACACACTCCCAGCAGAGGCAGAGGCAGATGGATCTCTGTGAGTTCAAGGCCAGCCTGGTCTGCATAGTGAGTTCCAGGACAGCCAGGACTCTGTACAAAGGCCCTGTTTTAAAAAAGAAAAAAAAAAAAAAAAGGCTACAAAACATCAGTAAATCTGATGTAATATGATACTATGCAGCCATTAAAAATGTGTTTTTTAGATTTATTTATTTGTTTGTTTGTTTGTTATATGTAAGTACACTGTAGCTGTCTTCAGACGCACCAGAAGAGGGCATCAGATCTCATTACAGGTGGTTGTGAGCCACCATGTGGTTGCTGGGATTTGAACTTCAGACCTTCAGAAGAGCAGTCAGGTGCTCTTACCCACTGAGCCATCTCACCAGCCCCAAAAATGTGTTTTTTAAAGCATCTTAAGTAACATAGCAAATGCTCCTGGTGTCACGGGTGCGATTTCAGTGTCAGGAAAAGAGCCCCTCACACAGCAGCAGCTTCCTCATAGCATGGGACTACAGGTTTGTTTGTTTGTCCCCCCTCCAAGAGGGGGTTTCTCTGTGTAGTCCTGACTGTCCTGGAGCACTCTCTTCATTTTTTTTTTAATCCTCATCCCTTCTGCACTGTTTAACTTCTCTGCAATATAAATAACTGATTGTTTTGTAAAGATCAATAAAATGTATCTAAAAAAAGGGCTGGAGAGATGGCTCAGTGGGTAAGAGCACTGACTGCTCTTCCAAAGGTCATGAGTTCAAATCTCAGCAACCACATGGTGGCTCACAACCATCTTTAATAAGATCTGACGCCCTCTTCTGGTGTGTCTGAAGAGACAGCTATAGTGTACTTAGATATAATAATAAATAAATCTTTAAAAAAAAATGTATCTAAAAAAAAGATCAGTAGTTAAAAACAAAACAAAAAGCCAAATGTGGTAGAGAATAATGTCTTTAATCCCAGCTCTTGGGAGGCAGAAGCAGGCAGATCTCTGTGAGTTCAAGGCCAGCCTGGTCTACAAAGCCACTTCCAGGAATGCCAGGGCTACACAGAGAAAGTCTGTCTTGAAACAACGAAACAAAAAACTTAGAAGTTTCCATAAACTTACATCACCCTCAGATATATTCTGTCCCTAACTCCTGAGGTGACACCGCTTAGACCTCAGAAGTCACATGCAGAGGAAAGCAAGACATGGGGCCAGAATTTTCCCAAGGACATCAGCAAGCTCACACACAATGGGCTCCATCTTACCTTCCTTGTCCACACGGAAACCAAACTCATCATAGCAGAGCTCTGGCTGCTCTGAGGATTCTTCTTTCTAGAATCAGAGTAAGGAAGAAGGCTTGTCTAGTCCTCTACTGTAAAGCAGTTCCACATGCTGACTGCTAGAACCCACCCTGAGAAAGGCTACCCTTCTGTGATGCCTTCTCTGGCTGTCATTCACCTACAAGGGCTGACTAGTCATTCAGTCCTCCCGTGTCTCCAGTTAATCTTCCTCCTAGCTAATGACTGATTCCCACAAGCCCAAGAAACTACGATGTTATCTCAAGTACTGAGTCATGACCTGTGAGAACACTGAGTGGGTCATCCATTCCCAGAATACCTGCAAAGGTAAATCTCTTCATGAAAGGCATAGTGGCATGGCAGGCTGGTCCTGGCTATGCTAACTGTTGTACCTGTGAGTATTTTGCCAGGATCTCCTGGGGCCATATGCTTGGAGTCAGGGCAGAGAAAGGGCCACTGGCAGAAGGCGTGTGGTTTCCTACAAAGACCAAAGATAAGAATGATCAAGAAAAGCAGAAACACCAGGCATGATAGCAGCAGACACCTTTAATCCCAGCAGAGGCACACGAATTTGAGTTTGAGGCCAGCCCGGTCTAGGTAGTAAGTTCTCATTCCAAGCCAGCCAGGAATACATAGTAAGATCCTATTTCAGAAAGTGAATGAATAAATGAATGAATGAATGAATGAATGAATGAATGAAAATGTGGAGGCCCCATTGAAGTGAGATATGCCTCCCTTATCCAAGGGAATCAGCATGAAAAAGACTGGGTGTACAGAGTGGGCCAAGGAGGCTGGTGAACAGCGGAAAAATGAACACTGTGGAAAACCAACAGCACGTCCAACACATAAACACAGATTCTTTGCCTCCTCCTCCGCCACAGTGGGAGGATTAACAGGCCAGAGGAGCAGGAAGCTAGAGACTTAACAGAGAAGACAGCATCGGTCACCAACCCCAAAGCCCCAAAGCCCAAGCCTCTCCTCCCTCTTTCCCACTTCTTTCATCTAGCAGAGTCTCTCCGGTGGTTTGGGTTGTTTTCTGAGAAAAGGCCTCACAGCCCGGGCTGCCCTAAGACTTGTGAGGTGCTGAGGCTCTGCCTCAGTGGAAGGCTGGTTATGAAATCACAAGTCAGCTCCACTACGGGCTCCTGGTGAGTATGCAGGCCTTGCTCCCACCTGACATCATGTGCTGTGGACGACGGCAGGACTTCATAGGTCTAGGCACAAGCGGTCATCATTGGCTTCTCTGACTGTCCTGAGGCTTCATCAGCCCTGTTAGGAAAGCAAAGGAGAGGTCACTCATCTCATACCACTCCCCTCCTCGAAGATATTTTTTTTTTTTAAAGATTTATTTATCATATGTAAGTACATTGTAGCTGTCTTCAGACACTCCAGAAGAGGGAGTCAGATCTCCTTACTGATGGTTGTGAGCCACCATGTGGTTGCTGGGATTTGAACTCTGGACCTTCGGAAGAGCAGTCGGGTGCTCTTACCCACTGAGCCATCTCACCAGCCCCCGGATTGGGTTTTCATTGTTCTGTTTTGTATTGTTGGTGGTATGGTAGTGGTGGTGCTGGCTGAACAGCCTTTATATACCATATTCCCATTCTACAAACAAATACAAATTTCTCTCATCATTGTCAGTGTCTTGTCACTTCTTTTCTGTCCTGTTTGTTTGTTTTTAAAGACTCAACAGTAAAAAGACTGAACAGTAAAGACACAAAAAGCCCAATTTAAAAATAGTTAAGCAGGGCTAGAGAGATGGCTCAGTGGTTAAGAGAACTGGCTGTTCTTCCAGAGCTTGGGTTCAGTTTCCAGCACCAACCCCGCAGCTCTCGGCAGGTTGTACCTCTAGCTCTGGAGCTAATGCCCTCTTCCAGCCTCTGAGGGCACTGCACATATGTGATGCAGAGACAGACATACACACAAAATAAATTTAAAAGATGTTTGAACATACATTTCTCAAATAAGAGAGGGAAATGGCCAATAGCGGGTGAAAGTGACTGGGTTATCATCAACCACAAAGGAGATCTAAACTGTGAAGGCATGCTACTCCACAGCCATGAGGGCTCACACAAACAAACACCAGAGTGCTCTCCTCGCTCGCACACATCAAACTCTTCAGTCTGCGTCCCCAACACTGCATGTGACTAAATGTGGCAGTGTACACCTGTAATCCCAGCACGAGGATGAAGACAAATCCTAGGCCACATGAGACCTTGTCTCAGAAAACATTTTTTAAAAAGGAGGGGCTGGAGCGATGGCTCAGCAGCTACGAGCCTCTTTCAGAGGACCTGAATTAAATGCACTCCTATCAGGCAGTTCACAACTGCCAGTAACTGCAGCTCCAGGCGATCCAATCACTTCTTCTGGACCCAAAGGCATTTACATGTACACAGACATACAAAGACACATATACATAATTTTGATTTTTTTCTTTAAAAAAATGTTAGCAAGAATATGGAGAAATCAGCTGGGAGTGGTGGCACATGCCTTTAATCCCAGCACTCAGAAGGCAGGGGCAGGTGGATTTCTGAGTTTGAGGCCAGCCTGGTCTACAGAGTGAGTTCCAGCCAGGGCTACACAGAGAAATCCTGTCTCAAAAAAAAACAAAAAAAAACAAAAAGGGGCTGGTGAGATGGCTCAGTAGGTAAGAGCACCCGACTGCTCTTCCGAAGGTCCGAAGTTCAAATCCCAGCAACCACATGGTGGCTCACAACCACCCGTAATGAGATCTGATGCCCTCTTCTGGTGCGTCTGAAGACAGCTACAGTGTACTTACATATAATAAATAAATAAAAAAAAAAAAAAAAAAAAAAAAAAAAAAAACAAAACAAAAAAAAAAAAGGAGAAATCAACTAGGCAGGGTAGTACATGCCTTTAATCCCAACAGAGGCAGGTGGATCTTTATGAGTTCCAGGCCAGCCATGGCTACATAATAAGACCCTGTCAGAAAAAGAAAAAGGAAGAGGGAAAGGAGGAGATAAAATATGGAGCAAAAACATGGAGGAAAAGAGGTTGTTTAAAGAGGAGGAACCGACATCTGCTGGAGGGCAGAAGGGGCTGGAAGAGAGTTCTCAACAGCAGTTCCCCTCTCACCAGCCTCCTACTCACTGTCACTCAGCAAACAATGACTGAGCACAGAGCCAGGCAGCACAACCGTGGATAAGGTCAGGCTGTTGCAGTGTAGTAGAAAATTAGATAAGAGACAAAGTAAGATGGGACTAATTCTGTATCAAAAGAGCCTTTGAGAGCTGAGGTCTGAGCAAGGGCCAAAGCCAGGCTAGAGATCAAGGCCTGACTTCACTGAGGGAGGATCCAGATGCAGGGAGGGGCCAGTGAGCTCAGAGCCTAGGATGCAGTGGGGGGAAGAGTGGGAGGAAGCAACAGCAGATGCCAAGGGCACCTCACCCTGCTCACCCTGAAGACAGGCTTTTGACCTCTGTTCTCAGACAGCAAAGAAATCCACAGATTCTGAACAGCCATCAAGCAAAATCTGGTAGGACTGAACAATATCTCCAGGTGCCCAGAAATCAATGGAGACTGAAAGGCCATGCCCAGGGTAGGAGATGTTGTGGGTGCAAGCACTGAGAATCGATCAGATGGTGTACACATTTTTACAGGCTGAGAGCCTCGATTGCTATTTCATTCATGTTGCACTTAAGGACACATATACTTAGGGTTGACCTTAAGTCTCCCAGATGTGACACTGCTGAGCTGGGCAGGCAGGTTTTTCAGCTTCTGGTTGCTATGGAAATTTCCCTGAAAGCACCCAGAACTGACAGACCTAGCCTAAACAGTTAGTCTCCACAAATACCTGGTCTATGGCTGCCCTCTTGTAGTCTTTTTAAAAGAAACCTTAGAAAACCTTAATTGATGCAGCCACTTCTGAGTTGCTCAGAAGAAATTGTAACAATTAAATGTACAAGCTTAAGAGAGCCAGTTCTGATGCTGTGTGTCCCTTCCTAGTTTACCAATCCCACATTTTCCCACAAATGTTGCCACTGTATGCAGGTGCAGAGGTACCGTTCACTTCCTGTGGTCTCCTGACATGGACTGAAGGGACATATATCCCTGACAAGGCAGCAGAGTTACTGCCACACAAGTGGCTTTCTCCAGACATCTTCCAGGAAGCATAAAGGCTGAACCAATATAGGCAAAAACATTGATTTTTGGTGGCACCTAAGAGCCTAAAGACCACTTTTTTTTTCTGTAAAGAGATGAGGTGACTCTGAAAGCTACAGATAACAGATAAACTGGTGAGAGTGGCTCAGGGCTGGGAAAGTCTGAGAAAGGCTAAAAGGAAGGAGGAAACTAGTATAGACACTAGAGATGCTTCTAAAACCTACATGGTGGCTCACAGCCATCTGCAACTGCAGTTCCAGGAGATCCAATGTCTTCAGCTGACCTCCTCGGGCACCAGGCATACATACACGCATGCAAAAACACTCATACACAAAAGTTTTGCTTTGAGACAGGGTTTCTCTGTATATTATGTCCTGGAATTCACTTTGTAGACCAGGCTAGCCTTGAACTTACAGAAATCCTCCTGCCTCTGCCTCCCAAGTTCTGGAATTAAAGGCATGCACACCTAATCATCTCTGAAAGGTTAAATCCATTATACATCATACTGGCAACACCAAGCTTTTATTTTTTTACTTTACAAAACCTTTCATTACAGTTTATTTTTATTAAAAAAAAAAAAAGTTTTGCCAGGTATGGTGGCACACGCCTTTAATCCCAGCACTTTGGAGGCAGAGGCAGGCGAATTTCTGAGTTCGAGGCCATCCAGAGTGAGTTCCAGGACAGCCAGGGCTACACAGAGAAACCCTGTCTCAAAAACAAACAAATAACAAAAATTTTAGGGACAGGCATGGTGGAGTACATCTTTAATCCCAGCGCTCAGGAAGCAGAGGCAGGCAGATCTCTTTGAGTTCAAGGCCAGCTTGGTCTACAAAGTGAGTTCCAGAGACAGCCAGAGCTATACAGAGAAACCCTGACTCTGAAAAACAAAACACAGAGAGAGAAGGAAAGAGGAAGAGAAGGAGAGAGAAAGAGAGAGGAAAGAGAAAGAGAGAAGAGAGAAAGAGAGAGAAGGAGAGAAAGGGGGAGGAGGAGAGAGAGGGGGAGAAGGAGATGGAGAGGGAGAGAGAGATGACTAGACCTATATGAGGGAGGAGAGAAGGAGGGAAGGAGGAATTAGGTCAGGCATAGGGCCCACACCTATAATATGAGCATTCAGGGAGCAGAAGCAGGGAATTGCAAATTTAAGATCAGCCTGTCTATATAATGGGATCCTGGCTCAAAATAAACAAAAAGGTGATCAGGCCAAGAAGGCCATATATTGATCTTGGTTTTGTTGTGTTTTTATGTTTTAATATCTGGCCTCTGTTGCCCAGGCTGGTCTTAAACTTGTGGATTCAAGTGATCCTTTTCCACCTTTTCCATCTCAGCTTCAAACGCTGGGACTATAGATATAGCCACTATGTACAGCTTGATTTTAATCCTTTATGGTACTTTCTTTGGAAGTACTTGGGACTACAACTCCTTGAGGTTTCACACTTTTTCAGAATTTAGAAAATCTAAGTAGTATCCCCAATTGGAAAATCTGAAACTCTTTTTTTTTTTTTTTTTTTTTAAATTTGAGACAGGGTCTCTACATAGCCCTGCTGGTCCTGAAGTTTGCTATGTAGATTAGACTAACCTTGACCTCACAGAGATCTGCCTGTTTCTCCCCATGCAGGGATTAAAGGCATGTGCCATCATGTCTGGCCTGAAACTGTGCCAGTAACACTCAAAAACACTTAAGAACTCTTGCTAACTTTCCAGAGGACCCAGGTTCAATTCCCGGCACTCACATGGTGGCTCACAGCGGCTTGTAACTCCAATCCCAGGAAATCCAATGCCCTCTTCTGGCCTTTGAGGATGCTTCATGTACATAGTACAAAGATATGAATTTGGCAAAACACCCATACACATAAGACAATTACTTAAAATTTTAAAATGTTTAAAGATCTATACTTTTATGTGTATGGGTATTTGCCTGTACATATGTATGTGCATTGTATGTGTCTCTGATGCCTAAGGAGATCAGAAGGGGTCAGGGTCTCTGGCACTGGAGTTTCAGATCGTTGTAAGCAATCATATAGGATGCTGGGAGTTGAATCTGGGTCCTCAACAAGTGCTCTCAACCACTGAGATATCTCTGCAGCCCCAGATAATAATTAAAATTTAATACTCAGTGTGGTGGTACAGGGCTTTAATCCCCACACTCAGGAGGCAGAAGCAGGTAGATCTCCACAAGTTTGAGGCCAGCCTGGCCTGCACATCAAGTTCCAGCCAGGACTTCATAGGAAGACCCTATCTCCAAAGTAATTATTTAACTAATTAGGGCTAATGTTATACTATATGTACTATAATTAGAAATAATTACAATTTACTAATTACACTGGAATAGGACAGGTGCAGGTCTTTAAGCCTTTTTTTTCCTCTGGTGACAAGGCTACTTACTACTTGCCACCTCAAATTTCCTTCTTTGGGGATTTAATCTTTATGCAAAACCAAGTGGAGAAAAAGTGTGTGTGGTGGGGAGATAAAGTGCAAATAGCTGTCTGTAACTGTGAGGGATCCCCTTCCCTCTCAGTTGTAGGTAACACTTTACTAACACAGCACAGCTTGAATTTGACATCTTAGCAACCTGGGAAAAATGAGCTTCTTAAACTGCTAAACGGTACAGCAGTTACTTTTCAAGTTATTGTAGGAAGGCCCCAACCCCAACAGTCTAAGTAACCAATGGAAAATGAACAAATGGAAAATGCCTTGGAACTAGAGCTGACAAGCCCCAGGCTTATTCTGTAAAGGCTGGACATAATCCCCAGGTACCCCAGCTTTCACATGGGCTGCAGATGACTCCCATCATGCTGAAATGAAATACTTTTTCAAAAGCAAAAGGCATAAAATCAGCCTACAGGAAAAAAAGATGCTTACCCAAGAGATGAGCAAAGCATAGCCATCTGCGAAATACACGCCTAGGGGAAAAGACGCCATTTTCAAACTTATTTTTCACAATGCTTCCCTGTCTCCTGAGCTCTGTGTAAATGCCCAGAGGACCATCTTATCCACTAACAACACAGTAAGATGTAAACATAAGTGAAAAACTCAAACTACAGCTACTAGACAAATAAGCTCTCTGGTAAGATATGGGAGGAGGCAAGACAACTGGCTACACAGCCAAGAGACCTTGTCATAAAAATAAGTAAACAGTGGGTGGGGAGGGGAGCAGGGCGGGGGGAGGGTATAGGGAACTTTTGGGATAGCATTTAAAATGTAAATAAAGAAAATATCTAATAAAGACCAAAAGGGGGAAAAAAAATCCCTGGTTGGAAAGGAAAAAAAAATAAGTAAACAAAAGTCTCTAGATTATAAACAACCACTGGGTTCATTATGTGTGACAGAGAAATTCTGGTATCCTTTGAATTTTTGTTTGGTTGGGTTTTGTTTTGTTTTTTGAGACAGCGTCTCATGATGTGGCATTGGCTCATCTGGAGGAGCTTACTATGTAGTCTACGCTGACCTCAAACACAAAGATCCACCTCCCTCTGCTGCCTAAGTACTGGGATAAAAGATGTCTACCACCATGCTGAGAGTCTTTAACCTTTTAATAGCACACTAGAGCAACACACAATAATTCTTGCCCTGGGGGCTGGAGAAATGGCTCAGTGATTAAGAGCACTGGCTGCTCTTCAAGGGGACCTGGGTTCAAGTCCCAACATTCACATGGCCTCCAGTCCTTGCTGTTGTTACAGAGGGGACCAAGGACCCACATGGCTGCGCAACTATCTGTTGTGTAATTCCAGTTCCAGGGGACCTGATGCCCTCTGATCAGATCACACTTTCCATCCACCCCTACTTTTTTTTTAAAGGAAGAGATGCCAGGATCAAATGTAGGGCACTGTATATGTTAAGTAGGAACTCTGACAGAGAGTATACTCCCTACCCAACCCTGACTTTCCTCTCTTACATGCTCAGCTTTATTTCATATATGAACACATTGAGATCACAGACATCTTAAACCACATGTGGTGGCACACACTTGTGAAATCACAGTACTTGGGAGGTAGAGGCAAGAGAATTAGGAGTGCTAGGCTAATCCTGGCTACAGAGTACCAGTTTTGAGGTCAGCCTGAGCCATATAACCTTGTTTCAAAACTACAAAACAAACTTTCTCTACTAAACATTATCAGCATGTTATATACTGTTCATACAGTCAATAAATCACTGATATATTCATCTCCCAGTGGAAATTTAAATACCAATGGCAATTTCTGCAATAAAAACCACTGTAAAGAACAATTTGTTGATTTTTTTTTAAAACATTGAAACTTGAAAACATTTTAAAAAGAAATTAAGGGCTGACAAGATGGCTCAGCACTAAAGGCACTTGCCGCCAAGCCTGACAATCCTCAAGACCCACATGGCAGGAGAATGATCCCCTGGCTGGGCAGTGGTAGTGCACACCTCTCCGCTCCAGAGGCAGTGGCAGGCAGGATCTCTGGGTTCCAGGCCAGCCTGGTCTACAGAGTGAAATCTAGGACAGCCAGGGCTACACAGTGAAACCCTGTCTGGAAAAACAAAAAAAGAAAGTCATCCTCTGATTTCCATATGCTTTCACCCACCCACATACATAGAAAAAATAAATATGCATATTTTTTAAAAGAAGTTAAGGTCTGGGATGTAGCTCAGGGCTTGCCAGGGCTCCGTCTCCAGCACACATAAACAAGGTGTGATGGTGCACGACTGTAATGACTGTAATGTCAGCATTCGGAGTCAGGGGCAGGGGCTTCAGAGTGAGAGACAAAACAAATGAAATTAACATGCGTCTTTCTTTTTTTTTTTCTTTGGTTTTTCGAGACAGGGTTTCTCTGTGTAGCCCTGGCTGTCCTGGAACTCACTCTGTAGACCAGGCTGGCCTCGAACTCAGAAATTCACCTGCCTCTGCCTCCCAAGTGCTGGGATTAAAGGTGTGTGCCACCACGCCCAGCAACACATATCTTTCTTAGGAGAGAACTTGTATTTTATTTTATTTTATTTTTTTAAAGATTTATTTATTTATTATATGTAAGTACACTGTAGTTGTCTTCAGATACCCCAGAAGAGGGCATCAGATCTCATTACGGGTGGTTGTGAGCCACCATGTGGTTGCTGGGATTTGAACTTCAGACCTTCGGAAGAGCAGTCGGGTGCTCTTACCCACTGAGCCATCTCACCAGCCCCAAGAACTTGTATTTTAAATCTGCTTCTGTGTTAGAGACATTACTGGAATTCAAGACTGGGTTAGCAGCACTGTTGATATTAAAGATTAATATGCTGCCCCTTGAAGCAAGACAACTTGGTGATCGACACCTGCATTTTTATTATAATTACAACACAGTGAGAAAATGCTGTGATGATTAGTTTTAATTGTCAACTTGACACAATCTAGGATTACCTGGGAAGGGAGTCTCAATGAGGAATCTAGATCAAGCTGACCTGTGGCCATCACTGTGAGAAATTTCACTTGCATTCATTAAGGTGTCTCAATATGTAAGGTGGAAATAATAATCAAGGAGACCTGATGTCCACTTTGGGCCTCCACACATGCATACCTGCACATGCATACACACATGTGTGCACTACACAGAGATACATATACAAAATGAAATAAAAAAATGAAAAATATTCCTCCGAGCCATCTCTTCAGTCCCTTGACCAAGGATATCTTGACCAGCAGATTTCAGACTGCTGAGTGCGGACATCACTTCTCTGGTGCTGCTTCTGCTGGGCTTGGGAAGGAAAACACAGACCTAGGAGTCTCAAATCCCCACTGGACAGTCTTTCAAATTCTAACTCAGATGGGGCCTCTAACAAACACTTTCTGACTCCTGTGCTCATCTGCCTCCTTCTCTTGAAAGACTCAGTCATTGGCAGGTGCTCCTAATACTTCCAACTGCGTGCTGGTAATATACATGTCTGCCCTACAGCCAGTACCTGATTCAGATCTGATGTAGGGCAGGTGTTGCCTGGAGGGCAATAACCTAGTAGCTCCTAATGTGCAGCATTCTCTCCTCAGCTCCTATGCCTTGGCTCCCTGCTTACACTACTTTCATCTGCTTATTCCTTCTTCAATGCTCAACCATTAGCTTCTTTCCCTCTGCCTCAGCTTGTGATTGCTTGTCTTAATGCAGGTTTCCATTCGGGTTATGAAGCACTGTGACCAAAAACAACTTGAGGAAGAAGGGGGTTTATTTCCCTTACAGTTCCAGGAAACAGTTCATCACTGAAGGAAGTCAAGGCAGGAATCTGGAGGCAGAAGCTGATGCTCAGGCCATGGAGGAGTGCTGCTTCTTGCCTCTTTATGGCTTGGTCAGCCTGTTGTAAAATCTAGGACCACCAGCCTGGAGGTGGCACCCACCTACAATGGGAAGGAACCTCCCGTATCACTAATTAAGAAAATGGAAAAAAAAAAAAATATGCCCTACAAACTTGCTTACAGCCTAATCTTATGTAGGCATTTGAAGTTCTCTCCTCTCAGATGACTCTAGCTTGTGTCAAGGTGACATAAAAACTAGCCAGCACAGTGTTCCTCTATGTTCCTAACCAACCTGTCCAGACATACTTAATAGCTACCATTCACTGCAGGCTTTCTCCATGCCAAAAACAGTAACAAGCAGAGCTAGATTAAAACCAGGCGTAGCAGTGCACACTTTTAATCCCAGTACTAGGGAGGCAGAGGCAGAGGCAACAACTCTGTCAGTTGAGGCCATCCTGGTCCTAGTGAGTTCCTAGGACAGCCAAAGTTATGCAGAGAGACCCTATTCAAAACAAACAATATAAAAGCATGTAAATAGGGTATTCATCTCACATAAAATAGAAGGCAAGGTAAACTGGGCGGTAGGTACAATTTTACTTAATACTCTTGTATCTTTTTGATGTGTGTGTGTGTGTGTGTGTATGTGTGTGTGTGTGTATGTGTGTAGTATCTGCATGTGTCTGTCAGGGACACACACATGTCTATGTCAATGCCAAGTATTTTTCTCTATTGCTTTTCGCTTTTTAAGGTTTAGTTTTATGTACGTGAGTATTTTGCCTGTACATGTGTCTATATATCATGTGCATACGGTGGTACCTTCAGAGGCCAGAAGAGTTGTACCAGATACTACCCTGGTACAGGTGTTAGACGGTTCTGAGCCACCATGTGAGTACTAGGAATTGAATCCAGATCCTCTGGAAGAGCAGCCAGCGCGAGCTCATCACTTCCCTCCTCCTTTTTTTGAAATAGGGTCCCTCTAACCCTGGAGCTCACCAATTCAGCAAGAGTAGCTGGGAAGCAAAGGCCAGAGACCCTCCTGTCATGCTTCCCCAGCAAGGGTTGTAGGTGCATAGTTTTGCTGGGCATTTTACGTGGGTGCCGGCGACTTGAACGTGGGTCCTTATGCTTGCAGAGAAAACACCTGAGCGAGCTATCCCTCCAGTCTGATTCAGCTAGCATATACAGACACAGGTCTATAATCCTAACACTGCGGAGGCTAAGGAAGGAAGGAGGACCAAGAGTCTGAGGCTATTTAGGGCTATGTAGTAAACTCGAGGCCAGCCTGAGCTACAATAATAATGGTTTCAAAAAATAAAACCAGGGATTGGATGCTTCAACTGTTGAAGAGTACTGGCTGCTTTTCTAGAGAACCTGGTTTGATTCCCGAACCCACATGGTAGCTCACAACCATCTGTAAACTTCTGTTCCAGGGAATCCAATGCCTTCTTGGATCTCTGACGACACAAGATATGCACAAGGCACATAGACATACAAGCAGATAAAAAATTCATACATAGAAAATTAAAACAAAAATTTTTGAGACAGTGTTACTCTGTATAGCACTGGCTGTCCTGGAACTCTATTTGATATCAGGCTGGCCTTGAACTCACAAAGATGCACCTGCTTCTGCCTTCTGAGTGCTGGAACTAAAGGTGTGCATTACTATAGCCAACAATAAAATCTTTTTTCTTTTTTAAGATTTATTTATTTTATGTGTATGAGTACACTGTAGCTGTCTTCAGACAGAAGAGGGCATTGGATCTCATTACAGATGGTTGTGAGCCACCATGTGATTACTGGGAATTGAACTCAGGACCTCTGGAAGAGCAGTCAGTGCTCTTAACCACTGAGCCATCTCTCTAGCCCCCTAAAATCTTTTTGTTGTTGTTGGGTTTTTTTTTATATACAAAAAAACAGATTTATTTATTATTATATGTAAGTACACTGTAGCTGTCTTCAGACACTCCAGAAGAGGGAGTCAAATCACATTACGGATGGTTGTGAGCCACCATGTGGTTGCTGGGATTTGAACTCCAGACCTTCAGAAGAACAGTCGGGTGCTCTTACCCAATGAGCCATCTCAACAGCCCCTGTTGTTGTTGTTTTGTTTTTGTTTTTTTTCCGAGACAGGGTTTCTCTGCGTAGCCCTGGCTGTCCTGGAACTCACTTTGTAGACCAGGCTGGCCTCGAACTCAGTAATCTGCCTGCCTCTGCCTCCCGAGTGCTGGGATTAAAGGCATGCGCCACCACCACCGCCTGTCTCTAAAATCTTATTTTAAAAATAAAATAAAGGGGCTGGAGAGAGTTCAATTCCCAGCAAGCACATGGTAGCTCACAACCATCTGTAATGGAATCTGATGCCCTCTTTTGGTGTGTTTGAAGAGAGCAACAGTGTACTAACATAAATAAATGAATAAATCTTTAATAAAATAATAAAACAAAACTAATAGAAAATTTAAACTATCAGAAGGCAAGGCTTGGGAAGTAGCGCTAATCAGTAGAGCAGCTCAGCGTAAGCACCAGGCCTGAGCTTCATCCCCAGAGCCTGTGTAACAGACGCAGAAGCACCGATCTGTCTCCCCACAACCTCCCTAGCCTTTTGGAGCTGCTTTTTTCTTTCCTTTTTTTTCCCCCTTGGTTTTCCAAGACAAGGTTTCTCTGTGTACCCCTGGCTGTCCTGGAACTCTGTCTGTGGACCAGGCTAGCTTTGAACTCACACAGATCTACCTGCCTCTGACCCCCGAGTGTATGCCACCATGCCTGGCTGAAACTAATTTTTCTTATAACCTGATGCTAAAAAAAAAAAAAGCCAATATCTCCTGTCATCAACATCATTACCAATCATCTTGGGAAGACCTCTGCTTGTCCTCCTTGACTTGAAATTTTTTTGCTTTTCTTCAAAAAACAAACAAACAAAAAAGTTAAATTGCCAGTCATGGTAGCATACACCTTCAATTCTAGCACACAGTGTCAGCTGAAGCCAGCCTGGTCTACATAGTGAGTTTTAGGAAAGCCAGAGCAATGTAGAGAAATCCTGTCAAGGGGCGAGATGTGTGTGTGTGTGTCTGTGTGTGTGTGTGTGTGTGTGTAAATTTGTTGACTTGACTTATACTGGATGATCTAATGGCCCTGCTACCTACCTGGCTCTCAACATGCACTGTTGCATCTGCCGTAGTATATTTCCCCAGGTACTGGAGCCTGTTTCCATCCTCTCAGAGCACAGTGCTTAATAAAGCCTTGATAAAGGGACCATTCCTGCTAACCTTCTAGAACTGCTGCTCTCCCAAACACCCCACTGACCCTTGTTGAAAACATGATTATTCCATTCCATCACCTCCCACATCCCTCAGTGTAGACACCTGAGGTAATCCCCCACTTCTCAGTAGAGCCTCCCATAACCAGCACCCGCAGAAGAGCAGAACAACCTCCTCACTCATTTCCCTCCAGCTCCTGCTCCTACAGGTTTGCAACTGGGCCACTGTCCCTTCCTTAAGTCAATATTTCCTTTGTGCAGGGATAGAATGTTCTTTCAGGCCAGAGAGGTGTGGTAGTGTAATACAGAACACACAGTGGGCAAACACAAACCAGGCAAAGAGGAACCTCCCTTGGAGCAGCATGCCAAGGAGCAGGCTGCCACTTCCTGCTCAGTAGTCGAGAGAAATGCAGTCCTCCTGTGAGGACTTGCTCAGCTCACAAGCATCAGGTCTCTGAAGACTTCGAGTCCCTCCAAGGATCACTCCCCTAATATTACAGCTTGATAGTATCCAGCTGGTAATGAGGGTCGCGAAAGCAAGGTACCTGCATAGTCCATCTATATTCTACCACTAGGGGAGTGAAAATGAAATGTGTTGCCTACCTGAAAGTCAACATTCAGAGAGCCCTACAAAACAGCTGGGAGTTTTTGAGGAAAATAAAGTTCCTTGATGACTGACTAGGGAAAAGTCCACTGAGAAACCTTTATTTTAAATTTATAGTAAGACAGGGGGTCTGATACTGTATGGTCCCATTACCACAAAGAAACAGTCTATAAGCTGGTAATAACCCCAGTACTCTAGAGGTGGGGGCAGAAAGATCAGAAATCCAAGGTCATCTTTGGCTCTTAACCACTGTCTTAATTAGGGTTACTATTGCTGTGACGAACCACCATGACCAAAGCAACTTGGGAAGGAGAGGGTTTACTTCTTACACTTCCATGTCATAATACATCACTGAAGGAAGCCAGGGCAGGAATTCAAACAGGGCAGGAAGCAGGAGCCCTAGCTGTCCTGTAATCATTATATAGACCAGGTGGACCTCAAACTCACAGAAATCCATAGTGAGACTCTACCCCAACCCCCCAAAAGGCAAGACTTAGTCATCACTGTCCTACTGAGCTACAGATCATCTCACCCCACAGGCCACACTGCTATTTCTAACTTTTCTTTGGGTATCTCACAATGCATCTGTTTTTAGCCCATCACCACGTGATTCCTTCTTAATATCCCATTTTCTTCTAAGATATTTAGATTTTAAGGTTTAAGGTAATTTTCAGGTCTTATGTTTCTTTTACTCCCACACTGAGTTACCTGGAAAGTTTACCATTTTTGCAGCTAGAACACCTCTAACATCCTGTTCCCAAGGCCTTAGTCCATACCTTCACTACCATGTTCCTGGTCCACCGTGCATAGCTCCTAACAGGCTTTTGTGCCTCCAGACTGTCTTCTATTCAAATGAAGAATAGATCATCAGTCTGCCAGCAGCACAGTCCTGCACTCCCAGTTACTCAGGAGGCTGAGGTAGGACAATGACACTTTCAAGGATGCCTGGGCTACAGGGCAAGTTCAAGGCTAATTTGGACTACTGAATAGTCTCAAAATAAAAAAGTCAAAAACAAACAAGAAAACAAAAAAGAAAAAAAGGAAAACCTTGGAAATAGAGACCAATGGCAGAGCACATGCCCAGCAAGCATGAGATTACAAGTTCCACCCCCCAGTGTGGGGAACTAAGGGGAGGAGGCACTATGATCAGATTAGCAGCCCAGAAGCACAGCTCCCAACAGCACATATGCTCCCAACCCACTTCAGCCAGAGGTCGATTTTGGGATATTCAGTCCCTTCTCTGCCTCATTTTCATTAGTGTGTGTGTGTGTCTATATGAGTGTATCTATAACACATGTATATGGGTACCATAGTGCCCAGAAGAGGATATCAGAGCCCCTGGAGCTGGAGTTAACAGGCAAGTGCTGGGGACACAAACTTAGATCCTCTGGAAGAACAAAAGGTGCTCTTGGGGCTGGAAAGATGGCTCAGCGGTTAAGAGCACTGACTGCTCTTCTGAAGGTCCTGAGTTCAAATCCCAGCAACCACATGGTGGCTCACAACCATCCGTAATGAGATCTGATGCCCTCTTCTGGTGTGTCTGAAGACAGCTACAGTGTACTAATAATAATAAATAAATCTTTAAAAAAATAGTGCTCTTAATTGCTGAGCCACCTCTCTAGCCTTATGTTTTTGAGACAGAGCCTGTCACTGAAGCTTACCTTTCGCTGAACTGGCTAGCCATCAAGCCCCAGGGATCTGTCTCTGCACCCCAAATGCTGGGGGGTTACACATATATGCCACCTGAGTGCTAAAGGTCCCAATCTTGTTCCTCATACTTGTGCAGCAAGTACTTTACCCACTGAATCATCTTCCTAATCCTTAGCCTCGCCCCCTTTTACTTATTTTGTGCCCAATCAACATGGAAGTCAGAGGACAACTTGTAGAAAATATTTCTCCTTCTACTACCTGTGTCTCAGGCCTGGAATCAAGTACCTATAATCCATTTTGCATCAGTTTTTTTTTTTTAATTTATGTGTATGAGGGCTTTCCCTGCATGTCTGTCTGTATACTATGTGTGTGCCTAGTGCCCAACGCCCAACGAGATCTAAAGAGAGTATCACATTCCCTGTAGTTGGAGTTACAGTTATAAGCCATAACTTGAGTGCTGGAAATCAAACCCTGGCCCTCTACAAGAAGAGAAAGTCTCTTAATCAATGAGCCCTCTTGTCAGCCCTGCCTGCATCAGCTCTTAGGTTTCTTCTGCTTAGAAGGCTGCCTCTCATTTCCACTTTTTTTCCATTTTTTAGTACTCAGCTCTAAATACCATTTCTGTGATGCTTCCTTTCAACATCTCCTTATACTCACATAATGCCAAACACAAACCACAGTCTAGGTGCTGGAGAGATGGCTCAGCAGTTAAGAACACTACTCCTCTTCCAGAGGGCCTGAGTTCAATTCCCAGCAATCACATGGTGGCTCACAGCCACCTGTAATGGGACCCCATGCCCTCTTCTGGTGTGTCTAAAGACAGCTACAGTGTATTCACATATATTAAATAAATAAATAAATCTTAAAACAAACTAACAAAAACTCCACAGTCTATTTAGCTAGCTGTATACCTTTTCTAGTAGACTGAAACTCTGTTCAGGTTAAATCCTTCAGCATGTCAAACTTAAATTCAGGGTTCCCCAGACACTAAATTAGCTAACTGTTGTATTTAATGAAGCATCCACATGCATATTTTGAAGATTAGATAAAGAAATCCATATTTACCTTATTTAAACATGGAGCAGTGGAAATAAGAAGCCTGGGTTTAATGATATGTTCTGTCACTTAGCTGTGAGCCCTTTAGGCAAAACAATCGCTCATAACCTCTATTTTCTTTATTTGGGGGGCGGGCATTGAGACAGGGTCATGTGGCCCTAGCTGTCCTCACAGAACTTCACTTGCCTCTGCTTCCCAAATTCTGGGATTAAAGGCTTGTGCCACAACTCTTGTCTAACCTCAGCTCTCCTATCATTAAAATTAGGATAGAAAAGTACCTAACGCTAACCTGCAGAATAAGTGAAAACATATTTACCACCTCTGGCACTATGCCCAAAACCCTCACTTTAACCCTAAACACCACAACAAAATTCTACCATATATTTGACATGGAAACTCTATTTCCTTTGTGTGGGTGGTTTTCTTTTTTTTCCAAGACAGGGTTTCTCTGGCTGTCCTGGAACTCTCTTTGTAGATGAGGCCAACCTGGAACTCACAGAGACCCACCTGCCTCTGCCTCCTGAGTGCTGTGATTAAAGGCATGCGCCACCATGACCAATAGAAACCCTATTTTCTAAAGATGGACTGATACATGCCTATCCCACATCTTCTTCTTTTTTTTTTAAGATGTATTTATTTTATATATTTGGGTGCTCTACGTACACCTGCATGCCAGAAGAGGGCATCAGATCCCATTACAGATGGTTATGAGCCACCATGTGGTTGCTGGGAACTGAACTCCGGACCTCTGGAAAGCAGTCAGTGCTCTTAACCATTGAGCCATCTCTCCAGCCCCTATCCCACATCTTCTTAACATATGACAATGACAGTCCTCCTCACTGAGCGGTAGAGTTTTTAAGTTCCCTCCTCTTGACATGAAGGAAAATTCTGTGACTATTTCAACCTAGAGAATACTGCAGAACTAACATGATGTGGCACCCAAGGTTTTATTATAAAAAACACCATGCACTTTCACCAATTTCCATGAGATGTTAACTCTTATACACATCTACCACACCATGACTTAGGTAAAGTCATGGAAAGGTCGCATTCTAGGCCAATCATATAGGGTAAGGTCCAGATGGCAGCCAACATCAACACCCAAGACATGTAAGAAACTTGTAAGGACGAGGTAGGGGAGAGATAGAATTTCACAGTCGGGGCTGGGGAGATGGCTCAGAGGTTAAGAGTACTAACTGAAGCCGGGTGGTGGTGGCACATGCCTTTAATCCCAGCACTTGGGAGGCAGAGGCAGGTGGATTTCTGAGTTCGAGGCCAGCCTGGTCCATAGAGTGAGCTCCAGGTCTGCACAGAGAAACCCTGTCTCGAAAAAACAAAACAAAACAAAAAAGTACTAACTGTTCTTCCAGAGGAGCTGAGTTTAACTCCCAGCACTCATGTGGGGCTCATAACTATCTATCTGTAAGTGCAGTTCCACAGGAGTCATGGTATATAAACATACAGACAGACAAAATATCTATACATGCAAAATACATTTTTTTTAATTTAAAAAAAATATAGGGCTGGAGAGATGGCTCAGCGGTTAAGAGCACTGACTGCTCTTCCAGAGGTCCTGAGTTCAAATCCCAGAAACCACATGGTGGCTCACAACCATCTGTAATGGGCTCTGATACCCTCTTCTGGTGTGTCTGAAGAAAGTGTAATATAAAACAAATAAATAAATCTTAGAAAGAAAGAAAGAAAGAAAGAAAGAAAGAAAGAAAGAAAGAAAGAAAGGAAGAAAGAAAGAAAGAAAGACCGAAGAGACAGATTAGTGGTTAATCTTCCAGAGGTCCTGAGTTCAGCTCCTGCCAACCGTTTACAACCATCTATAATGGGATCTGATTCCGTCTTCTGATTTATATTTATGTAAGTACATTTACATATTTACTTAAATACAGAGCACTCATATACATAAAATACTTGAATAAATAAATCTTAAAAACAAAACAAAAAAAAAACTTTTCCAAAGAAAAGGAAAGAAAAGAAAAATAAAAGAAAAGAAGTACTGACTATTCTTCCAGAGGACCTAGGTCCAATTCCCAGCACCTACATAGTAGCTCATAACTGTCTGTATATAATTTCAGTTCCAGGGGATAGATACCCTCTCCTGCTCTCTGAGCATACCAAACTCGCCACACTTGGTACATAGACATACATGTAGACAAAACACCCATACACATAAAGAATTATAATTTTAAAAACTTAAAGTCTCATATTGTAGCCAGGGTAGCCTCAAATTTATAGCAGTCTGCCTCGGTTTCCTAGTAAAGTGCTGGCAATACATGTGTGAGCTGCACAGCCTACCATGAAGAACCCGGGAAAGACGGAAAAAACATTTGTTGACTTAATAAGTGAAGACCCCAAAGAATGGTAAACAGACCAAGGAGCTAACACAGACCACAGCAGATGAGTTATCCATATGTAAACGACAGAGCAGAAGTCACTCTGTTAAGGAATATCAAGTAAGCCAGGCAGTGGTGGCACACGCCTTTAATCCCGGCAGAGGCAGAGAGGCAGAGGCAGAGGCAGAGAGGCAGAGAGGCAGAGAGGCAGAGAGGCAGAGGCAGAGGCGCAGAGAGGCAGAGAGGCAGAGAGGCAGAGAGGCAGAGAGGCAGAGAGGCAGAGAGGCAGAGAGGCAGAGAGGCAGAGAGAGAGGCAGAGAGGCAGAGAGGCAGAGAGAGAGGCAGAGAGGCAGAGAGGCAGAGAGGCAGAGAGGCAGAGAGGCAGAGAGGCAGAGAGGCAGAGAGGCAGAGAGGCAGAGAGGCAGAGAGGCAGAGAGAGAGGCAGAGAGGCAGAGAGGCAGAGAGGCAGAGAGGCGCAGAGGCAGAGAGGCGCAGAGGCAGAGAGGCGCAGAGGCAGAGAGGCGCAGAGGCAGAGAGGCGCAGAGGCAGAGAGGCGCAGAGGCAGAGAGGCGCAGAGGCAGAGAGGCGCAGAGGCAGAGAGGCGCAGAGGCAGAGGCAGAGGCAGAGGCAGAGGCAGAGGCAGAGGCAGAGGCAGAGGCAGAGGCAGAGGCAGAGGCAGAGGCAGAGGCAGAGGCAGGCAGACCTCTGTGAGTTCCAGGCTATCCTGGTCTACAGACTGAGTTCCAGGACAACCAGGGCTACACAGAGAAAACCTGTCTCAAAAAAAAAAAAAAAAAAAAAAAAAAAGGAGGAAGAGGAAGAAGGCAGGAAGAGGAAGAAGGCAGGGAGGGAGGGAGGGAGGGACAGAGAGAGAGAGAGACAGAGAGAGAACACCAGGCAAAAGATCTTGGAGAAGAGCAAGAGTTTGCTACCAATGAAAAACCAGGATAAAGCCAGGCATGGTGGCACCTGTCTATAAGCACAGCATAGCACATGCCCCTGTGGAGGTAAAAGGACAACTCAGTTGTCTTCTTTACATGGAACCAAACTCAGCTCATCAAGCCTGCACCTGCCAAGCCAGTTCACCCGCCCTGTACAGCAATGTTGAGGGTGTCAGAACCTCAGATGAGACTGCCTCAAAAAGGAGAAGGAAGAGAAACAGAAAGAGTAGGGATAAAGTAGTGCTGGACTTTAACCTTATTCTCAAGTCACACAAGTTAAGGATATTTACCAATGGAACTCAAACATAAGAAGTGGGAAATGGCCTGCCGTGTCCTGTCTTTAGAATGTTAGCTGAAGGCTGACTGCACAGCTAGGGAAGGATGGGAATGCCCATGTCATTTTGTTAAGGAAAAAAGGTGTTTTCATTTAAACCCTAATTGGAAGCCATGCCTTTTCTAAGAGTTATTTTTATTATTGAGATGGGATCATCGCCCCTATGTTGCCCAGGCTGGCCTGAAATTTTCTGGGTTCAATCTTCTGCCTCAGCCTCCATGGTAGCTGGGGATACAAGCATGGGCCATCTCCTGTTTTAAGAATGGACTTCTGGTAATTAATTAGTGCTTTCGATTTCAGTTTTCATGTTGATCCTATTGAGAATCCATCTAATGAAAGCTAACCAAGGATCAAAAGAAGCTAACCTAAAACCCACATCGTTAGAGAAAACCACAAATATAAAGCTCGTCTCAAGGATGGCACACACCTGTAGTCCTAGTCCCAGGAGGCAAAAGCAGGAGGATCTCGAGTTCAAGGCCAGCCTGGGCTATATAACAAGACCACATCTAAAACAAACAGCAACACATCACACGTAAATAGAGCCAGCCACAGTGACATACACCTGTGATTTCTGCACTAGAAGACAAAGGCAGGAAGATTACCTTTCAATATCACTCTTAGCTGTACAGTTACTTTGAGGCCAGCCTAGGCTACAAGGGACCCTGTCGCAAACAAACAGAACCTCACAAATACACACTATACAACACAAATGCTTTAAAATGCAGAAAATATAGAGCTGGATGCAAAAACACATTGCCTTTAACCCCAGCACTTAAGAGGCAGAGGCAGGGGCTGGAGAGATGGCTCAGTGGTTAAAGAGCGCCGACTGCTCTTCCAAAGGTCCAAAGTTCAAATCCCAGCAACCACATGGTGGCTCACAACCATCCGTAACAAAATCTGATGCCCTCTTCTGGGGTGTCTGAAGACAGCTACAGTGTACTTACATATAATAATAAATAAATAAATCTTTAAAAAAAAAAAAAGAGGCAGAGGCAATGAATCTCTGTGAGTTTGAAGCCACCCTGGTCTACATGGCAAGTTCCAGGCCAGCTAGAGTTATATGGAGACCTGGCCTCAAAAAACAAAACAAAAACAAAAAACAAAAAAAAAAAATAACAAAAAGAAAAAGGGCTGGAGAGATGGCTCAGTGGTTAAGAGCACCGACTGCTCTTCCGAAGGTCCTGAGTTCAAATCCCAGCAACCACATGGTGGCTCACAACCACCCGTAATGAGATCTGACGCCTTCTTCTGGTGCATCTGAAGACAGCTACAGTGTACTTGAATATAATAAATAAATCTTAAAAAAAAAAAAGGAAGAAAAGTTCAAGTGGTTGTTGCACATGCCTTTACTCCCCAACACTCAGGAGGCAGAGACAAGCACATATCCGAGTTTAAGGTTTAAGGCTAGTCTTGTCTACAGAGTGAGTTCCAGGAGAGCCAGGACTACACAGAGAGGAACCCTGTTTCGGGGGGGGGGGGGGGGGAAGAGATAGAGAGAGAGAGAAGAATATGAGTATAACCAGAAGAGAGATACAATGTTAGAAGACACAGATAACAGTTAACTATGCCTACTAAAAAGAAGTGAATGCTTCATTTGTGAATGGTGATCATAAGGCAATGAGCCTACATTTTCAAAAGAGGAATGACTTATTATATATGTAAAATTCAAAAAACAGAGTTGTCAAAATAGCACATAAGGTAAGGGGCACAGAAAATGTAGCCTCACCATTTAGTCATATGCTACTACTAGCACTCATCTCTACCATGTTGAGCACAACAATCCCATAAAGCATTTAAGCCTCCAAGTTATCACTCACCTACTGTTGATCTAGAGAGGTAAGGTGGTGAATAAGACAAAGGCCCTACTTTCCAAGAGCTTACACTAAAAGCTGGTATCACAAAGACGCATTTGTGGCTCAGGTCCTAGTCTGTCAGACTCCAGAGCCTGCACTTTATCTTTCAACCATATCACTTCTCGCTGGAGGGGGATGGGAGCACGATTCTTCCTCAAAGTACAGAACCACACATGCAGGCTAATAGAATTGCTAGAGCAAGGAATTATTTCTCTCTGTTAGTGGTCCAGCGCCTTTCCCCAATTCCCAAGACTAAAGACTATGATATAAGCATTTAACATACAATACTAACAATTTCCAACTTCTTTCCCTAAAGTCTCAGGGTAAAGCTTACAGAGGGTGGGATACACAGTAGATATCCATGATATTCATGAATACTCAATGAAGTTCATGAAGGTGAAAGCTTAGTATTACACTAAGAAGTAAATAAAAGACAGGGGGAGAGTCTGAACCTCGACTTTGAGACAAATTTATGTATCCCTGGATGACCTTGAACTATCTATATAGCTAAGGATGACTCTGAATGCCTGATCCCCTGCCTCCACTGGGATTACAGGCAGATACCACCATATCTGTAGCACCATATATGATGCTAAAGATCAAATACAGGGCTTCATTCATACTAGACAACCAACCTACAAACTAAGCTACATCCCCAGGCCTGGAATCTGCTTTTTAAGGACAAATATAGGAAGAAAATGAGCCTGGTGTGGCGGTGCACACCTTTGATCCCAGCACTGGGGAGGCAAAGGCAGGCAAAGCTCTATGAGTTCCAGGCCGGCCTGATCTACAGATCAAGTTTCAGGGCAGCCAGTGCTATATAAAAGAGACCGTGTCGTCTCCAAAAAAGGAAAATGGGAAGCTTACCCTGAGAATATAACTCAATGGTAGAGCTTGCCTACCATATGAGAGTCCCTAGGTTTGACTCCAAGCACTACATTAAAAGGAAAGAGTGGAAACAAGAATGAGGAAAAACATAAATATACTTGCTTTTGTTGTTTTGCAGAGCTGGTATTGAACACAGAGCCTTGTACATAGAAGGAAATTAAGCCACATCTCCAATACTTTGAATATACTTGCTGACAGGACAATACAAAACACTGTCAAAAAGAGGACTGGTGGTACGCATTTGTATCTCAGCACTTGGAAAGGAGAGGCAGGAAGATGCTGGGTTCTAGGCTTCTCAGCAAGCATTATGGGAAAGGGGGAGAAACTATGGGAGAGAGGGAAAAATGGGGTTTTAGAACTAGATAGAGTTAACTAGATGATGGCTGTGTCACAGTGTTTCTATGAAAAATCACTTAACCTCTAAACCTTATTTACACATATGTAAAACAAAATTAACCTACAGTTGACTGCCATGGTTACAGTGTTTATTAGGGAAAAGAGATTCAACAATATTACTGCAAATAGAAGCCACACTCCTGTGTCTAACTTCTCCCACCTAGCTGTCCTGTACGGATTTCCTGTCCGAGTTTGTGTTATATGCAATGACAAACAGGATCTTTATTTCTTCTGTGTACCACCCTTTGTGCTAGTCCCACTTCCTTATGACAGTCTGAGCCCATGAATGGCTGCTATGGAAAATTACTGCTGTTACCCGCTGAATAACAGGCAGAGTCTGGAGAACACGCTGATGAATCTTATGTTAAGTCACCAAATCTACAAGGTTTTGGGCTTCTGCCATATCTTCATTGAGAACAAAGAAGAAATAAGGAGAAAACACAAACAGAGAACATTTTGTCTGACTCTGAGCCAGCAGGATGCTCTTGCAGTCCCTCCAGGCACAGGAAGACAGCCCTGCAACAGCAGAGTTCTCCTCAGTCTCTTTCTCAGAACTTCCCTCACTTCCATGACATGCTACCCCAGTTCATCCGTCTGTCAATGTGACAAGTTCCCAAATTCACAAAGAAAGAGGGTGAACACATTTTTATGTGGTGGCAACTACTTGCTCACAACCTTCTTCTTGCTAGGAACTAAACAAAAGGTTTACTTTTGTCAACCAGCACTGTACCCAAGCCACATCCAGGACTCCCCACAGTCTTATTAAATTAATGTTGATCCAGGGGTCATATACACCAGCCAAAACACCTCCCCTCTACCATAGACCACACATATCTGTGGTTAAAAAGGACAGGGAGTTGGATGTGTTGACACATGCTTTAATCCCAACATCTACGAGTCAGAGAAACAGAAAGATCACTGAAGACCAGCCTAGTCTACACAGAAAGCTTCGGGCTAGCCAGGGACAAACAACACCAGCAACAATCAGGGGTGGAGCCATAGCTCTACGGTTAAGAATGAATACTGCTCTAGCAGAGAAGTCAAATTTGGTTCTCAGAACCCATAACAATCTCACCGCTGTTCTAACTCCTGGGGATCTAAAGCCATCTTCTGACCTTTGCAGGTCATGCACTCATGAACACACACACATTTAAAAAAATTAAATTTTAAAAGTTTAAAACCAATCAACCAATCAACCAAAAAACCAAGATGAGATAATGATGAAGAAGCTACATTAAGGATTTGGGGACAGCTCAGTAGTGGAGGGAGGCCCTGGGTTCCATATGGAATAATCAACAACAACAGTAGCAGCAGCAGCAGCACACACATAGGTCACGGGGAACAGAGTATGGGAAACTGATCATTAATGCTTGGAGTCAGAAGAAAGCTGGAGGCTAACAGAGGGCTTAAGGGGGAAAAGAACCAGGAACTGTGCGTGCCTGAAAACTCAGTCACCAGCACAGTCAGAAAAGCTACAAAGAAAAAAAGATGAAACTGAAAAGTAGTCCGGTTGAAGATGTGAATTTGGAGGCTTGAGAGCGCACACCTTCAGTTCGGCACTTGGAAAGCAGAAGCAGGCAGAGCTCGGAGTCTGAGGCCAGCCTGGGCTACAAACATGAATTTACCTAGAAAGATTTCTTTTAAGGAACCGGATAGACAGACAGACAGACAGACAGACAGATAATACCCACTCCCCTGTCATCTCTAAAAACTCACCACCAACACCAACAAAAACCTAAACAAAAACAAAAACAAACCCACCATAGCCCATCATAAATTTCCTATGCATCATGAGACGGGAAGACACGGCACAATCTGTCACTGACAAGGAAACTTTAAAGCATCTGTATTTCCTATTACTGCCCTATGAAAGCAGTCGGGACCCACACCTAAATCTCAGGGTAATTTCAGGACCTCTAACCGGAAGCACACGAGGCGACCCCTGCCTACACGTCCGCCTCAGTTTCCCCGCTGCTAACACTCGGCCTAGGCACTGAACCCGAGTCTTCCAGGGGAACAGCTAAGTCGGCTCTGAGGGAGAGTTGCCACCTGCCGAGACGCCCGCCGCTGCGTCAGGCGCAGTTCCTCCGGGTCGCCGGGAGCCGCCGGAGGGGGTGGGTCTGTCACTGTCACGCGCGTCCCGGGTCGCCGTGGGAGCAGCCACGCCGCGGCGGCTCGCCGCCCCCGCCTGAGGCGGCGCCTTCCCCGCCGCCTTCCCCTCAGCCCGTACCCCGCGGCCTCCACTCAAGAGGCAGGTGAGCGTCCCCCTCGCCGGCCCGGAGACTCGGAGACTCGCGCACCGCTCACCTGTCTCGCGGCCACCTCAGCACCTCGGCAGGTCAGGCTAGCAGCTGCCTCCTAGTCGGCGCGCACTGCTGCCCTTCTGCGCACGCGCGGGCCGCAGAGCCGGTGGCCGTGGGGCATGCTGGGGGCTGTAGTTTCGCGGGAAGACTGGCCCATCCCAGGTTCCAGGCGTCCTTTAGAGGTAGGTACCCCAGGCACCCGGTCTGTGATGCAAGCAACTCGTGGTTGTTTGGGAGCAGTCAGGATGGAGTCAGTGCACAAGTCCAGAAACTGGTCTTCTCTTTCAGGCTCACAGAGCTGGCTTCTAGACCAGATTAATCTAGTTTTCCATCAGTCACAGGCCCTGGGGAAAGCAGTAATTGATTGAGGTCATGACTAAGAAGGAAGCGGTGTGTGGAACCTGAGCACCTGCTTTTGAGTCACTCGTAACATTTTGCGCATCCATAAAAACCCGGAACTTACGGTTTCCGTGAGAACTCAATGTGTATGGAAAACGTTTAAACACAGCACCAAAGAACAATCCAGAAAGATGGCAGCTGACACTGTCACTGCTGGCAAGGAATCTAATCTGAACCCGCCCCCCCCCCCTCCCTCATTTCAGAAAGGCTATCAACAGCATTAAAGGGACATCTCAGCCAAATCTGAAAAGACACTGACTGCGACCAACACCGGTTTGAAGTGTTGGTTCGTACTTGTGCCCAGGTCAATGAAGCAAACTCTACAAACCGCAAGGTGGACTCAGTCATGACCTGGCCGTACAATAAACAGCTTACAAAGCACATTAGCAGGTTTTTCACATCACCCAAGCACAGGAATGGGCTGAATGCAGAATGAATGTTATTCTCATTTGTTTCAAAAATTCCTTCCCTGAGAGACTTAAATATTTACCAGATCCTTATAAGGTGCCAATGACGAATCGAAGTACGATCTCAGCAAAGTTCAACCTGGAGAGCCAATGAATCTGTTAGGCTTACTTACAGAGCATAGATGATAGATTGCATACAGGAGCATGGGTAACATGCAGCCATACTGCCGTCTTCACCCGAAATGGAATATGGCTTCCCCACAGCTCAGGAGGACATGGAGCCCCTGAAGCATATATGACCCGGCGCATCCAGAGATTTTTGAGGTCATGTGCAATTAGGGTAGAACTGCCTCCAATGGCTGTGAGGAGCAGCTGTAATCTCAAGTCTGGGGTGGGAAGGGGCAGACAGTTGCCCTCTTCAGTCCCTCCTTCTATGAGGGAACGCCAACAGTCAAAAAAGCCCCACGGTGGTGACTGCTAGCAAACAGGCACGGCTGACTTTCTGACGGAAGTGTTTAGAGAAGGACCCGGATGGAAATAACAGGAGCTAGGAAGTGGTAACATGGAATCTGTGTTGATTACCTAAGTAGTCTGTTTGTCTTTTCAGTCACAGCACCCTTTTAATTTGTGTGACTCATCCCCAGCACACACATTAAAAATTGAAAGATGCATGTGTTTTATTGTATGTGTATTAGTGCTTTGCCCACATGAGTATACATGTACCATGGTGCCTGGCGCTTGAGGAGGCTAGAACTGGAGTTACAGATGGTCCTGAGTCACCACGTGGAAGCTGGGATTGAACTCAGGTCCTCTGTTAAAGCAACAAGTGCTCTTAATCACTAAATCACTGAGCCAACTCTAGCCCCTCAGTTTTTGCGTGTGGTTTTTGTTTTTTTGATTTTTGTTTGTTTTTGTTGTTGTTGTTGTTTGTTTGTTTGTTTGTTTGTTTGTTTTCGAGACAGGGTTTCTCTGTGTAGCCCTGGCTGTCCTGGAACTCACTTTGTAGACCAGGCTGGTCTCGAACTCAGAAATCCACCTGCCTCTGCCTCCCAAGTGCTGGGATTAATGGTGTGTGCCACCACTGCCCGGCTCAGTTTTCATGTTTTAACATGGTCTCTTCACATACCTTTTGCTGACCTGGAGTTCCCTGTGTAAAGCAGGGTGGCCTCAAACTCCCAGAGATTGTTTGCCTTTGCCTTCTAAGTTGCTGAGGTTAAGGGGGTGTGCCATCAAGTCTGCCTTATGAAACATTTATTTCAAAATGCTACGTAAGAACTGTGCAAATATGTTTAGGCTACAGGAAAGGCTGTTAGTCAGAAAGAGGAGAAAGAAAACAAGCACACAAAAAACTGTTTAATGCTCCTAGGACCATCAGTGCCCAGGCAAGGCTCCTTTCAGTTTTAGCAGTGTCAAATACACATAAGACGGGACCTTGTGTA
Source organism: Mus musculus (assembly GCF_000001635.26). NCBI lineage: Eukaryota > Metazoa > Chordata > Mammalia > Rodentia > Muridae > Mus > Mus musculus. Next base: position 80,975,624 of record NC_000081.6, on the reverse strand, counting down.
TTGACATAATTCAGCCAAGCTGCACGTGTGTGAGAAAACTGGCACCTGCCTCATAATGCAAAGTAGGAGAAGCCTCACCAGCTAAAACCAAAGACTGCCATAGAGTTCTTTGAATCAAAAAATGTGCCGTTTCAAGAGCCGACAGAAGCTGGGCATGGGGGTTTAGCCTTTAATCCCAGCACTCAGGAGCAGAGGCAGGCAGAGCTCTGAAGCCAGCTTGGTCAATAGAGTGAGTTCCAGGACAGCCAGAGCTAAGCAGTAAAACCCTGTCTCAAAACAACAACAACAAAGTAAATATGTATTTCTCCTAGGCTGTCTGAGACAGAGCTTCAGTATGCAGCGCAGGCGGTTGTGGAATTTACTATCTTCCTGCCTCAGCACTCTTGAGTGCTGTGATCACAAGCCAAGCTAGAAAAGAATGTGGTGTGTGTGTGTGTGTGTGTGTGTGTGTGTGTGTGTGTGTGTCCAGGTCTCATGTAACCCAGGCTGGCCTCAAACTTTCTTTCTTTGTTTTTGGTTTTTTTTTAAGATTTATTTATTTATTTTATGTATATGAGTACCCTGTAGCTGTACAGATGGTTGTGAGCCATCATATGGTTGCTGGGAATTGAACTCAGGATCTCTGCTCGTTCCAGCCCAAAGATTTATTTATTATTATATGTAAGTACACTGTCGCTGTCTTCAGACACACCAGAAGAGGGTGTCGGATCCCGTTACAGATGGTTGTGAGCCACCATGTGGTTGCTGGGAATTGAACTCAGGACCTCTGGAAGAGCAGTCAGTGTCCTTACCTGCTGAGCCATCGCTGCAGCCCTGCAATGAACATTTTTAAATGAAAAAAAAAAAAAAAAAGGTCTATTATTCTCTTTTTATCCTTGGGAGAAAAACAAGCAACTCATTTACCTAATGAACTATGGGTTAAAATCTTACCTGAACCTTGTCTGGATTTTGTATTACATTTCAGACATATTTACCTATAATCTTATAAACAGCACTATCCTAATTAGAACATTTTAAAGACAGTTGCCTTATTAAAGTTTAAAAGCATGGAAGAGGTATTACAGTCAGAAGTTCAAAAGACTTTTCCCAGTGCCCTCAGGCCACGGCAGTGAAAGGTGAGCACGTGGAGAGGTGGGGGGAGGGGACATCCGAGTGGCAGCTTTGCGAAGCATCTCTTCCTCCAAACCCACCATTAATCTTACTGTTGGATATGATCCATGTATTTTTCAGGGATTCTCGTGTGAAGATTAAGGATGAGGGGGGCTCTGAAGTAGTTCTTAAATTCTTCTGTAAGCTTTGTCCTAGTTGTCACACACAGGTGGTCTCCTGTGATGGCTTTGAAATCGCCAGAGATGTAGCTCAGCTTCTTGAGGTAGGACTTTTCTTTTCCATTTATGCATTAATAATTTTATTTATTTCAGGGTCTAGAGATGTGGCTCAGCGGTTAGGGGCACTGGCTACTCCTCCAGAGGACCCAGGGTTCAATTCTCACAGCTGTCTGTATCTCCCTCAAAGAGGGAGTACCTGACACCCTCAAAGAGATGTGTATGATGGCAAAACACCAATGCACATAAAATAAATAAATTATATATTTAAAAAATTATATTTATTTCAGTCTGTGTTGTGGGGGGTCACATGCCACGGCATGCCTGGAGAGGTCAGAGGACAATGTGTCTGAGTCCTGTTTTCTCCCACCACGTGGAGTCAAAAAATCAAACTCTCGTTGATCTTGGCAACAAGCCCTTCTGTCCACAGAGCCCTCTCAACAGCCTCTTGTGTTTTGGGAAGGAATCACATGTATCCCAGACAGGCTTTGAGCTTATATAGGTGAGACTATATAATCCCTAGGTAGAGGTGAGACTTTCCACGATTGCAAATCACCACCCACTCACCATGAAACTCTTTCCTTCAGAAAACTGGCATATCAGCTTTTAGTTCTAGCACTCGACACTTACACTAGGTAGGGGCAGGTGGATCTCTGTGAGTTTGAGGCCAGACTGGTCTACACAGAGAGTTCAGACAGCCAAAGCCACAGAGTGAGACCCTGTTTAAAATTTTTAAAAGTTGGCTTATCAGAGTTTCTCTGTGAGTATAGCACTTACAAGGTTATTTGTCACACCAGATTCCCAGTGGAGAAACAAAATTCTAATTGACGTCGTCTCTAGTTAGAACTAGCTGAACTTACAAGATAAAAATGTCCATCCACTGGGCTACATCTGCAGAGAAGGTCATACCTTGTAAGTGATGTATGAGAATTGCAGTTATCTTAAAATACATGCCACAGTGACTGCTGCAAAATGCTGTTCTCCAAGCTCACAGCCATTACCATCTTAATCAGGGCAGACGTGAATCAGCTGGGTTAAAGTCATGTACTATCATAGCCGGTTCCCTAATTTTTTTTAAATTATATTTTATCCATTTTGTGCCATGATATGTATGTATTTATGTGTATGTGTGCCAGGGCATGCACATACATGGAGGTCCAAGCCTTTCTTTATGAAGATCCTGGGGATCAAACTTAGGTTGTCAGGCTTGGTAACAAGTCCCTTCACCATTGAGCTATCTCATATGTCCTCCACTCCCAACACACACACACACACACACACACACACACACACACACACACACACACCCTTTGAGACTAAGTCCCTTGTAACTCAGGCTGAGTGTCAAGATTACATGGGTCCCACCAGGCCCAATGTATGCTGTATTTGGGGATCAAACCAGGACTTCTGGCATGCTAGACAAGCGCTCTGTCAACTAAGCTACATTCTGTCTTCTTTGGTTTTTTGCTGGGTTACCCAGGCTGGCTTTGAATGTGCCTTGTAGCTCGAGCAGGCTTGAATAGCCAGATTACAGGGCTCCCTTCATAATCTTAGAGGAAGCCCTGGGTGGTAACGTGCACAGTAGTCGAGATTACTGAGGGAGCTGGGGCAGGATCAGTTGAGCATACAACTGGGAGACTTGCCTTGCCTGGGCAATAGTGAACCCTTCAAGAGGGAGATGAAGTTGGGGGAGTGGGGTAAAAGGATGCAGATATGGTGTTCAATAGGTTTACAAAATGCATCTTTTCTGGGCTGGGGAGATGGCTCATTTGGCAGGGTGCTTGACACACAAACATATGGACCTGAGGTTCAAACCCCCAAACCTACATAAAAAGACAGGCAAAGTAATCTAGTGCTAGGGAGCAGGGACCAGGTGGAGGACCTTGGGCTTCTAGGGCACTACTCTAACCCAATCAGTGAACTCCAGGTTTAAACAGACTGTCTCAGTAAGCTGGAAAGCTGGCGAGACAGCCCAGTAGGCAAAGTACTTGCTATGCTGATAGGGACAGAGAGTCCTTGAGCTCAGAGATATGCACTAGAGAAAGCAGGAATGTTACACAGAGCTGTCTCTTCAGAAGAAAGATGTATAGCCTGTTGTGATGGTTTGTATATGCTTGGCCCAGGGAGTGGAACTATTAGAAGGCGTGGTCCTGTTGGGGTAGGTGTCACTGTGGGTGTGGGCTTTAAGATCCTCATTTTAGCTGCCTGGAAGCCAGTATTCTGCTAGCAGCCTTCAGATGGAAGATGTCGAACTCTCAGTTCCTCCTGCACAATACCTGCCTGGATGCTGCCACGCTCCCACTTTGATGATAATGGACTCAACTGCTGAGCCTGTAAACCAGCTCCAATTAAATGTTGTCCTTATGAGTTGCCTTGGTCATGGTGTCTGTTCACAGCAGAAAACCCTAAGACACCTGTTTTCTGCCCAGAAGACTGGGGATAGATGTGACTAATAGGCTGCACAATGGTATGGCCAGGTCACACCTGGCTCCCTCAGACTCGATGTTTATCTCAGTCATCCTCCCCAGACCCTTTGCTTATCACTGTTCCTCGGAAAGTCAATCTACAGAACCCTCTATATGGGAGAAGTCGTGTGCACTTTACAAACAGGACCAGAGATGTTTTATAGCCTGGTGGCCTTTGTACTATTTGTATGATTGAGACACCAGCTCCTTGCCCAGACCCTTAAGACTTCACATGTACTTTACAAAGAGCGTTGGTGTAGTTATGCCTTAAACATTATTGTGTACATGGGACTGAATTATCACCAAGAAACTTTTTCTAAATTGTGCTGTTCTTAAATATGCCTAAGTTAACTGCCTGGTGTCAGATGCGAGAAGCCTGAACCAACACCAGCTACTGAGTCATGCTACACTGGACTTGTTCTTGACTCATGGGGATCAACACTGTTGGCCATGGTGTTTGCAGAGACCCCCACACTATGCAAGTACAAAGATCTGCAGTTTGACCCTCAGCAACCACAAAAGAGCCAGGCACAGAAGTGTGAACTTGGGAATGCCAGGACCACAGGAAGATAGAGACAGGAGATCCTGGAGGCCTACTAGAGAGTCTACTAAGTGGAAAGGACAGGTGTTGGGCTCAATGAGACTGTCTCAAAACCAAGGTGGGCAAGGGATGAGGATGCCCAGTGTGAAGCCCTTAATCCCAGCACTTGGGAGGCAGAGGCAGGTGGATCTGAGTTCAAGGCCAGGTCTAGAGTGAGTTCCAGGACAGCCAGGGCCACACAGTGACCCTCTCTTGAAATACCAAAAAAAAAAAAAAAAAAAAAAAAAGTAAAAGACACCCAGTGTCAATCACTGACATTTGACAGATGCTCTGCACCTCTGGCTTTGCTGCAGGATTCCTTTACTGAAGGAGGGCCAAGTCAGCATGGTACCACTGAGACAGATTTTTTTTTTTTTTTAAACACTGATTATCTCAATCTGTACACTATGTAGTCTGTGGGAATTATCTCCACGGCAATCCTCCTGCCTCAGCCTCCTTAGTGCTGGGATATTAAGACAAGTTGAGATTCTGGATACCTACGAGCACAGACTTAGACAAACACTCCTGACAACAACATTGTCTTTAGCTCCTTCCTAGACAGAGGTTGGGGTTGTAGGTCACTCTTGCTGGATCAGTCTACCAAACAGCACACCTGTCACCTCCACACCCTGGAGGCTGAGGTACATTTCAAGGCCAGCATGGAGAAGTCCACATACACTAAGACCTCAAAAGATGCTGGAGTCTTAAAGTCAGAGGTTTCTCTTTGGATCCAATCAAGATTGAACAAATACTGAATGTGGCATATTATCAGGTGACCTTTCAGGACACTACTACCATGTTTCCTGGCTGCTACGGAGTTTAAGGTTTGTTTACATTTATCCTTGCCAGATGAAATCTCAGTTGTTACCAAGTTGCTTAATTCTCCTAGTTCTTGTCAACTAAAAATCTGATCAACAGAATCTTCATGTCTGTTTTGTGGCAGTCTCTGGACTGCCCTGAAACTGTGTATGTTGGTCTGTGTACCAGACTCTCATCTGCAGAGATCTACAGAGCTCTGGCCGGGCAGGGGTGGCCAAAGAGTTGGGCTTTCTGAAGGGGACGGGGGACTAGGAGCAAAGGTTGGGGCCACCTAGTGTAAGTGACCACGGCAGGCTTGGGCAGCTTCTAGCGGTTATGTGCTACCACAACAGCTTTGCTCACTTAAACCACTTCACTATTATTGGTGGAGGTCAGAGAACAAGTTTGTGGATTCCCCCCACCCCCAACACAACAGGCCCTTACTAGTTGAGCCATCTTGCCAGCCCTTCAATTCCACACACACCAACACACCAAAATACACAGCCCAAGGCAAGGCGAATGTTCCTCTTCCGGCTGGTCTTGGTCTTTTCATAACTCACCTTTTGACTAGCTTGTCCAAATAGCTACCTATCTACTTAACAAGGCTAAGAGGCTGGGAGGTTCCATAATGCAATCAGTTTACCCAGTTAGCATTGTCCTGAGAAGGCAACCTCTGTAAAAGATGGAATAGGCACCTGAGGGACCCAACAATATCCATCCTTAGCTACAAACGTCAGGTTAAATATTATTTAACCTGGGCAGAAAGAATTGAAATCAAGGGATCTGATGATGTGACTCATGAATCCAGGAATTTCTTGCTACTTTACAATCAAGTAAATACTTGAAAAGGACTACAGGAAGAGTCTAGCCTAGTGTGTGGCAAAGTGTACCTGCATAGGACTCAGTAAACAACACTAGGCATTTGACTGTATTACTAATACAGTTTGTTAGGGGATCTTGGACCAGAAGTTACTGTCAAGTGTTATGAGCACATAACAATGTTTGATAGGTGAACTGAACTCATTTCCTTATGGTGACACAATCTCACTGTAAGTGAGGAAACATTGTAGACTCAAGGCATCTGGAAAATAAGTATGAGCTACATTATTCTGCAAGATTATGTTGCTGTAAAAAATATAAAACAGCCAGGCATGGTGGAGCACACCTTTAATCCTGCCACTGGGGAGATGAGGCAGATTTCTGTGTTCCAGGTCAGCCAATGATACACATTGAGACTCTGTCTCAACAACAAAAGACTGGAGAAAACAAGAAAGCACGGCTATCTGTTGTGAACCCCAAGCAAGAGAACTTAATGTACATTCTTTTTGTTTGTTTTTAAAGATTCATTTATTTTATGTATATGAATACACTGTAGCTGTCTTCATGCACCAGAAGAGGGCATCAGATCTCATTACAGATGGTTGTGAGCCACCATGTGGTTGCTGGGATTTGAACTCAGGACCTTTGGAAGAGCAGTCAGTGCCATGTCCCCAGCCTCTGTTTGTTTGTTTGTTGAGACAGGGTTTCTCTGTGTAGCTCTGGCTGTCCTGGAACTTGTTTTGTAGACCAGGCTGGCCTTGAACTCAGAGATCTGCCTGCCTCTGCCTCCTGAGTGTGTAAAGGAGTGCCGCAGAACACAGTAGTAACTCTAACACTGTAATCAGCAAGCTCTAATCACTGTAACCGGGTTCTCCTCAGCTCTCCTACTCTACAGACACAGCTCTGCTTTCACCGCCATCTCATTCCCATAGGGCTTTAGCAGGGGGCGCACTTCCTCTTCCAGGAATCTGTGGACCTGCCAGGGAAGAGCAAACACAAGACGAAGGAAGGGAATGTTAATACCTTCTTCAAACCACTCCCAGCACCAAGACCTAGCATGCTAAAGCTTCCTCCGCTGAGCGTGTGCTGTTAGCTATGTCTCCCAGAAAGAAACACGTCAACCCAGCACATGCATAAAGACCATCATGCAGAGGCAGGCCACCTTCTCTTCAGTTCCTCTCAAGTCTGCCAGACACCCACATTGAAGTCGTACATCCCCCCACTCTCAGCTCTAGGCTCATCTGATCAGTCTCCAAGGGACTAATTTTTTCAACCTTGCCTGTACTGACCACTGCCTTGGCTCGAAGACCCCATGATCTCTATCTTACTCAAGCTTACGTCTGTGTGCCTGTGTGCGGCTGTCAGTGGAGCTGAACAATGCCCTGAATCCTCTGGAGCTGGAGCTAGAAGGAACTTGGGCTTTTGTGGTGTGAGTCCTTGCAGCCTAAACATTTTGTTCCTTGCAAATTAAAGCACAGTTTTGATCTTTGAGAAAAGTAATGAGTAACTCTTCATTTCAGAAAGCTGGATGAAAGCGCACCACCGATGTCTGACTGGCTGCCATGCTTCAAGCATTCTGATCTTGAGGATACCACAGGGAAGCATAACTCTTGCATCCTTGGGGTAGGGGGATCTCTACTCCTTTGTTTGTTTTAAGACGATCTTTCTATGGATGCATGCAACCTCGGCTGGCTTAGAACTCACTATGTAATCTGGGCTGGAGTTAAAGGCCAGAGCCACCACGGCCAGACTCTACTATACTCGCTCGCCTGTCCAGGTGACCCCGCCCACACGCCTCCCACACTCCAGAGGCTCAGGCTCTGCATCAGCAGCACAGACACAGACTCCTCAGAGCGTCCTGCTGGACATTACCTGCTGGGGTGCTCGGCCAGTGAAAGAAGAGGGGTCCAGCAAGTGCTCCAGCTGTGAGTGGATGGGGCTGAAGTAGGCATCTGCCCGGATGCGCTCTATAAGGTCATTGTCACCTCCTTCCTGCTTGACCACAGCAGCTGCCTGCTGGGAAAGCACTCTAATTTTCTCATGGCAGTCCTGGGGAGAGGGAGACAGTGTCAGCTCATCATTGCCTGTGTAGACCTTACAGTCAGACATCGCCTCAGAACCTGCCCTGCTGTGCAGGCGATTCTACAGCACCTCCTCCATGACCTCCCCTCCGAGCACAGCTTAGGGACACTGGGGTAGATGGTCCTCCCCCAGAACACCTTATGAAGGAGGCTCTTGCCTCTTCCTTTCCAATAGAAGATGCAGACCTTAGGACATCCCTTATGATTCAGGTTTTTTAGAGACAGAGTCTCTCTCTGTAGACCAGGCTGGCCTTGAACTCTCAGATCCACCTGCTTCTGCATCCTGAGTGCTGGGATTAAAGATGTGTGCCACGATCCCAGTTTGGTTCACCATTGAGATTCAAAATTGGCATACCTGTCGGCTGCCCCCGGCTTTCACCATTGCCATGATGATGTTCTCTGTGGCCATGAAAGGCAGCTCTTGCCGAATGCGCCGTTCAATTACCTAGAAAGGCCAAGGCAGATGTCTCAACATTAAGAAGCCAGAGCAGGTCACAGAAATGCATCATGGGGCCGTGAAGTGGCCCTGTTCACAGATGGGTAACTTGGTCCTTTATCAGCACTGTTTGTTTTCCTACATATCCAGAGTCTCTCCTTCTCTTCCTTTCTCATGAGTAAACTTTCAGAAGCAGCTTCCTGGCCAATCCCTAACCCTACACGTTTGGGCTGCTGAGCTGGCTCAGTGGTTATGAGGACCTGGGTTTGGTTCCCAACACAGATATGGCTGCTCACAATCACCTGTAACTCCAGTCCCCAGGGATCGGTCACCTTTTTCTGGTTTTTCATGGGCACTATACATATATAATATACATACATACATGCAGACAAAATATGTACACATCAAATACCCTCCCTCCACTTGTTTAGTTTCAGTGTCCCGATTCAACGATTACATCGTGAAGATGAATCCACCTGGTTCAGGTACCTAAAGCAAAGCAACTGACCGGGTATGGTGCTGCACACCTTTAATCCCAGCACTCGGGGGGCAGAGGCAGTTGGATCTCAGTGAGTTTGAGACCAGCCTGGTGAGTTCTAGGGCAGCCAGGGCTACACAGAGAAAGCTTGTCTCGAAAAACAAACAAATAAAACAAAAAAAGAAAGAAAAGAAACCCACTTACAAAACACCAACAAAAACAAGACAACCGCCTCCACTTTCTCAGCCTGGCTCCCTGCGGTGCTCACAGTCAAGACAATTCAGTGTTTTTCCCGAAGTCTGTATGCACGTCTGTCTGTCAGTTCCACAGATCTGGCTCCCTATGCTATGCCTTGAACTCTAGGATGAGGTCTGGGTAGAAGAACTCTGACCGGGCTGGGCCCATAGCACCCAATACGCTCACTCCAGCACTCCCCTTCCCATATCCAGAGGCCTCTTACTTTGGGGTACACCACCAATCCTTCAGAAATGTTCTGTAGGGTGTTTAATATAGTATCTGCAGTGAGAAACGCTTCAGCCAAACAGATCCGTCTACAAAACAAATGCACTCAGTTAATCAAATGCCAGAGACCTGGGGAATGCCCCAAGCAACTGCTCTACCGGGCAGTTTCCTTCAGTCCCAAGACTTCACACACCATAACACCCTCACAACCCTTACCTCCTCCACTTCTAGCTGCAGACGTCATAACCAGCACTCCACCTCAGACTCCAGTGTGAGGCCAGCCGTTCCCTCACTGCTCTTGCTCACTACCACCAATGTGCTCTCCCTACAGTGGGTAGAGCAGCTCGGCAGGTGGCCAGCTGGCTAACCTTACTTACATCCACCTGCATGGCCACCGGGCTCAGGTGGGCTTGGGCTGCTAAAGGCTCGTTCAGTGGCCCTGCAATGAAGCTGAGGGGTTTCATCAGGCAAACTAAATCAGTCACATCCTCTAGCAGAGCCCTCTGCATCTGAGCACTTAGCACTCACCCATGGCTTCAATCAGCCATGATCTGTATGTCTGGAGAATAAACTGCTTCAGTAGTTAGTTTCTTTTCTATCCCTAAGTGATAGTAACAGAGCGTTCACCCAGCATTCTATCCCTAAGTGATAGTAACAGAGCGTTCACCCAGCATTCTATCCCTAAGTGATAGTAACAGAGCGTTCACCCAGCATTCTATCCCTAAGTGATAGTAACAGAGCGTTCACCCAGCATTCTATCCCTAAGTGATAGTAACAGAGCGTTCACCCAGCATTCTATCCCTAAGTGATAGTAACAGAGCGTTCACCCAGCATTCTATCCCTAAGTGATAGTAACAGAGCGTTCACCCAGCATTCTATCCCTAAGTGATAGTAACAGAGCGTTCACCCAGCATTCTATCCCTAAGTGATAGTAACAGAGCGTTCACCCAGCATTCTATCCCTAAGTGATAGTAACAGAGCGTTCACCCAGCATTCTATCCCTAAGTGATAGTAACAGAGCGTTCACCCAGCATTCTATCCCTAAGTGATAGTAACAGAGCGTTCACCCAGCATTCTATCCCTAAGTGATAGTAACAGAGCGTTCACCCAGCATTCTATCCCTAAGTGATAGTAACAGAGCGTTCACCCAGCATTCTATCCCTAAGTGATAGTAACAGAGCGTTCACCCAGCATTCTATCCCTAAGTGATAGTAACAGAGCGTTCACCCAGCATTCTATCCCTAAGTGATAGTAACAGAGCATTCACCCAGCATTGCAGTACCAGGTGTGATATACAATCTAGAGAGCGTTTAAAATATGAGAGAGGCTTAGCAGTTGAGACCAATGGTTGCTCTTATAAGATCCTGGGTTCAGGTTCCCAGAACCCACATGGCCGGCTTCCAACCACCCACAACTCTAACTCCAGGGAATCCAATGTCCTCTTCTGACCTCTCTGGGTACCAAGCAAGCATTGTACACAGATAGGAAAAACACTCATACACATAAAATAACCTAAATTATGAAAACAATAGACAGGAAGACATGAACAAACAGGTTTTCGTAGCAAATCTAGACTCCTTTGGGGGCCTTGAGACTCTCCAAACACTATCTGCTCCCTGTGCTCATGCCTTGGCCAAAAGGGCTCCATTCCCCACCTAGTAGGTAGCTCTTTGTTGACCTCCCGCCTCTGTGTCTTTGTGCCTGTCTTGATCATCCTTTATGTTTCTAAACTTCCTCTCTTTTGAAACAGGTTCTCTAAGGCAGGCTGAACACTGACTTCCTTTGAGGATGGCCTTGAACTTCTAATCCTCTTGGCTCTAACTCTGTCCCCGAGAGCTGAAATGACAGGGATGTGGTAGCCCGTCTGGTCTTTTTGCGGTACTGGGGATCGAACCCTGGGCTTTATGCTTATAGGCAAGCATTCTGCAGAGTAAGTTACACATTAGCACTTCCTCACTAAGTCCTAAGCCATCATCCTTATTTGGAAGACTGCCTGGACTCTTCTAACAATCACTATACTAGAGGAACAACCAAGTTCACTGCTCCAGCCCAAGCTTCTTTGAGGGTAAGGAAGCAGACATCTTCAAATACATCTTTTGGCTTCCTTCCTTTACCCTCCTCCCCGTGCTGTGTGCACTGTCCCCATCACTGACCGGTTGGCACTGTCATCCAGAGTACGTTCAAACCACTGCACAGACGCTGTCTGTAGTGGGTCCATGGTAAGGGCCATCAGGTGACGGGCCAGGCTGCAGCAACGTTCGGAGCGCATGGGGTTCCGCTTGTACGGCATCGCACTGGAGCCTGCCCACGTAAGAGGACAAGATGCAAAGGCAGAAAGACATCTGGGATAGCAGGGGCACAAGTACCTGCTAGGCCGGTGCTGAAAAGTCATGGAGGCATCCACACCTCTCCAGCAGCACTGTGTTATGCTGCTCCCGAGCCTCTACTCACCAATCTGCTGTTTCTCAAAGGGCTCCTCCATCTCCTTCAGGTTTGCCAGCAGGCGTATGTCAGTGCAAATCTGTGGAGGCAAAGCGGGTATCATCCCCAGCACTTGGTACCCGGGGAGCCTGGACCAGGCTAGGCTCACATAGGCAATGAGCTCTTATGCCATGCTACTGCTAGGTTCAAGGCCAGCCCTTCCCACCTAGGAGTTCCTGGAGTTTCTACCCAGGCTTCCCTCTGCTCCTGAAAACCTGGGATGACAAATACAAACAACAGAGACTCAGCAGCTGGCTCTGTAGGGAAACTCGCCTGGAATGCACAGGACCCTGGAGTCTAAGCACCACAGAACAGCAACAGAAATGTTTCTGTCAAAAACTGCTTAAGGTATAACAAAGCTCTGTGTGTATCTATAACCTTAGCAGCTGAATAAGTTTGAGGCAAGCCTGGGCTAAGATTCTGACTTGAGGGGAGTGGGGAGATAATGGGGGGGGGGGGATGACAGACCTACTGTGTACAGATATATGTGTGTGTGTGTGTAATGGAAAAACAATATGATTATCTTTTTTTCTTTCTTTAAAAAAGGGTCTCAGCTGGGCAGTGGTGGCACACGCCTTTAATCCCAGCACTTGGGAGGCAGAGGCAGGCGGATTTCTGAGTTCGAGGCCAGCCTGGTCTACAGAGTGAATTCTAGGACAGCCAGGGCTGTACAGAGAAACCCTGTCTCGAAAAACCAAAAAAATAAAAGAAAGGGTTTCAGTGGCTGGAGTGATGGCTCACTGGTTAAGAGCACTGACTGCTCTCCCAGAGGTCCTGAGTTCAATTCCCAGCAACCACATAGTGGCTCACTATGAGAGACACTGAGAGCCTGAGGCTGCCCTGGTCTGTCTGGGGATTCCTTGGCGTTTCCACCCTCCGGCCTGCATGCACACACACAGGCTGTCCCGCTCACCTTGTGCACCGATGCTCCTAAGCTGGCCAGCACAGACAGCACTTCGATGTCCACTTTCCGTGTGTACGTCTGTCCTGTGATGATGAAGGCTCTAGCGTAAACAGAAAAGAGACCAATGCTAAAATATGTGACTGTCAGCTGGGCACGGTGGGGCACGCCCTAACCTCAGTGCTCCGGAGGCACAGGTAAGCAGTTCTCTGTCTAAGGCAGCCTGGTCTACACAGAAAGTAACAGAATAGAAGGACTATATAGAGGCCTTGTCTCCAAAAATAAAAATAAAAAAGTGACTGTGCTATAAACTAACCAAAAATGGATCCTAAACAATGGCTTGGCATCCTAGAACACTCGTTAAGAGGAGCTCAGAGGATCTGACTGGCAACTAGCTTCTGAAACAAGCTGTTTCCCTGTTTCCCAAGCTGCTCTGGTCTAAGGAAGAATAGAACCTAAATGCCCATGCCCCCTGCAGTGCCCTGAGGTGCGGTTGGGGGAGGGGAATCATGGAAGAGCCTTGGGGTCTCAACACAGGCACACTGAGGGATCCCAGGAAACAAAGAAAGCCAGCAACATATCCAGGCGCTGTGACCTCGGACTGCAATTCTAGCAATGGGTGCTGAGGCACAAGGACTCTGGTGCGTTCAAGCTCAGTCTGGGTGACACTGAGTTTCCTGGACTACAAAGTGGAACTTTATCTCAAACAAACCCACAATAGCAATATGCATAAAGCACTCAGGAAACCAAGGGGCTGGAGAGATGGCTCAGCTGTTAAGAGCATGGCTGTCCTGGAACTCAGAGAGCTGCCTGCTTCAGCTAGGATTAAAGGTGAGTGCCACTGCCTGTCTTCATTTGTTGTTCTTGAGGAGGACCTGGGCTTGATACCCAGCATCCACATGGCTGCTCACAGCTGTCTGTCATGCCAGTTCCAGAGGACCTGACACTCTCTTCTGGCTTCCACACACAGACACACTCATATGTATATGTACAAAATTAAAAAAAAAAAAAAAACTAAAGAGAGAAAGAACAGGAGAAATAGCTTGTCAGTAAGTGTACGTGGCTGTACTCGCAGAGGATCTGGGTTCCATTCCTAGCACATACACAGTGGTTCACAACCATCCATAACTTCACCTCCAGGGGATCCAAAGCCCTCTTCTGGCTTCTGTGGGCACCAGCCACAAGCACCAATGTGGTACCCAGGCTGCATACCGGTAAAGCACCATACATACACAAAACACAAATGTGGCACACAGGCATGCACTCAAGTAAAATACTCAAATATGCACACACAAAAAGAAGAGAAGGAAGAGGAAGAGGAGGAAGAAGAAGAGGAGAGAGTGGAATCTAGAGGCCTGTCATTAACAGGGACCCAGCATTTCCCCCAGGAATGTACCTTTTAAACCCTGCCTTTTCTGTCACCATCTTGTCCAGCTGCTCCACCTTTGAGAAAGACAAGACACATCCTGTTAGAAATATAGGTGTTCACCAGGCATGGTGGTGCATGCCTTTAATCTTAGCACTCAGGAGGCAGAGACAGGTGTATCTTTGTGAGTTCAAGGTCAGCCTAGTATACAAAGTGAGTTCCAGGACAGCCAGGACTTTGTTATACACACACACACACACACACACACACACACACACACACACACACACACACACACACACAAAAACACCAAACCCCAAAATACAGGTGTTCAAAAGCCTGGTTCAAACGCCTTTAATCCCAGCATTTGAGAAGCAGAGGCAGGTGGTTCTCTGAGTCTGAGGTCAGCCTGGTCTACAAAGCAAGTTCCAGGACAGCCAGGGCTACACAAAGAAACCTATCTCAAACAAACAAAAACCCCTTTGCTGGCTCTAATTCTGGAGGAGCTGGGTTCAATTCCCAGTACCGACATGGCAGTTCAACTGTCTGCAACTCCAGTTCCAGGGGAGTCTGACTCCCTCACACCTATGCACATTAAATTAAATTAAAAGAAAAAAAAACAAAAAACAAACAAACAAACAAAAAAAACAAGAAATGTAAGTGCTCAGTCTAAGTGTGTTCCACTGGTCATGCTGCAGGGTCTGGATCAATCAAGTCAGAGGCAGCCTTCCTTGTCTGTGGGTTGGCACCACTGAACTGAGCTAGAACACAACTCACGAGTGAGGAAACAGGAGAGTTTACAGGATGGTTTGCATGTGGGTCCTGGAACTAACTCAAGCGTCCATTTTGCTGGTCCCTTGGGATACCTTCTGGTGATCCCCCTCGAAGAGCTGCAGGAAGCTGGCCTGCGTGCCAGTGGTGCCCTTTACTCCTCGGAAGCGCAGCTCATCCCGGACACGCTTCAAGTTCTGGAGATCCATGCAGAGATCTTGAATCCAAAGGCAGCATCGTTTCCCAACCGTGGTCAGCTGAGCAGGCCTGAAGGGAGCACAAAGAACAGAGGTCCGAGGCTGAGGCCTACCTCATCTGACAGCCACCATCCCAGTAGGAAAGACAAAACAATTGCTAAAAGCCAGAGCCAAGAAGGGTAAAGGCATCACTGCTGTCACAGACTAACTATAAAGGCCGCCAGCATAGTTCTTTCCCGGAAAGCTTTTCAATAGCTTGGTAGCACTGGGCTGTAAATCCCAGCACTCAAGGCTAAGGCTGAGAGGTTAGGGGCCAGCATAGGCTCCTCAGGGAAACACTACCTTTAAACAAAACAAATCATGGGCTGGCAAGATGGTTCAGTGGGCAAAGGTGCTTGCTGCCAAGTCTGATGACCTGAGTTTGGTCTCCATAACCCACATGGTGGAAATGAGAGAACCAAGAGTCCTGCAAACTGCCCTCTGACTTCCACCCATATGCCAGGGCACACTCTGCCCAAATGCAAATTGAGAGAGTATTTTTTTTTAAGTGATTTATTTTATGTACTTGATTACACTGTTGGTGTCTTCAGACACACCAAAAGAGGGCATCAGATTCTATTACAGATGGTTGTGAGCCACCATTTGCTTGCTGGGAATTGAATTTAGAAAGTCTGCAAGAGCAGCCAATGCTCTTTCTTAATCGCTGAGCTATCTCTCCAGCCCCAAGAGTATGTCTCTTTTAAAAGAGCTTCTTTCTTCCTTCGAGATACTGAGATGAGACTCAGGACCTCATACATCCTAAACAAACTCCATTACTGAGTTCTAGCCGTAGCCCCAGAGTTATCCCAGTCAAGGGCTGGGTTTTGTTGATGGCTATATTTCCAGATGCTGACAAGAAATGCTTAGGCACCCATGACACAAACATCTGCAAATGTGGGATGTGTGTTCTTGGTACTGAAAATACAACAGCAAACAGATCAGCGAGCTCCCCGTCCACAGAGCTTACAACCAAGTGAACAAACAGAAACAGCACGGCTGGCACGACAAGTCAGCAGCCCAAGCACCCGAGGCCAAGCCACCAACCCTTGTCTTCTGCCCCCACACAGGTGCTGTGGCCCACGGACTTACAAATGCTTCACATGCAGACACAGAAAAGAAAAAACACACAAAAAGAAACAAAACAGTTTGTTTGTTTTCCAAGACTCAGTTTCTCTGTGTAGCTCTGGCTGTCCTTGAACTCAGATACACCTGCCTGTGACTCCCGAGGGCTGGGATTAAAGGTGTGCGCCACCATGCCTGGCTGGCAACTATTGATGTTTTAAATGGACATCGTGGCAGACGTCTCTAGACTGGGGGTAAGGAACTGACTGGCCTTTTGAGAAACAAAAACCCAAGGATGAACCAGTCACAATATTGAGAAACACCCAAGATACCCATAACAGCAAATGTCTGTTTCTAGACCGAAGCCTAATGGGTCGATCCATTTTTTGTTCTTTAAAGCAAGAAGAAAACAGGCTTATTGCCCATAGCTGCAAGGGGCAGTAATGATAGCACAGCCCACCAGGGTCTGTTTCTTAACAGAAAACACAAAGAATAAGCTGCAACAGTGTACAAGCTCTATATATACACTCTAGATGGCAAATGGAATCTTGCCAGACTAGCAGCCGGCAACATCCAGCCAAGTGACGGTATAGAGGACACACACATCACACATCCCTAAACAAGACTTCCATGCAGACTGACTTCTGCTCAGAGTGGTCTGTGTGGGCATGTTCACTGCAGTGCTATTCATGACGGCTGTAGAATGTCCACCCAAATGCTCAGATGTTTGCCTAAGGGGCAAACAAAATGAGGCTTATCTATGAAAAGGGATGCTTCCAGCTATAAGAAATGAATTCCAGACACATGCTGCACTATGAATATTTGATACATTTTACAGGAAGGATGTTGTCCATAAAAGGCCAGATAACTGTATGTGACTTCATTTGGACAAATCTACAGATAAAAATAGCTTTGTGTTTGTCAGAAGCAGGGAGGGGTGGTAAAAAGTGATTCCTGATGGTGATATATGAAATTAAGGTGCTAATTATCACACTATGTAAATATATTAAAAACAGTTTGGTATTCCAAAGATGATACAACTTTTAAGGATTTATTTATTAACTATAAAAATGCTTTAACAGCCAGGCGTGGTGGTGCATGCCTTTAATGGGAGGCAAAGGCAGGCGGATTTCTGAGTTCGAGGCCAGCCCGGTCTACAGAGTGAGTTCCAGGACAGCCAGGGCTACACAGAGAAACCCTGTCTCAACCCCCGCTCCCCCAAAATGCTTTAACATCCTAAAATCAAAACCATAGGGCTGAACTGGGTATGGTGGTGCACACTTTGACCCCAAAGTTCATCTCTGGGAAGCAGAGACAGGCAGACTTCTTCAAATTTGAGGCTAGTCTGGTCCATACAAGAATTCCAAGCTGGGGGCTGGAGAAATGGTTCAGCGGTTAAAAGCACTGACTGCTCTTCCGAAGGTCCTGAGTTCAAATCCCAGAAACTACATGGTGGCTCACAACCACCTGTAATGAGATCTGATGCCCTCTTCTGGTGTGTCTGAAGATAGCTAAGGTGTACTAACATATAATAAATAAATAAATCTTAAAAAAAAAAAAAAAAAAAGAATTCCAAGCCAGCCAAAGCTACACAGTGAGAAAATTCACACACAAAACAAAACCAAAAACACAGAAACTAAAGAGTTGTAAGTGTAGCTCTAAGGGAGAGCTCTTGTCAGAACATATATAGACTAGAAAGGGGATACTTAATTATTACGACCTAACCAGGGTAATCAAATTAACAAGGCGATACTCTTTCTAGCAATCTTTGTGCAATTTTTTTCTTCTTTTAAGAAAGGTATGTGCATCCTTGACTATCCTTGAACCCATTACATAGACCAGGTTGGACCTGAACTCACAGAATTCCACCTGCCTTGGCTTCCGGATGCTGGAATTAAAGGTGTGCATCACTACACTTGGTCTCTGTGTTATTTAGGCTCTCTTTCTCCCATAACATAAACCTAAGCATGCTTCCATATTCTTATAAGCAACATTTTAATGGCTGGTTATCACTCCACCCTCTGGGCATACTGTACTTTATTTAACTATGCTTGCCAGCCCAGTCATCTAGACCATTTTCAGTGCTATTATAAACAACATCCCAACCAAGATTCCTACACACAAGCTTTCCCTTGAATTTGGACCACTTCCCTGGGCTAGACTCTTAAGAAAGGAATAAAAAGGAGTGTGCGGAGACTGGAGCGCCGGCCTGGCTCCATCCCAAATGGCGGCTCCTAACTCTCCATAACTCCAGTTAGAGGGAATTTTTCTGGTCTCCTTGGGCATCAGACATGCAAGTGGTGCATATGAATACATACATGTAGACAAACTCCCACACACTAAAAAAAAAGAGTAAGTGATTTCTTTGGTCTTGATAAATATAAACAGCTAATTACTGGGCCAATGAGGTAGCTCAATTGGTAAAGGTATTGCCTGCCTAGCCTGATGACCCGAGTTCAATCCCCGGGACCACATCATAGAAGGAAAAGAACGGACTCTGACAAGAGAGTTGTCCTGTGACCCTTACCTGTGCACTGTCAGGTGTGTGCACACAAATGTAGTTATTAAAAAGTGGTATTTTAGCCGGGCGAGGTGGCCCACGCCTTTAATCTCAGCACTCGGGAGGCAGAGACAGGCGGATTTCTGAGTTTGAGGCCAGCCTGGTCTACAAAGTGAGTTCCAGGACAGCCATGGCTACAGAGAGAAACCCTGTCTCGAAAAACCAACAACAACAACAAAAAAAAGTGGTATTTTTCATCATTGAGACAGTCTTGTTATGCTGTTTAGTTCAGAACAGAACTCATGGACTCAGGCTCTCCTCCCACCTCAGGCCATCAAGCGGCTGGGAGACACGTCTCAGTCTCCACACATGGCTTCAACGCAGCTTATTTAAAGAGTACAAGCATGCCTGGCAATCACATTCCCGCTGAGCAATGCCCCCAGTCCCCAGAAAAGTTTCTAATCAGGCCCATTTCTCAGCAGTGTCCCAAGTTATCTGCCATGCTTTAAGATTCTGGCCT
This sequence comes from Mus musculus, assembly GCF_000001635.26. Classification (NCBI taxonomy): domain Eukaryota; kingdom Metazoa; phylum Chordata; class Mammalia; order Rodentia; family Muridae; genus Mus; species Mus musculus. Next base: position 80,956,343 of record NC_000081.6, on the reverse strand, counting down.
CAACACAAACACATATAAATTCAATTCCCCAAAAGCAGTCTCATCACTTACTGAAAGTGTGTGAAACCTAACGTGGGCAGATCAGCACGATCCTTAGCAAAGTCGGCAAGCCTCGAGATCACTCTAGCAAGCTACAAGAAAGATCATGTGGTGGAAAGAGGGTGAATTCAACTGAGTTCTTTATGTAACATCAACTAAACGTTCACACAATTCTACATAGAGTTACATCTTCAGCTCAAGGAGGGCTGCACTTGCGTTTTTCCACCTTTGTATCTCGACGTGCCCTGGCAAGGATCACAGAAGCCAACCTTTGAAAACTGAGTCGACTCTCTAACATGCCACATGCTATTTTTAAGATCACTGCAGAATAACAGGACCGAGTCATGGCCTTACCAACACACTCCCGGCAACACATTTCTGGTTGAACCTGCTACATTTAAAAGGCTCCGCTTTAAGAAGCATTCACTTAGTCTCCCAGACTGGCCTTGAACTCAGATCTCCTGCCTGTTTCCCCACTTACCCTACCTTATGTGTTAACCCAAGAAGGGACAATTAACTCCACGGATGATATACAGGATCCCTGACTTGAGAACATGGCAAGCTTTAGATATCAACACTGTGTAGACTCACTGAAACTGCAGACACCTAACCTGGTAGGAAGCTCCTGACAGCATCTTACCTTTGGCAAAAGTAGGTCAAATGCATTTCTCAGAATAATCAGGTCCTGAAAAAGAAAGAAAATTCAATGGTTTCCACATTGAACAGTGGCAAACAGCAATATTGTAATGATAGTTTCTGGCCATTAGAGTTGGTGTCTGGCTAGCAAGCAGCCTATCTCACCTTTAACTCCTACTCCCAAATACGACAGTGACCCTAATTTCTTACTATCATTTACCTTGTTCTTTTGTAACTCTATGTGACTAAAACTTTGAGGCCTGTCTTCCTTTGTGACTGATTTCCAGGGAGTCATCTATACTGTTCCCTGCACTCACCTACATATATACCATCCAAGAGCCTGGGTACACTGAATATACTCTGGGGACTTGGGGTGCTTCCACCCTGAGGCTGGAACAAGTCCCATATGCATCCCACACCCGTGCTTTGGTGCCTGGGAGGTTTGAGACGTGCATTTGGAGTGGGTGCACTCACTGGTCCTGTGTATGTGCTCAGCCTTGGATGCCAAGAGGCTGCCTAATCCTCATTACCATTTAAAAGCACAAGAGCTGGGCTCAGTCAGCAGTATATTTACCTAGCAGATGTAAGGCCATGGAATTCCACCCCCAGTGCCACATTAACTTGGAATGGTAGCTAACACCTCCAACACCAGCACTTTAGAAGCAGAGGCAGGAGGATCAAGAATTCAAGGTCATTCTTGCCCACAGAGCATGCTCAAGCTAAGGACTAGAATCAGCTACAGGAGAGGCTGTTAGGGAGCGGGGACAACTTACAGAGCAGGAGGACAGGACACTGGATTACTGGGATCCATAAGGAACAATACCTTTATTGTTCACAGTGTGGTGGCTACACTGACTGAGAACTTGTGTAAGTCCATGGGCTTTTACATTTCTTACATGGCACATTCCATCAGTAGTCTCTACTTTTCCTCATCCAACATCCATCCATCCATCCATCCATCCATCCATCCATCCATTGTATTTTCTCCCTGAACATTTATATAAGCAATTTATCTCTGGCTGTTATGGAACTTAGTATGTAGACCAGGCTGGCTTTGTCCTCACAGAGATCTGAGCCCCTGCCTCCCAACTTCCAGGACCCTTGCCCCATCATCTATCCTTGATAGCACAGGAAGGCATGATCTAGAACATCAGAGTTTAAGAAACGTAAAACTTCGATTTCTTTTACCCCCAGTCCTGAGGATAAAATCTAGAGCCTCATGCATACAAAGATCTACCACTGAGTTGGATCCTCAAGCCTTCAAGCTGCTCCGTGGAAGGCAAGGGGAAGTATTTGGGCTAACTCCAAAACATGTCCCTGTGCCACAAAATCATGGAGACACGGCATCACTGGGAACTTTTAGAGAAAGATTCTGAGCCAGCGAGATGGCTTATCTGGTAAAGGTGTTTGCTGCCACGCCTGCCAACCTGAGCTGCAGCTCTAAGACTTACATGGTGGAGAGAACTAACTGCCTCACCTTGTCCTCTGATCTCCACACTCATACCATGGTGCACACGTTCTACCCCCTACTAAGTAAATGTCATTAAAGAATTTTGCAAGTAAGGAGATTATTCTCCCACGTCTAACCAATCACACACAGGAAACGGACCGCAGTGGCACACACCCGTACTCAATCACTCAGGTGGCTGAGCAGGAAGGCAGCCTGAGCTCTCCAGCTACAGACCCGTCTAGGCAACACAACAGTGTCCTGGGACCCTGTCGAAAAAAGAAAAGCCAGAGCTGGGCGGTGGGGGCGCAGGCCTTTAACTCCAGCACTCAGGAGGCTGAGGCAGGCAGATCTCTGTGAGTTTAAGGCCTGGTCTACATAGTGAGACCCTGTCTCAAAAAATAAGTTATCACGGGTACGTGTAGCTGCCATCTTCATCTGAAAGAAGTGACTTGGACTCTGGTTTCAGGTCTCACAGGCACAGTGTGACAGGTGCGGAAGCCACTCTTCCCAGCTTCTGTGCTTTTGAGAGACAGTCTCAGTGTTTCTAAGGCTGGGCACTATGGACTGAATGTCCCTCCTACTCAAGTGTCCGGCTGTTTACAGGCATGTGCCACTGCACCCAACCTACAGAGCTCCTGACGTTACTATAACCATGGGCTGTTGGGTATACTCTTCTTTACATTTTCTCATGTAAATGAGGAATGGGGAAAATGGAGTCAGACCCAGACGGCCCAGTGCTCTAAGAACTCAGGAACAGCGGCTGGTGATAGAGACAGCTCAGTGGTTAAATGCACTCACTGGCAGCTCTTCTAGCAAACCTGGGTGTGGTTCTCAGCACCTACATGATAGCTGTAACGCCAGCTCCTGGGGACCCCACCTTCTTCTCACATCAGCATGCACTGCACACACAATGTACACACACCTTTTTGCAAAGCACCAAAACACATTAAATAAATAATAATTTATAAAAAAAGAATAACTGAAGCCAGGAGGTGTTGGTGCACACCTATAAGCCCAGCGCTTGGGAGGCGGAGGCAGGTGGATCTCTGTAAGTTCAAGGTCAGCCTGGAGTACAGGACAGCCAGGGCTGTTACAGAGAAACCCCATCTCAAAAAGTAAAAAAAAATAAAATAAAATTCCTCTCTTTTCAGAAGCCAACAGTAGTTTTAAAGGCCCTTGGTAGGTATAGATTTTTTTTTTTTTTTTAAGAGAAACGTTGTTGTTGTTGTTGTTGTTTAATGGTAAAGCTCAGTACACTGCAGCACCAGGACTGGCATGGAGTCAAAGCAGCAGGGACGGCTGGGTGACCCCAGGGAGCCTCACATGGCGAAGAGGATGAGGAAGGCAACCATCAAACAAGAGAGTCCCATAGCCTCAGTCAGGGCAAACCCCAGAATGGCATAGAAGAGCTGCTGCTTGAGAGACGGGTTCCTGGCATCGCCAATAATCAAGCTACCAAACACTGTGCCAATGCCAGCCCCTGATCCAGCTACACCAACTGTGGTGGCCCCAGCACCAATGAACTTGGCTGCTGTGTCTTGACACTGGTCTGGCATTCCTGTTGGGCCACCTGGAGAGGGGAGCTGCTGCAGGAAGGCTGTTTAGATGGGGCCTCTGGTCTGCTCAGGAGGGAGGCAGACACAGGCCTGATTAAACCCCTGGTACAGGAGCGAATCAGAACTGGAGAAATGAGCAGTGCCTTGGTGGTCTGCATTTTTCAATCTCCCAGCTTTAGCCCTTGGTCCGGTATGGAAATTTTAAAACACACAAATGCACTATAAAGGCTGAAATCCAAGTACAAACAGCACAGGCTCCTACCGTATTGTCTCCGACATAGCAGGAGGTGGCGCCCAGATGAATAATGCCCGCAGCTTTCGGACAGCAGTGGCCAAACGTGTGCACGTGAGCCATCACGTCGTGCCGCAGGCGCTTCTCTTCCTCAGCTGCCATCTGGAAGTCAATGTTGTTCAGGTTCGACTTCATCTCCTGGATTTGTTCATCTGTGATAGGCAAACCCAGCGTCTGCAGAGCAGGCAAAGAAAACCCAGTGACCTTCATGGTCAAGTATGTGAAACAAGGTCAAAAACTTAAAATCGGGGGCTGGTGAGATGGCTCAGTGGGTAAGAGCACCCGACTGCTCTTCCGGAGGTCCAGAGTTCAAATCCCAGCAACCATATGGTGGCTCACAACCATCTGTAACGAGATCTGACGCCCTCTTCTGGTGTGTCTGAAGACAGCTACAGCAGTGTACTTACATGTAATGAATAAATAAATTAAAAAAAAAAAACCAGCAAGTGCAAAAAAAAAAAAAAAAAACAAAACTTAAAATCGGGGGCAATAAGTTCAAAAGCATGGAGGAATTTTCTCTTTTCTTTTTTAACATTTATTTTATGTAGATGTCTGCATGCCAGAAGAGGGCATCAGATCAGATGGTTCTGAGCCACCATGTAGTTGCTTGGAATTGAACTCAGGACCTCTAGAAGAATAGGGGAGATAGGGCTGGTGAGATGGCTCAGTGGGTAAGAGCACCCGACTGCTCTTCCGAAGGTCCAAAGTTCAAATCCCAGCAACCACATGGTGGCTCACAACCACTCTCAATGAGATCTGATGCCCTCTTCTGGTGTGTCTGAAGACAGCTATAGTGTGCTTACATATAATAAATAAACAAACAAATAAATAAATAAATATTGGGGCTGGTGAGATGGCTCAGTGGGTAAGAGCACCCGACTGCTCTTCTGAAGGTCCAGAGTTCAGATCCCAGCAACCACATGGTGGCTCACAACCATCCGTAACAAGATCTGACACCCTCTTCTGGAGTGTCTGAAGACAGCTACAGTGTACTTACATATAATAAATAAATCTTTAAAAAAAAAAAAAAAAAGAATAGGGGAGATGGCTCAGTGGTTAAGAGCACTGACTGCTCTTCCAAAGGTCCTGAGTTCAAATCCCAGCAACCACATGGTGGCTCACAACCATATGTAATGAGATCTGATGCCCTCTTCTGGTGTGTCTGAAGACAGCTAGTGTACTTACATACAATAAATAAATAAATAAATAAATAAATAAAAGAATAGCCAGTGATCCGAGCCATCTGAACCACCAAGCCATCTCTCTCCAGCCCAGGGAGGAATCTTCTAAATAAACTCCAAAACAGGAAGCACCAGAGTCCTGATGGTGACTGCTGACTCCTGCTCCTCTCCACTACTCTTGGTTTTGTTTTGTTTTTCTCAATGTAGCCCTGGCTGTCCTGGAACTCACTATGTAGACCAGGCTGACCTAGAACTCAGAGACTGGCCTGCCTCTGCCTTCTGAGTGTTGGGACTAAAGGTGTGTACCACCACCATTTGGCTAATCCCTGCCTCTCTGAGCTCAAATGTCATCAAGAAAGGCCTCCTCTAGCCAGGCATGGTGGTGCACGCCTTTAATCCCAGCACTCAGGAGGCAGAGGCAGGTGGATTTCTGAGTTCGAGGCCAGCCTGGTCTACAGAGTGAGTTCCAGGACAGCCAGGGTATACAGAGAAACCCTGTCTCAACAAACAAACGGCCTCCTCTAACCTTCCATGCCAACTCTTGTTTCTCTAGCCTGGTTTTGTTTAGCACATACATCATTGTATGACATTGTTCCACATTTAATAAACCCATTCAACTCTGGAAGGGACACTGTTAAGAGAAGAGAACTCTGTTCTCTTTATTACTTAGTCCTTAGCTATGGCACGCACGTGTACAAAGTATGTTGGCTTTGCACCCACTCTGATGTACTTACAGTGACCAAAAGTAACAGACCCTTAAAGCTAGGCTTAGTGCTACAGGCCACAACCCCCAGCACTTGGGAAGGAGAAGCAGAAAGATCCTGACTTCAAATCGAACACTGTCTTCAAAAGGAAACTTAGCAGCCAGAGAGCTGGCTCAGCTGCTGTAAGCAGTTGCAAGGGAAGCCTGGAAAACGGAGCTCCACTCTCGGAACTCCTGCAGAGGCGGAAGGAGAGAACCTCTTCCACAGAGCTGTCAGCCAGCTGTGAGCCCCCACCACGCACACACCCATACAAATACACACTTCCCATACCGGAATCTTAAGTATTACTCCTAATCTGTCGTTCCTTTTTTTTTAATATCATGTGTGCCAGAGAAGGCATCAGATCCCCTGGAACTGAAGTTGCAGATGGCTGTGTGCGGCGGCCCCATGGCTGCTGGGAAAGGAAGAGGTCTCTGGAAGAGCAGCCAATGCTCTGACCCACTGAAGTGTCTCTTCAGCTCCTCATCACTTCCCCAACTTCACCAGTCATGCGTGGGGTTTGTGTGTGTGTGTGTGTGTGTATGTGTGTGTGTGTGTGTGTGTTTGAGCCAAGGTCTCAGTGTGCTGTTCTGGCTGGCCTGGAACACGCTATATAGATGAGGTAGGAGGTAGGCCTCAAACTCACAGAAACTCACCTGCCCCTGCTTCCCAAATGCTGGGGGTGGGGTGGGGGTGTTAACACATGTGCTGGGGAGATGGTTCAGCAAATAAGAGTCCTCATTGCTCCTGCAGAGACCTGACTCTGGTTCCCAGCACTCACGTGGCTGCTCAAAAGCACCTGTAACCCCAGTTCCACAGCATCATCTGACCTCCAGTGGCGCCTGCACTCACACAAGCCCATATCCACATGCAGCCACAGAACTACACAGAAAAATAATCCTTTCATGCTAAGTATCACATCTGCCTCTCGCTACTAAGTTGGTGCTCTAACAGATGATCCATATTCACAGCTGTGTATGCGTCAAGCAATTTGTAGACCAGATAAACCTTACACTTCAGTTTCAGCTTGAGGGCACTTACAAGCTAAGGAGACACTGGCAACGGTAGTAGAGACAGAGAAAGGCAGAGAGAGAGAGAGAGAGAGAGAGAGAGAGAGGAAGAAGAAGAGGAGGAGGAGGAAGAAAAAGAAGGAGGAGGGAGGAGGAAGGGAGGGAGGGAGGAGGGACGAGAGGACAAGAAGGCAAGAACACAAGAAACAATTTTGAAGGCACCAAATAAGCTTTCCCAAAGGCAGAAAGCAACCAACAGGCCGACCTAGCTGTGATGCCCATGAACTACAACAACCAGCCCGGCATAACAATCCTAAGGGTGCATTTCGTGGTGGTTATGCCCTCCTCGTGCTCATGCGAAAAATGACCATCAAGTTTGCAACGTACTTTTTAAAAGAATAATCTACTTGTTTTCTGTGTGTGTGTGTGTGTGTGTGTGCATGTGTGAGCGCACAGAAGTCGAAGGACAACTAATAGAAGTCAGGTTTCGCCTTTCTCACCATGCTGAACCCGGCTCAAACTCATGTCGGATAGCTTGGCGGGAAGCGCCTTTCCCCCTGAGCCTGCAAAGGTATAAGTAGCATTCCACTTGAAATGCGCTGTGGGAGGACGCAAACACACATAGCCTTGCCCAAACCGAAGTCCTCCAAAGGATGTGCAGGGCTCTGGGACTGTTGCCGAGGCAACAGGTGCTCGGGCCGTGACCTCCCTCGGGACAAGAGGCCCGGCCAGTTACCTGTTCGGCCTCCGCCAGCCACAGCCACAGCTGCCGCCACGTCTGGAACTTGTACCTGTCGCTGAACAAGAAACACATCTCGCGGCTGGCGTAGCGGGCCGCCAGCGGAGAACGGTAACTTTCAGCACTGCCAGGGTCGCCGGATGCAGCCATTTTCAACACGCGACCAGGACGCGGCGGACACCAGCAGCAGGGCCAAAAGCGGAAGGGTGGCGTGCGTGGGGCGGGACTTCCTCCCAAGGCCCCGCCCCGTGTGTAACGCCGGCCTGGAAGGCGAAGATGGTTCAAGTTTGGCTCGTCGCCCCTGAGGGTCAACGCTTTTCTCTTGGTTTCTACGAATCTCTGCCCCACGCTGTGCCTCCTCAGTTTTTCCATCTGAGGAAGGCACATTAAGACCCGCGTTTAACCCAGAAAGGAAAGTTGCAGAGGCATTCGGAGGGACGCCAGGAAGGCGCCCTAGTGGACACTTGGAGTACTGCAGTCCCGCTGGAGACAGGCTCAGCTGGAGACCGAAACTCTTAAACCGCGGTGCTGGTTCCGATCTCCGGAAAGCAGCCTGTCAGAATTATTCCACGCGTGGTGGCTCGAGAACAAAAAATTCAAAGTTTTTGTATCAGAATAAAGCTGAAAATAGCATACATTAAAAAAAAATAGCCGGGCGTGGTGGCGCACGCCTTTAATCCCAGCACTCGGGAGGCAGAGGCAGGCAGATTTCTGAGTTCGAGGCCAGCCTGGTCTACAAAGTGAGTTCCAGGACAGCCAGGGCTATACAGAGAAACCCTGTCTCAAAAAAAACAAAAATAAAAAAATAAATAATAATAATAATTTGAGGTCAGCCAGGTCTCCAGAGCGAGTTCCAGAACAGCCAGAGAAAACCTGTCTACAAACAAACAAACAAACAAACAAACACAAAACAGAAAACAAAAAGCCTCGTCCAGCAACATAAAGAGACCCACACGAGGCATGGTACATTAGATCTGAACACTGCTCCCTCTTCCCCACACAACCGCTCCTTAGTGTCTCCTCTTCCTGAGCTTAAGACTTAGCTGTTGCCAGAATAGTTTGTACATCAGATAAACCTACCAGACACCTGCGCCCAAGGTCCTCGATTGGATTGGAGGCTGTGGGCCGATGTATGCTGAAAAGAACGTGTTCCTGGAACTTTGTACTCTGGACTGATTCGGGGGTATAGTTGCTTGGATATGCTGTAGCAGCTCACTGTTCTCTTCCACAGAGATCCTTGCAGAGCCAATCCTTCCCAGGCTCCAGGCTCCAGGCTCCAGGCTCCAGGCTCCAGGCTCCAGGCTCCAGGCTCCAGGCTCCAGGCTCCAGGCTCCAGGCTCCAGGCTCCAGGCTCCAGGCTCCGTAGTGCTCTCTCCCGACTCTGCTTCACTTGGCCTCTGGTTACTTTTCCTCATTAAACCGTAGCTTCAGCTGTTAGCTTTCTACTTGGTCCTGTTTCCTTTTCTGACTTTATTTTTGCGAGACAGAGTGATACACTGTAGCCTTAACTGGCCTGGGACTCACTATGTAGAGATCTGTCTGTCTTTGACTCCTGAGTGCTCAGATTAAAGGCATGGGTCACCAGCCCAGGTGGTTTTGTGGTGGTTGTTGTTTGGTTTTTGTTTTTTAATGCATGGACTTCTGCTAAATATCATCAGCTACCTTAGTTCTGGTTACTGTGGAGGCCCCTGCTTTTTGGCTTGTCTCCTCACTAACCACTCCCAGCAACTCCATGGATGTCGGTCCAGTCCCTTTGGCAAGTTATTTAATCTCTTGGCAGTTAGAATTCTTGCCTGAAAACTATGGCTGATGCCCCCAGGGGCACAGTGAGGTAAGAAGACAAGCAAAGCCAAGTAGTGGCAGCACGTGCCTTTAGTCCCAGCAATCGGGTAGCAAAGGCAGTCATCTGATCTCTGTGAGTTCGAGGCCAGCCTGGTCTACAGAGCGAGTTCCAGGCAGCCAAAGCTACACAGAGAAACCCTGTCTTGAGAAGAAAATGCTGGATCTCTGACTGGGACGAAGGGCCCAACCAGTATCCTCTTCTGCTTGCCTAGTATCCCATTGTAACTTCTGTCTCCTCCTCCTCTTTCCTGTCTGCTCCCATCTCTTGTTTTTTTTTTTTTTTTTTTTTTTTTGAGACAGGGTTTCTTCCTGGCTGGCCTGGAACTCAGAGATCAGCCTGCCTCTGCCTCCTGAGTGCTGGGATTAAAGGTGTGAGCCACCACCTGGCTTCCAGTGCGCATCTTATATCATTTTCATTTTGCACCCAATTGCTTCTATTTCTCTCTTTTTTTCCCTCTCCCTTTTCTCCTGTACTCATTTACCCATCCAGGCTGATGGAAGTGTTTAGCACTTTGGTCAACTTCCTCCTCCATTCTTCAACTCTTCCCCCCTTCCCCTCAAGCCACCACTCACACTGCTCGGCTGGGAACAACCCAGCCTTTGGCTGAAAGGCTTACCTTGCATCCATGAGTCCTCCACAGCATTGGCTTGACTCGAGCCTAGGTACCCCAGTTTGGCTGTCACCGTTACCTGAAGCAGCATCTCTCAACGTGTGGACTTTTTATTTTTATTTAATATGCTTGAGTCTTATATGTCTGTGCACTACATTCATGTGGTGCTCAAGGGTGCCAGAAGAGGGCACCAGGTCCCCTGGGAGAGCAGTCAGTGCTCTTAATTGCTAAGTCATCTCTCCAGCCCAGGGATTTTGAGTTCCCCACATCTTACTTGTGGCCTAATTCAGTGAACAAGTCTTCAAAATATTTTTAAATATATTTATTCATTTTGTTTTCTATATTTTGCATACACATATATATATATGTGCATCAAGTATGTGCCTGATGCCTTCAGAGGTCAGAAGAGGGCAATGTATTCCATGGAACTGGACTTACGGATGGTTGTGATATGACAGAAAGTGTTCATGAACCCCAAAAGACCACCAAGGAGCCAATTCTGATGCAATCACACTAGGGTCTCTTTATTTAAGCTCAAGCTTGGGACACACCACCATCTCTAATGCAGTAGAGCAGGAGGGTACAGTCCTGAGCCCAGGTTCAGGCAAGCATTTATAGAAGCAAGAAGAAGGTATCTAGCCAGGCACACATTTGATTGGGAGGCAGGGGTGGGGCTATGGCCTTTAACATAATTGGCTGGTGCTGGGAGCCAAACCATAAACTTAACTTCTGTTTTCCTTCTGATTCTTAGGAAGTGAGGTGCCAGGAGCAGACTTGTAACCTGAAGGTGCAGAACTGTTGGGGAATGGCTTGGAAACTGGTGCTAGACACCAGTTTTGTTGGGGGGGATGGGGGAAGCAGAGGTAACCTGGAAACTGGTACTAGGTACTAGCCTATTAGTTAATTCCAGTTCAACCTTAGGTCAGGTTCTCTAAGGTGGAGTCGGAACCCAAAGGATCTGGTTGCTTAGTGAATCTTCATATGAGTGCTGGGAATTGAACAAGGTCTCTGCAACAGCAGCAAGTGCTCTTACCCCCTGAGCCATCTCTGATGCCTCTTCTTGGCTTTATTCCTTTTTCTTTCTTTGAGACAGGGTCTCGTGTAGCCTAGTCTGGCCTCACCCTTGTATAGTCAAGGATGACCTTTAACCTCTATGCTTCTGCTTCCACTTCCTAAGTGGTGTGATTACAAAGGTGAACTGCCAGCCTCCCTGCCTATGTGCATGCTAGGCAAGTACCTAAATCTCCAGCGTTATGCTTATAATGGTCCACTTCTAAGATGCCAGACCTCAGTCTAGGCCCTCTATGTACTAAGCAGGTGTCTAGTCTATGTTGCATCTCCACCTTAAGCTTTTCCCATGTAAGGTCTTTGGTTTTCCAGCTTCATTCTCAAAAAGCAAGCAAGCAAACAAACAAATAAAACCCCACAAAAGCCGGGGGTGGTGGCACACGCCTTTAATCCCAGCACTCGGGAGGCAGAGGCGGGTGGATTTCTGAGTTCGAGGCCAGCCTGGTCTACAGAGTGAGTTCCAGGACAGCCAGGGCTATACAGAGAAACCCTGTCTCGAAAAACCAAAAAAAAAAAACCCACAAAAATAAAAACCTTTGGCCAGAGAGATGGCTCAGTGGATGAAGAGGTTTCCTGATAACCAGAGTTCAATTTCCAGGTGAAAAGAGAGAACTGAGTCCTGAAAATCATTTGATACTCCCCAACCCAAATACATAAATGTAATAAAAATGTATATAAAAACCTTTTGGCTGGCCATTCCTTTAATCACAGCCCTGGGCTGTTATAGAGAGAAACCGTGTCTCAACTTTTAAGTCTTTATTATATATACTATTTATTGAGTGCTCTATTTGCATGTACATCTACATGCCAGAAGAGAACATCAGATAATATTATATGATGGCTGTGAGTCACCATGTGGTTGCTGGGATTTGAACTCTGGACCTTCAGAAGAGCAGTCGGGTGCTCTTACCCACTGAGCCATCTCTCCAGTCCCCATATTTATATGTTTGAGATGGGATCTTACCCTACAGCCCAAGCTGGCCTCAAACCTGAGGGGGTCCTTCAGCCTCTCAGCCTCAGGCAGGTTTTGCAAGTGTGAGGCAGCACGGGCTGGTGCTGTGAGGATCACGTGTCTTCCACACACAAAGTGGAGGCCTTCTGACTCTATGAGATGAAATAGGCTGAGTGTGGAGAGTTCTGGTGGGGAATCTGGGGTCAGGGGTACTGGTACATGGAAGCCACATGTAAAAACCTCCTTGGAAATGAGGGTAGTTAAGGTGTTATTCTAATGGGGTGTCACTAAAGGTTGGAACATGACTTTATCAGATTTGTATTACAAAGTATATCCAATTACATATAAACTACAAGATCAGGGGACTGGGCAGGAAAAATGAGCTTGGGTAATTCGGTGGTAAAACCAGGTGTGGTGGCTATCCTTTAATCCCAGCATTCGAGAAGCTCAATCAGGAACACTGTCGTGTTTGCGGCTAGCCTGAGCTATACAAGGCTTTCCAGGCTAGCCTAACTACACAGTGAGGTTGTGTCTCAAAACACCAAAGAGAGGGAGATATTGTTGCTGGGTTGCACAAGCTAGTGTCCATCTTCTGGGTTCAAGGAATCCTCCTGCCTCAGCCTCCTGAGTGAGCAGGGTATAGCGTAGCAGAGATGTTCAATCATTGGGAAGGCAGTGGTAGACTGAACTGATTGGAGAAATGTGGAACTTGTGTAGGCCTTGCAGCAGGGAGTTAAGGCTGAGTTTACAGACTCCATATTTGACCCCTTCTCTCTCAGCTGCATTGGGTTCATTTTGAATGCTGGTACAAACCTGAAACTGCTCAAGTGTCAGGAAAAGGAGCAGGGGAATGCATGGGCATTAAATAGCAATGCTCCTGACATCACAGACTGTAACTTCTACAAAGCATAACATCAAAGAACAGGAGATAGCTGAGAGGACAGGAAGTCACACCATGGTCTAGGATGCACATTTGGGATTCTGGGACCAAGTTTCCAGAGTACAGCTGTGGAGGTATGGAGGAAGGAGTAAAGGTGTCCTGTGGTGGTTTGAATAAGGTTGGCCAAGGGAGTGGCACTATTTGGAGGTGTGGCCTTGTTGGAGGAACTGTGTTACATGGGTTTTAAGACCCTCGTCCTAGCTGCCTGGAAGCCAGTCTTCTTCTGTCTGCCTCTGGAAAGAGATGTAGAACTCTCAGCTCCTCTAGCCCCACATCTGCCTAGATGCTGCCATGCTCTTGCCTGGATGATAATGGACTGAACATCTGAACCTGTAAGCTAGCCCCAATTAAATGTTGTCTTTTGCCAGGCAGTGGTGGCCCATGCCTTTAATCCCAGCATTTGGGAGGCAGAGGCAGAGGCAGGTGAATTTTCTGAGTTTGAGGCCAGCCTGGTCTACAGAGTGAGTTCCACGACAGGCAGAGCTACACAGAGAAACTCTGTCTCAAACTCTGCCCCCTGCAAAAAAAAAAAAAAAAAAAAAAAAATGTTGTCCTTTATAAGAGTTGCCTTGGTCACATTGTCTCTTCACTGCAATGTAAACCCTAAGACATGCCCTGACACTGGACGATCTCACAAAGCCTAGGGTTCCTCAAACATACTATATAGGCATGAAAGACCACACACCACTCATTTTCCTGTCTCCATTTCCTGAAAGCTGAGTTTTTTTTTTTTTTTTTTTTTTAGATATTTTCCTCGTTTACATTTTCAATGCTATCCCAAAGGTCCCCCATACCCACCCCCCAACCCCCTACCCACCCACTGCCCCTTTTTGGCCCTGGCGTTCCCCTGTACTGGGGCATATAAAGTTTGCAAGTCCAATGGGCCTCTCTTTGCAGTGATGACCGACTAGGCCATCTTTTGATACATATGCAGCTAATGACAAGAGCTCCCGGGTACTGGTTAGTTCATATTGTTGTTCCACCTATAGGGTTGCAGTTCCCTTTAGCTCCTTGGGTAATTTCTCTAGCTCCTCCATTAGGGGCCGTGTGACCCATCCAATAGCTGACTGTGATCATCCACTTCTGTGTTTGCTAGGCCCGAAAGCTGAGGTTTTAACCTGCACCTCCAACCCTACTAGCTGAAATTTAAAGCCTTTGGTAATGAAGGTCTCATATTGAAGGTTTCTGTTGTTTTGCCAACCTCCATTTCTGAAGCCAAAACCTAAATAAGACATGGGCTTAGGATAGGCAGATCCACCCCACATTTCCCAGTGTTTATATACACTTTCATTTTTGAAATACTGATCAGAGACAGGATCTCAATCACTGGGCTCTACCCACAGGTTGTGTTTTTTCTGAGTTCCAGGCTGGCTTTGAGCTTTCAGTCTTGAGATTAAGGCAGGAACCACAACACCTGGCCAGTGTTTACAATCTTTATGAAGAAAGAACTGGATGACACACAAAAGGATTCCAGCTGTTTATCAACACAGGTATTTCGGAGTAGCTTTTGTGGTGCTGGGTTTTAAGTACATGTGCCAAACATGTACTTTACCACTGAGTGAGTAATTGCTGGCCTGATTTCTGACCATCGCCTGGGTTGCTAGGCTGATTCAGCCAGTGGCAGAGGTGAGTGTGAGTTACACGGGTGCATATACATGGCATGCTCATAACGGTGTACAGCTGGCAGTGGGCATTGGACAATGCTACCACCTACTGTCACCTAGACTATGCCAAGCATAACTTTTCTAAAGAGTTTCCTGCTGCCTGGCTGAAAAAGCACAACCTCCTTTCGAGCAGCTGATGGCAGCAGAGGCGTCTTCTCTCCTCTACCTCGGTGCCCGGCAAACACAAACTCGGGCTTCCCAAGACACGAGGCAATAGCAAAAGGTCACCCTCAGTTTCTTTTGGAAAGTTTGAACCCTGCACCACGGCAGGTGGTTTTCAGCTCTGAGACATGCAGCAATTAGTGGAAACAGAATGAGGTTCAAACCCAACTGCAGAATTTCTGACATGCTTTTGTGAGGACCAAAAGGGGATGGGAGGGAAGATTCATGGAAGAGAGAAGAAAGAGAAAGGAAGAAAGGAAAGAAGGAAAGAAGGAAGGGAGGAAGGGAGGGAGGGAGGGAGGGAGACTCAAAAGAAGCCAGCAGGTCAAACATTTCAACTATGAGACTAAAACCAGAAATGACAACAGTAAATGCTTAGCAGCCAAACACATTTATTAGTCTTTTTTCTTTTTTTTCCAGGAACTCAAAAATATTTTGTAGTTATAATGTAAGCAACTGAGTTGCACATAATACAATCATATCTTTCCAAAATAAAATAAAATAAAAACTAAAAAAAAAAACAAAATAAGCTGTTTAAAAGCCCAAAAAACCCTTCAGAAAACTCTTATATATGCATTACATCATCTCTCAGTTTTAATGAAATGACTACGACTTTAATCCTTACCAATCAACCTGTCACAATCTGAGAAAACACCACCCTTCAGTTTTGTTTGTTTTTGATATATATATATATATATATATAATTTTTTTTTGAAATCCAGCATGAGAAATACAGTACCTGCTATGGCAAAAATACACATAAAATGCAACTTTTCAGCTTATTTGTACATTAGTAGAGTTTAACATTTGTTTTTTAAGTGAACCAGTGATTTTAAGTACCACTATACTAAAAAAGTAAAATAAAATATAGAAAGGGGGTCGGCCTGCCGTGCAAGTGAACCACCAAAGTGCCTAGTTTCTGTGTCCATGTTAAACCAGTAAGATGAACAATGTTACCCTATGGGAGTCTGACTGAACCTCTATGTTAAAACGACAATGCCACAGCCTTCCTTTTCTCCCCTCAAACAGCCTTAACATTTGTCATCTGCAGTTTCAATTGCCCAACAGAAGAGAGAAAAGAAAGCCACCAACATAATATTGTAAAAGTGTTTTCAAGTATAAGAAAACAAAACACTTATAGGTAACTCGCAGAGCGCATCAACGTGGGCAGCAGTTTAGTCCTTTTGATTTGACAGGTTGTTTCTGCCGAGTGTTTCGGATGAGAGGATTTTCATGGTACCTTCCATTTGTGTGCAAAGTTGGAAAGCTGCCTCTTAAAAACTTCAGCCTCTTTCTGGTGTCTTTCTCTGAACCTTTTGATTAAAGGGGCAAAGAGGGCCAGGGAGAGCAGAGAGGAGGGAGTGACCCTGGTGTTGCAGTGAGTTAAACAGGATCTCTCTCCTCCTCTGTCCCATCCCTAGGTCTTTAAACCTCTGGTTCAGCCTCAGTGATTTCTTACTGAAGGGTCTCTCACTACTCACTGTTTCCTGATTTGGTAGAATTAGTTT